>NC_044355.1:15501842-15818044 GCF_007364275.1 Archocentrus centrarchus | reverse complement strand
AAGAAACAGATAAAAGAAATCAAGTGTTAATGTCACGTGTTAGGGCTGTGGATCATGCCAGATGGAAGCATCTGAAAAGGGTGTTAAATGAAGCATCATAGAGTCAAAACAGCAATAAAAGAAAGGCTAAGGCTTAGTGTTTATAAATATCTGGTGTTGAGATGTTTTAAAAGAGAAAGCATAGAGAGCTGACTGCATACCCTTGCCAGAAAAAGTCTCACTCCTAGATGCTTTCCGTGCCTATGACCTTGCTTTGTAGCATGTTTGTCATTTTAACACTGCAGTGCAAAAAAAAAGCGCTTTATCTGAAGTGTGGACACACGTAACAAGCTACTACCCTACTCTAAAAGCAATAAAGCTGCAGGAAACATATCAAAAACAGTAAATGCTCAATATAAGACTACGTTTAGCAATAAAAAGAATAAACAACATTCCTCTCCCCAATAACTACTGACATAAAGCCATGAAGCATCAGATCACAGTGGATTCCAATAATTTTATTCTTCTCTCTCTCTCTCTCTCACACACACACACACACACACACACACACACACACACTTATTGTTTTTTCTTTTGCAGGGAAGCTAATCTTGTGTTGTCTAAAGGAATATCATGTACAGCATTTTTTGTATGCTATTGTGAGGCTAATAAATATCTTTTTAATCAGGTTTTTAACAATTCACTGCTTTATTGAACCACACACCCAGACGGCTACTAAACACATATTTTATGCACAAGTTTTCCAAAGGCCAACTGACAAAACTGAAATCTCTTTGGTGTGTTTTCTGTGATCTAGTCCCCATCAGTATCCTGCTTTGTGGGCTTCTGCTGCCTCCAGCTTACTAATATTGAAATTAACTCTCCCTACTGCTGTGAAAGACAGTTAACCAAAGAGCATGAGCACAAACACAAACACCACTGCAAAACAAACAGTTGCGGAATGAACACAAATATACACATAAATTTATGAACATATGCTGTTTGAAACTACCATGATTAGCTTCACTTTTTTCAAATCGCAGACAAAATATGCACCATCCACTGAGAACATACAGACTCAGAAAGAGCAGGCTGTCTTTTCCTAATCTCAGTTGACATTTTCCAACACTGTACTGTGGACCGGTACGAGCTTGTGTATCGATCGCTTCCTGCATCTGCTTGGCTCAGCTGTGAAACTGTCAGAAAACTTTCAGTGTTCACGGAAGCAGCAAGGTGTAACCCATCTTGTCCTGCCTGGGCATTTGAGGAGATGTGGGTAAAGCTAATGGCCTGCCTAATAGCCTAGCTGGGGTGCTGGGGTGAGCCGTTTGAGCTTAGGGATCAGGCAGAAGAAATGCCTGCAGACAAGACCAGTACCAAGACTGATTGCACATTAAATGGTCTATGCTATTTTCGTCACACAAGACCCCCTCTTCATTGCAGTGATTTTTATTTAGAAGGAGAAATGGTGAGAGGAACAAGGTGTGAAGCTGAACCAGGTTTCAGGTGCATTTCCAGACTTGCAGTGGGAATATCTTAGAGTTCCTCCATTCTCCCTGTGGTGCCTAAGCACAGTCTACAATTACAGTTTATAAAGATTCAGTATTTGATGATCATTAGACAAATAGTTGACCTATATAGCCAACGTCACTGAGGACTGTGGTGGGTGTAATCAGTGACTTTTGCCCCTTTATTGATTTTTAACAGTTCAACTAAATCCATGTGGGAAAATAACAAACACAATTTAGCCAGGAAGGATCCTGTCAACAGAACAAATATAGCTGGAAAAAGCACTGTAGACCTTTATTAAAAGAAAATGAATGAATCAGTAGTCAGCCAGTGTGTTTAAAGTAATTGAATATATTACTGACATTGACCTTGGCCTGGGAGTTGAGCATGCCCATCTCCAACTCATTATGGTGATGGCCGTTGACCTTGCAGAGGTGAATCAAACAGGACTTGATCCTTAGGACCAAATAGTAGAAGGACTTAGGGCTGGGAACAAGGTTAAAGGGGGCTGGCAAAGTGCGTCCCTCATCAAAGTAGGAGAGCCACAGCTTAGCTCGGGCAAACTTCCACTCCACATCGGCATCCTCCTGCAGAGATAGACAGAAAGAAGCAAAGGGTATATCTGGGGATAGATGAAGATTACATGAAGAATAAACTTGCTGAACTGTAAGTTTTTTTTTTTTTTAATTCCAGTCAATAAGGACAGTGAAGTCCACACACTGTAAGGTATGAAAATACAGGATATCACACCAACCTTAATCCTAGATGGTTTAGATGGATCTACTATACTAGCGCATCTCCAAAAATTTGTTAATTTTTTGTAAGGAATCCAGTATCTCAAATTATTAGAATATTTACTAAGATCAATCAAAAATGATTTACTTGTGGCCCTGCTTAGGTGTTGCTGAAGACCAGGTTGCTTTGATAGTGACCCTCAGCTCATCTGTATTTGTGAGTTTTGGGTGTTTCT
The DNA here is from genome assembly GCF_007364275.1 of Archocentrus centrarchus. NCBI lineage: Eukaryota > Metazoa > Chordata > Actinopteri > Cichliformes > Cichlidae > Archocentrus > Archocentrus centrarchus. Next base: position 15,815,586 of record NC_044355.1, on the reverse strand, counting down.
CATCTTCCTCTTAACAATACCCAGTACATTCTCTGTATGGTAGATTTGGCTCTGTGGGCAGGTGCTAACTCCCGCTGGAAAATGAAATCAGCATCTCCCTGCAGTTGATCAGCAGATGGAGGCATGAAGTGCACTAAAATCTCCTGGTACATGTCTGTGTTGATACTGGACTGGATAAAACACAGTGGACCAATCACCAACACCAGGAGATGATATGGCACCCCAAATCACCACAGACTGTGGGAACGTCACACTGCACAGCTTTCATTTGGTGCCTCTCCGCTCTTCCTCCAGACTTTAGGACCTTGATTTCCAAATAAAATACAAAATCTATTTTCATCTTAAAAAAGTGTTTTGGACCAATGAGCAGCAGTCCAATTCTTTTTCTGTTTGGCGCAGGTAAGTCACTTCTGATGTTGTCTGTGGTTAAGAAATGGTTGCAACCCCTTTCCTGAAGATGTCTTGCATGGTGGAATCACATTTTTTAACAATAATCTCATGATTTTCCATGCACCTTTTCCTACCGCACTTTTCCTTTCCATGAATATACCCTGTGAACACCAGGCCTTCAGCAATGACTTTCTGTAGCTTACCCTCCTTGTGAAAAGTGTTGATGTTAATTATCTGTACAACTGTCAGCTCAGCAGTCCTCTCCACAATTATATTTGCTTGTACTGACCTAGGCCTAGAGATAAACAGGATTTACATCCATCCATCCATCCATTCTCTTCCGCTGATCCAGGGCCGGGTCGCGGGGGCAGGAGCCTAAGCAGAGAAAGCCAGGCTTCCCTCTCCCCAGCCACCTCCACCAGCTCATCTGGAGGGACCCCAAGGCGTTCCCAGGCCAGCCGAGAGATATAATCTCTCCAGTGTGTCCTGGATCTACCACGGGGCCTCTTCCCGGTGGGACATGCCCGGAACACCTCACCCAAGAGGCGGCCAGGAGGCATCCTAATCAGATGCCTCAACTGGCTCCTTTCGACGTGGAGGAGCAGCGGCTCTACTCTGAGCCCCTCCCGGATGGCCGCACTCCTCACCTTATCTCTAAGGGAGAGGCCAGCCACCCTTCGAAGGAAACTCATTTCTGTAAATCGAGAGCTTCGCTTTTACACTAAGCTCCCTCTTCACCACAACAGACCGGTGCAGCATCCGCATCACTGCAGAAGGAGCCCCGATCTGTCTGTCGATCTCCCGCTCTCTTCTCCCATCACTCGTGAACAAGACCGCGAGATACTTGAACTCCTCCACTTGGGGCAAGAACTCGTTCCTGAGCCGGAGAGGGCACTCCACCCTTTTCCGGCTGAGGAACATGGTCTCAGACTTAGAGGTGCTGATTCTCATGCCGGCCGCTTCACACTCGGCTGTGAACCGTTCCACTGTAAGCTGGAGGCCCCCCCACCCCGATGAAGCCAACAGGACCGCATCATCTGCAAAGAGCAGAGATGAGACTCTGAGGCCACCAAGGAAGAAGCCTTCTGCCACATGGCTACACCTAGAAATTCTGTCCATAAAAATTATGAACAGAATCGGTGACAAAGGGCAGCCCTGATGGAGTCAAACACCCACAGGAAACGAATCCGACTTATTACCGGCTATACGGACCAAGCTCTCACTGCGGTTGTACAGAGATTGAAAGGCCCGCAACAATGGGCCAGACACCCCATACTCCGTCGCGCGAAAGAAAAGAAAAGAAAAGGAAGCTTCAGAATGTTAAATTTAAGGAAATATTGAGAGAAGGGTTTGTTTAATGCAAAAAGCATTACTCTTCATTTCAGGCACGTTCATCCTCCGTTTAAGGCTGGCTTCAGCCTTCATCTCAAGCATTTTAATAGAGGTATTACACAGTTGTACTTTTTTCCTCTTTAATTTGTTGAAATGGTAGGCAATGTGTTTAGCCTAAGGTATTTTGTATTATATAATTTTATATTATTATATATTGTTATATTGCATTATATAGCCTATAAAATATGCCTGCCCTGAACAATAAAGAAATATCTGTTTAACTTCGAGTGTTTCTTTTCCTTGTTTGCAGCCACTTACTAACAATCATGAATTAGGATACGGGTCTAATGTGTGAAGAAAGTATCATGAAATAGATTACTTTAACATATTTCGCTTTTAAAATGGAGTTGAGTAAAATGTATATTTTTTAGGATATAAGGATTGGCCAATTTTTTCAAAAGACGATTCACAACGAACTTACTTTAACCCTTAGACACGGCGTTATAAATTTGCTGTTGCCAGAATGGCAATGACCAAGTCGTAGTGCATTACTCAAGGCCCTGTGTTATGTCATATTATAGTGTAGTATGGTAGTTAACTTTTCAATGACTATTACAGCGTTCCATTGGTGGAACGGTGTGCATTGTGGAGATATAGTGCAACAGATGTCGCCACGACAGCGCTACACCAACACAGGCTACAGAAGGCTAAATAAAATTAAAAGAAAAAAAAAAAAACTTTTTCCCGGGATTCCCGGGAAATGGCCCGTCTTTTCCCGGGATTTGATTCATGTCATTTTTGGGAAAAATATTAAATCCTAATGTAGACTGGCAAACTGCCACGCACACTCGAATATCCTTGAGAGGATAAAGAGTTGGTCCAGGGTTCCGCGGCCAGGACGAAAACCGCATCGTTCCTCCTCAATCCGAGGTTCGACTAATAGACGGACCCTCCTTTCCAGCACCCTGGCATAGACCTTTCCGGGGAGGCTGAGGAGTGTGATCCCCCGAAAGTTGGAGCACACCCTCCAGTCTCCCTTCTTAAAGATGGGGACCACCACCCTGGTCTGCCAATCCAATGGCACTGCCCCAGATCTCCACGCGATGTTGCAGAGGCGTGTCAACCAAGACAGCCCTACAACATCCAGAGCCTTCGGGAACTCAGGGTGAATCTCGTCCACCCCACGGGCCCTGCCACCAAGGAGTTGTTTAACTACCTCAGTGACCTCACCCCCAGTGATGTTCAAGTCATCTCCCTCGTCCCCAGACTCTGCTTCCACTACAGAAGGCGTGTCAGTGGGATTCAGGAGGTCCTCGAAGTATTCCTTCCACCGTCCAACTATAGCCTCAGTTGAAGTCAGCAGCACCCCACCCGCACTATAAACCGTGTGAGTGGAGCACTACTTTCCCCTCCTGAGTCGCCTGACAATTTCGCTTCGATGCCATCCAAAAGTCTTTTTCCATAGCCTCACCGAACTCCTCCCACACCCGAGTTTTGGCTTCGGCCACTGCCCGAGCTGCATTCCGCTTGGCCTGCCGATACCTGTCAGCTGCCTCCGAAGTCCCACAGGCTAACCAAGCCTGATAGGACTCTTACTTCAGCTTGATGGCTCCCTTCACCTCCAGTGACCACCATCTGGTTCGGGGGTTACCACCACGACCAACCACCTTGCAGCCACAGGTCTGAGCAGCAGCCTCAACAATGGAGGTGCAGAACATGATCCATTCAGACTCAATGTCCTCAGCCTCACTCGGAATGCTGTCGAAGTTCTGCCGGAGGCGGGAGTTAAAAATCTCCCGGACTGGGTCTTCTGCCAGGCGTTCCCAGCGCACCCTCACAATACTTTTAGGTGCGCCAGGTCTGTTCAGCATCTTCCCCCGCCACCAACTCACCACCAGGTGGTGATCAGTTGACAGCTCAGCTCCTCTCTTCACCCGAGTGTCCAGAACATACGGCCGGAGATCTGATGATATGATTACAAAATCGATCATCTACCTGTGACCTAGGGTGTCCTGGTGCCATGTGCACTTATGGACATCCTTATGTTCGAACATGGTGTTCGTTATGGACAAACTGTGGTTTGCACAGAAGTCCAACAACAAAACACCATTCGGGTTCAGATCCGGCAGGCCGTTCCTCCCAATCACGCCCCTCCAGGTCTCACTGTCATTGCCCACATGAGTGCTGAATCTCCCAGCAAGACTATAGAGTCACCAGATGAAGCACTCTCCAGCACCCTGCCCAGCGACTCCAAAAAGGGTGGGTACTCTGAACTGTCATTCGCCGCATAAGCACAAACAACAGTCAGGACCTGTTCCCCAGCCCAAAGGCGCAGGGAAACTACCCTCTCGTCCACCGGTGAAAACTCCGACGTACAGGCAGCAAGCTGGGGGGATACAAGAATACCCACCCCAGCTCGCCGCCTCTCACCGAGGGCAAATCCAGACTGGAACAGAGTCCAGCCCTTCTACAGGAGACTGGTTCCAGAGCCCAGGCCATGCGTTGAGGTGAGCCCAACTATATCTAGCTGGTATCTCTCAACCTCACGCACTAGCTCAGGCTCCTTCCCCACCAGAGAGGTGACATTCCATGTCCCAGTAGCCAGTCTCGATAGCCGGGGAACGGTCCGCCAGGGCCTCCGCCCTCGGCCACCTCCCGACACACATTGCACCCGACCCCTACGACACCTCCTGCGGGTGTTGGGCCTACAGGAGGGTGGGCCCATGTAACCTCTTCGGGCTGCACCCGGCCGAGCACCATGGGCTAATGCCCGGCCACCAGACACTCTCCCTCGAGTTCCCTCCCCAGGCCTGGCTCCAGGGTGGGGCCCCGGTAACCCTATCCCGGGCAGGGTAAACTGTTCCCTTGCTGTTACAAACATAGGGGTCTTCTGAACCGCTCTTTGTCTGGACCCTCACCTCAGGATTTACAGTACCAGTCAAAAGTTTTGACACACTCACTGTATACAGTTTGAAAAGTAAATTACTCAAACTCAAAATGAAATATTCTAATAATTTGAGACACTAGATTTGTGATTTTCAAGAGCTTCATGATATTCTGTTTTTTGAGATGCACTAGAATATTGTTCAGTAGCTATTTACTATAATTGCTATTACGTATGTTATAAAGCCAATAAAAAATAATGGTAAACAACAACAGCAAAAAAACCCCTTTAAAACATTAAAGGATAAAATAGTGCTCTTTAGGAGAATACTGTATATGTAATGGCATGATTTGTGCTGAGTTTGCTTCTACCTGGCATAAAGAATGGAACGTCTATCTGTCTATGGACTCAAGGCAGTAAGAAGAAAATCAAATCTCATTCAGATTGTTTTTCCAAACAGCTCAGAGAAGCTCATAGAAGAAAATAAATGTCAATTTTCCTAACAAGCTTGCCAAAAATGAATCAGAAATGTAAAAATAATTCTAGAACAGTTGTAATTTTAGTTTTTTGACAAATTTTCTATGAGACTCTTTTATAATGCATTTGGTGTTTTTTGCTTGTTGCCACTGTATTGATCTCTCTGTGCTTTTTAAGTTACGATGCAATTCTCCTGCAGGCGCAAAGGCAATCATACAAAATGAACCTTACTGACTTATTTACAATATCGTACCCATTTTCTATTGATCAGCTATCTTGTTTTTGTACCTCTATCTCCTGGTAAGAGCTGTTGATCATGGCAATAAGCATGTTGAGAAGAACTACCACCATTGTGACATTATAGACTCCATACAGCACGTAGCCAATGTTCTCTATGAACTTATGGTCATATTTCAGCACCACCGAGATCACTTCAGACAACCCGAAGATTGACCAGAAGAGAGTCTTGAAACTCTCCTCTACCCTGCAGGGACAGAGAGGGAGATGTTGTGGCAGTCAGCAAAACAGCACATGTGAGTGACTACACACATAAAAGCCCAATGTGTTACCAGTTAATTGCTCTTTCAGTCACACACATGCAAACACATGAAATGCATTTTAATGTTGTGGGATTTATGAGGTGGCACTGATGAAATACCTGGTGAGTCATGTCCAATTTGAACACATTGCCACCCCATTTAGATCTCTCTCTCACACACGCAAATACAATTATCTTCAAATACACCCTTATGGCACCTTACAACACAAAGCAAGAATAAAAAAGCAGGGATAGGTTCAGCTCCAGTGTTTGAGAGATTGGTTTATAAAACTCTGATCATTAAATCCTCAGCCTGCTCCTTTGTTGACCTTTATTCAAAATAGAAACATCTCTGCAGTTAATAGAAAAAAAAAATATCTGATTTAAGATGAATGTGTATGTGATCCTTTTTGGGGGTGTCAAGGTTATATCTGGAAAGATTAAAAAACACACATTTATAGAAATAACAGAAGTAAAGTATAAGCTCTGCACATTAAATGTCATGGTGACTTATACGTCTACTCTTGTGGTTGATGTAAATGTACAGTTCTTAGCTCCACTTGACTTTACCTCTGACATTTAAGTACGATAACTCAAGCATGGGCAGTGTTTCATTTAAAGTTTGCTTTGCTTTTTCTACTGAGATCCACAGTCAATCTCTCAGCTCTGCCTGGAGGATCATTCTCTCACACTGACCCAGTGTGTGTTTGAGGGCCACAGGGCTGAGAAAAGAAAACAAGGTAAAACAGACACAAAGCTCTGAGATCCCTGAACATTGACATTCATGAACATGTCTACTGTTAAATATTCCATGAGTGGTATGCATGGGCTTGAGATGACAGAGGGGGGCTCAGTGGGGAGGAGGGAGATGCCTGGTTGGATTGCTGGAGGGGCTGGTGGTGGGAGGAGGCTGTGGAATAGAAGATCTGTAGGTTCCTGGTTGAGGGCTATGGGTGTCATCCAAATTATCTTCTTTTGAAAAGAGAAGATTGGCACAGACGCTTCATTGGCACAGAGAAAGGTGGGTGATGGCACCTGCTGGTGGCAAACAAGACACTCACATGCATACCAAGACAGAGGCAGACAGAAACACACACAAATATTCTTTTCTCTCTTCTCTATAACACACAACTTTAAAAACAGACTCCTTTGGGTACTTCAACCCTAACCATTCAAGAAGAAAGCCAAACATACTCTTTAACCTTCAGCACCAGCTCAGTAAGTTTGTCTGTGCTCTGTCTCTTAAACTCAGATATAAGACATCCAAAAATATCTTCTATCCTTGTCCTATATACTTACTTGAAAATCCCAGGAAACATTAATCAGTTTCCTGATTAATAAACTGAAGAAACTCTGGAATTACTTAAATATTATGGAAAACTGCTACAGTCTCTCTTTTTTTCATCTCCTTTATGCATTATGTTTTACATAGATCAACCTTGCACATTCTTGCTGCTGATTAGAAATGCTTCTCTTCAGTGACTCACTTTATCATGCTGGCCTCTAAATATTGGCATTCAGTCACTATTGTCTTGTGCATTTGCAATGTTAGGTGAATAGCTGTTAAATACTGAATAACCAGATATTCCTCAAACAGACATTTCTCTGATTTATCCATGTTGTTTCCATGTATGAAGTTACCCAACCTTGGGTTGCAAGTTCAACATACTATAACCGGCTGCTTTGCTAAATGCACCTTTTCAACTGCTCATTGATGCAAATATATGAGCAGCTGGTCGCATGGCAGCAACTTGATGCGTTTAGGCATATAGACATGGTCAAGACGACATGCCTAAATTCATACTGAGTATGAGAATAATGGAAAGAAAAGTGAGTTAAATGACTTTGAATGTGGCATGGTTGTTGGTGTCTGGTGGGCTTCTCTGAGTATTTCAGAAACTGCTGACCTACTGCAGCAGTTCTCTGGTCAAAAAGGCGTTGTTGATGTCAGAGGAGAGTGGCCAGACTGCTTCGAGCTGATAGGAAAGCAACAATAACTCAAATAACCACTCTGCATACCAAGGTATACAGAAGAGCATCTCTGAACACACATCACGTCAAACCTTGACGCAGATAGGCTACAACAGAGGCCCACACCACCTGCCACTCCTGTCAGTTAAGAACAGAAAACAAGGCTAAAAACATACCTAAGGCTCTAGATCCATTTCTATTTATTTAATATATCATCAGTCTTGCTCAGTGTCATAAATGCTAATTTCCACTGTTATGCTGATTTTGTTATGCATTTGTGCAGTGCTTACATGACCTGGATACCATTTATCATGGAGCACTGAGATTCATCACAAGTATATTTTTGGTCTGCTCTCATCTCACAGAAGACTTGTGTTTATCAAAAAATTATGGGAAGTTACTGTCTTTTTTAAAGCTGAACTTTATTGTCTCTGTTAAGACTGTCCAATAATTTATTCTGTTTTATATTTCTTTGGCCTTGACATTTATAATTTTGGATGTTTATGCCTCACACTCCCCATCTTGCGTATCTAAAGTCAATTTCTTATGTATGTATAACATAGTGATTGTACTGTATTTTACTGCATTTCACTATTTTACTGTTTGTGTATTAGTTAAATTACGATGATTGACCTGCAGTCCATCTTCATAGTTTAGCACTCCAGTATTTTACAATTAAACAAAGTTTTAAAAAAAGATCCAAACTTCTATTCATACAATTAGTTTCAGGCAAAAGCTGAATCTGACTGTGCCTATGAACTAGATTAGCTGTTTTGAAAATGGTTAATACCAATCTTACATTACACTGTTTTTAGCAAGTTGTATGAAGGACTATAGAGTTGTCAACCAAAAAGAGGCACCTATTATATTTGAGAAGGGGGCATGATGTTGTAGTGGATAGTCCTTGACTTCTTTCATAGGTGGGCTTAAGATACAAGCAAGCAAAAGACAATTTTGAGATGTGCAGGAACATATCGCTATGCAACAAGTCAACTTCCTCTGCATCGTCAGTGTAAATGTACACTTTGGGGGCAATATGCAAGTATGCAAACATCTATCCCCATCCTATCGGGTTACTTAATAATTACTTGGAAAAAAATATGCATCATACAGAGGAATACAAATTACTGGTATAAGCACCAACATATTATAGTGACATCAATATCTGAAGGCATATGTAAACAGAAACACATTCAAAAGCATTTATAGCAGTTCTTTGGTAGTTTTTCTTCTTTGTGTTGTCATGATAAAGGCCCCAGGCATCAGAAAGCCAATTGCTGTGAGACTACCAGTGACTAGGGGGAAGGCTGTTTTCAACAGTACCATGTCTTCACTCACTATTCACATCACACACATCCAGAAGCCAATTGTGCAATCAGGAGAGGAGAGGAAGGTGATTTTGGTGGACTTCCCTTGAAAACCTGTTATTTTGATCCTTCTCTCTTTCAATAATGTCTTGTCACTTATCTGAAGCCTCTCTTTCATGATTAAAAAAAAAGAACCCTTTCCTATGGCTTTGAAATTTGAAAGAAAACAAAAAGGAGGACAATTATCTGCTCTTGATTATATTATATTCCAATTATCTTTGAAATCAAATTATCCTTCCAATTATTCTTCCCGGACTCTGTTCTGGCCCTGTGAAATCCTCACTCGATTTATATTTTCATGTTCCTAAAATTCAGTGCAGATAATGATGAAGGGCATTGTTCCAGCCAACATTAAGGTCCCATTAAAACAGACATTCACAGGAACACACAATTAAAATCTAACACTCGTCACACAGCAGACTATTTATATTCCATGTTCATCTGTTCGCCTAGGCAGATTGTGAGTTTAATATAATGTCCAAAAATGTGTGTGATATTTACGTGTTGGCAGCATCAGTGAAAGTGAATTCCTTCTTAAAGCATCATCTATGTCAACTATGTAAAAATATATGGCTACATACATACTCCTCACTTCTATCAACCCTTATGTAGTTAGAATATTTTCTTTGTGCAGTGTGCAGACTATTTACCTGAGTAGTGTTTCTTTATACTGGATTATGTTGACGCATGGGCAGCCAGTATTGCTGTGCATCCTCATTTGTTTTCCTTGCCTTGTTTTCAGCTTATTTAATTCACTAAAATCTGTGTGAGATGCCTCTCAGGGAGAAAGTGCAATTATGTAAAATTTAAATGTATCCTTGGAGATCAACAGCACTGATAAATTTGAATTTGTGTTTCGCTAATGTCAGCTAAGGTTCCAGTCGTGTGTGTGTTATTTAATGCCCTGTTGTGGAGATGGATGAGATGCTTGGTGCTCTGGATAATGGAACATTTTTTAGTAACCTAAGAATCAGATTATTTCATTTCAAACCTGTGTGTCTGTATGTGTGTGTGTTTTACAATAGCATTGTACAATAGGCAGTGAGTCAGCAGGGACAGTTGGCATCTGGAAACGGCTTTGGACTGTATGTTATTATCTGTTATTAAGAGTGGCAGCTCCCTGTAGGCTGCATGCAGCATGATGGCTTCACCACATGTATAGACACTCACACAAATACACAAACAGTGTTTCCATCACTCCAACACTCTTCTCTGACTTGTATCCATCACTTTAAAAAGGCATTGCATTACATTTAATTTCACTCATATCCTGGAGACGTGCCCTAACCTTAAATTAAGTCCTCAATCTAAAATTTTGTTATCTGGAGTTTTTGTCCCCAGAAAGCAGCTCATTCCCCGCAGTGTGACCGTGTAATCAGATTTATGTCCCCACAATATAGTAATGCAAGTACACACACACACACACACACACACTTACAGTTAACCCTGTAGGACACTGACAGTAAGGAACTGAGTCTCTCTCACTCCCTTTCTCTCTACCACATTCATCCTGCATGCAGCCTGGCGTGCGCCTGGGTATGTGTGTGGGAGACTGGTGAGTCACCTCGGCTCTGCAGGAGCAGCCCCAAACCCAATCACCAGCAGGCCCAAATCAACCTCCCCGCCTCAGAGACATGCTCTCAGTCTTCCTCTCTGTCTCTCTTGCAACTATCGCTGTCTTAGCTCCTCTCTCTCATGCTATCATCTCCGTCTCTTGTTTGGCTGTTCTATCGCTCTCCCCTATTTTCTCATTATATTCCCATTGCCATTGCTTTTATATCTTTCTCCACATCGCCCTCTCTCCCTCCCACTCACTATTTCCATCTTTCATCCTAACAGCTTTTAGCTATTTCTGTCACTCAATCTATTCTTTTGATGTATACTTTTCTTTTTTCAATATTTTTCTCCTCATATATTTCTCCTCGTTGTTTAATCTGCAGCAATATTTTCACTGGTCAAATGAATAAATGTAAATGCAGCCTTCTGTTCTCTCTCACTCACTTTCCATCTGCCCTTCAGTCTTAAGTCAGACTAGCAAACCTTGCTACATGCGGAACATACAAATATACATCCATACATACGCTATGATCATTATAATATGATGCTATGATACATTTTATTGTGACACACCATTCTAATCTGACATTCCATTCTGTATTATGGCATTCCATTTGGTGCTCAATTGGAATGTCAAATGTAGAAATGTATACGAATGTGGGATTCATATAAAATATTTGCATAAGCCAAAAAGATGTTGGCAAGACTGGCCCACTCGATGGAGACAGGGAACATATTAACATATATACATACACTAGGATCAGTGTAATAAAATATTAAATTCTTCTTTCCAATCAATACTCCTCTCCTTTTGTCTCTAGTTCTGCAAGCAGACAAATACTCAGACAAATACAGATGAAACATTTTTAAATATTAAATTCAGTTTAACTTTCTATCTTTTACACCACTGGAGCTGTCACCATGGCGACAAAAAGGTGGGGCCATTCCCACCTCAGCTTTAAATGAATGAATGAATGAATGCAGTTCCCCAGAGATTTTCGTGTGTGTGTGTGTGTTTGTTTGTTGGTGTTTTTGATACACAGACAAAAAAGCAGAGGGAAAAAGCATGGGGAACTCAACAAAAGCTGATTTGTGTGTCTGTTTATGATGGTGTTCACACTGGTGTGACAGGCAGTGGGTTACAAAATGAGGCAGAGAGTGAGCAACGCATAACAGGGCTGTTGTGGTGTGTATCTTCAGGCAAGCTGTGAGAGAAATCTTATTAAGTGGGGAATACAACACCACAAGATGAGCAATTAAGAAGCTTTTGATAGTGAATCAAGCACAACATCAACTTTTTTTTAAAAATTTGCCTGTTCCCTCACTGTCTGTCTGTTTTTCTGTCTCTATGTCAGTGTGTGGTTTATACTTTTTCATAAGCATCAGGACCATTTGGTTATGAAAATGTGTGACATCAGGTATGTTCTTTCTTTGCATTTTCATTTACCAGTTGAACTGTGAACTGATCATTTGTTAAATCTTTCCCTAGAGCAGCAATTATCTCGTCATAGCTTTGCAAACAAGGCAAGCTTTGGGTTTCTCCACATGTCTGAGAAATGTGCATTGGGCAAAATTGGAAGGAAAGAATTACAGTTATTGGGATCACTTTACAACTCTAGATGATTAATTTCCTTCATCAGAGAACATAACCCACCATTTTTGATAGTCATTAGTTAGGGTATCATTACCTAATTAGAAGACTTATTTTGGTTGGGGGATTGGGTGGAGAGCGTTATATGTAGAGATGTCACCAAACCTGATACTTACATTACCTTTTGATATCAAAATTCTAAAAATGCAACAATATTTTTTTCTTTTTTTTTTTTTTAAGTACTGCAGTTAATGTAGGCATTGTACATACTGAAGCATTTATGCTTACAGTACATGTTGAAGAAGAAGGGCTTCCACAAGCACATGAAAGCAACTACACATGGCATTGCAAGAATTACATGTGGAAGATGGAGACCAGTGCAAGTGTTGCAATAAGAGTTGGGCAGTAAAATTTGGGAATGGAACTACTTCATGTTGTCATCCTGAAATACAACAATGCAATACAACTAAAAATACTGAACATGCTACTGCTGAGATAACTGTGAAACAATGTACGCTAAAATGTTTGCATGTTTGGATGACATTATATAACGCTTAATGTAGTATAACTACTGTTATGCATCATAGTAACGTTAATAGGCTACTCGGCAACTAGCCAGTCATTTCAGTCTGTGTCCTGTCAACAAAATATAATGATGACATTGTAAAGAAACAGTCTGCCACCATCATGTTAGTGATTTAAAATGACTTTTAAAAGTCAAAGTGGTATCAAATTGGATATCAAGAAACATTTTATTTTACTGGTATTGATACCAACTACAAAATTCTACTGTCACATCCCCAGTTACAGGTGATGTAAAACAAAGCCACAGCCACAACTAACTCCTGCATTGTACTGTATAACATATACATTATAACGTTTGTGGAACTGCCCTGCTCTTTACAGGACTTACAGATGTTTACCAGAATATTACAGTGGTTTTCAAACCCTTCTATAAACTACAATACAAAACACAATCATTTATTTTATCTAAGAACATTAGTTTCTGTACAATGTTTTTTATGCACTCCTCAAATGTGTACTGCAGACTCCAGTTACAGCGCATTTGTTGAAAAAAAATTTCTGCTTGAAGCATTAAAACTTCAGCCAGGTTCATCATTCAAAAGGGTTTCATCTTTAAAAATCAACAGTAAATATCTGGAAATTATACTGTAGCATTAGCCTAATGTAGTATTTCCATTACCATATGCAGTGTGAGCCCCCTGAGTTGGAGCTTCTTAACTTAGCTGAAATTAAATTAATTTCAATGCAAATAATTATTGTCAGATGACAAAATTTCAGGCAGCTTCAATCTCACCCTGAGGGAAACTGAATGGTTGACAATAATTTGTGATGATAATGGAAGAAGTTACAGTAAAATAGAAAGTCTAAAGCTTTGCCACTGACATTTCAAATCCCTCACCGGTCACAGCACATGAATGAATTCTTTCTCTGTTACTTTTGTGCCTCTCTTCTTTCTGCTGGGCTCGCCTTAATTATAATTGTGTCTCCCCTTCTTATTTTGACATTCAGATGTGCTTGACTGGTAAAGGCTGAACATGACACATCTGCCTTGCCTTCAGAGCTAATAAATTCTTTCTTTTCTTCTCACACAACCTCCTATCCGCTATTCAGACGCCCTTTCTTCCACATAGATCCCGCTCACCCCTTTACCCCTCCACTCCTGTTTATCACCTCAAACCTTCGTTCGTGGTTCCCTTGTTTTTTTCTTACTGCCCCCCAAAATGCCCCAATCTGCACTTTAGTTTCAAACTCCTGCATCTTCAGACATATAAATCCAAATGCTATTTTCTACTTTCCTCTTTGGCCTGATTCTCATTACTGCCAGTTCTTGGCCATTGACATTGTATTATACCTTATGCATTATCACTTTATATGCACCTTTAATTTCAGATGCCTCTCATCTTGTATTTATGTGTTGCATTTCAAATGAAATACATGCTCCTCTGAAAGCAACTTTAATATGACATGACTTTAAAGCACAGTATGGCACATAACGTTTAAGTGAATCTGTAATAAGCATCAAATGCTAAAAGAAGATACACAGGTAACAAAATGTATTTCACAGTACTTGCATTTTGATTTCTTCCCACCTTGTCAAATGATAATGCTGAACCTCTGCTAAGCCTGTGTGGTTGCTCAGTCTGCATGACCTTCTCTCATCCTCTCCTGTTCTCTCTCTCCCTTCTTCTTCCTCCTTTGTCTATGTATTTTGGCTGGTCTCCTGCATTTTGCCTGAACAAAGAGCCAAGCCAAAAACACCCTCCTCTGCATCGCTCCCTATGGTTCTCTTCTCATCCCTCATCCCCTCCATCTTCCTCTGTCCTCCTCTTCCACATTGACTTACTTTGTTGCACTGCTGTTAGCCATCCCTCTGATTCTGCTACATTTATCCAGTTTTCTTTCCACTGTTTCACTTCAGCGTCAGTATAATGAAATCGATATTTTGATTTTGATTCTCAAAGTCCGTGACACACCACTATGTCTTTCTCTTTCACTCTTCCCATAAGTATGAACAGATTTAATTCCATCCATCTCCTTTTATTCTGCTTTTACCTTCCCTGCCCTTCTTGCCTCTCTCTCTCTCTCTCTGCAGTATTGTCATGCATGGCTGACTGGAAAATAGAGACAGGTCCAGGGCTCCATCACTACTACCCAAATCAAAAGTGTGTGCGTGTATGTGTGAACTGATTTGTGCATAAATGGTTTGTGTGTCTGTATAAGTGCCAGGTATGCAAACACAAACATGGCAAAGATTCATGTGTTTAAATGTATTTGCACTTCTGAAAAGATAACTGTGTGGGCACTCAACAAAGAGCACGTGGTGAGAGTGTTTGTTTTTTTTAAAGTGTGAGTCAGAAGTGTCTTCACGCCTCAGGAGACTGGGTCGGGGTGTGGTCTATTACAGCTCAGTCCCCATTAAACCTTATGAAGCTGTGTGTTTATGTGTATATGTCAGTTTTTGCTAGTGTCACTGAGTATATGTGTGTGTGATATCCTCAGCTTCACTCTTCTCTCATATGCTGCTTCTTCCTTTCACATGCTTCCTACTGTCCACCACCTTGAGTGGTACACCCATTGCTGTAGACAGTAGAAGAGTACTTAAAGTACCTTTTCACTAGAACAATTAACATGTTCGTTTTAACGTTTAAGTAAACACTTTGATATTTTTTTCAAATAAGCAATTTGTTACTGTTATATTTGTCCCTTTTTCCTGTTTCTTTTGTTGTCACAAGATAGCAATAAAGAAAAGACCCGATTCATTCGCCCTTCTATTCCTGCTTCTTTGCAGGTAGCTGTATAAAAGTGGAAGATATCCAATTTTGCATTTGTGTCAGGCCACATGTGTACTTCAGGCAGTGAAATGGCAGAAACAACAGCATTTACATAGTTGAAGTACTACCTTCATTTTAGAGTTTTTAAGTGGAAACTATAATAACATTACAGCAAAATGTAAAAAGTACCTGGGTGATAAGAAGTGTCTGCCAGCAGAGAGCTGAAAGAGCTCTATTTCACATTTCAAGAACCACTAGCAAATTAAACGCAGTTCCACAACACAGGTGGAGAGGCCCATTGAGGATTAGATACTCATGCTATAGCTCTGAAACAAATGACAGCTAACTTTTAGTTAGCTAACACTGTCACTCTGAGGGCAATTGAGATCCTTGTCGCTTGTCAAGTGGTGGAGGAGATGCTGTCACTGTCAACTCTCTGTTGAGTCTGTGTGAGTAAGGTAGATATACTGTAGTCCAGGAGTTCTTAAGGATCCATTAAAGGGCCCCTTGTTGAACTGCTCATTAATGTGAATATCTAATCAGCCACATGGCAGCAACTCAATGCATTTAGGGACATAGACATGGTCAAGACAACCTGTTGAAGTTCAAACTGAGCATCAGAATGGGGAAGAAAGGTGATTTAAACGACTGAATGTGACAGACTGGTCTGGGTGTTTCAGAATCTGCTGATCTACTCGTATTTTCCCAGACAGCCCTCTCTGGGATTTACAGAGAATGGTTCGAAAAGCAGAAAATATCAAGATAGGTGAGAAGAAAATGGTCAGACTGCTCCAAGGTGATAGGAAGGCAACAATAACTAAAATACCCACTTGGTGCAACCAAAGTATGCAGAAGACCATCTCGGAATGCACAGCATGTTGAACCTTGAAGCAGATGTGCTATAACAGCAGACCACACTGAGTGCCACTGCCACTCCTGCCAGCTAAGAACAGGAAACTGAGGCTACAATTTGCACAGACTCACCAAAATTGCATAATAGAACACTGGAAAAGCATTGCCTGGTTACATGGATCCATCCTGCCTTGTATCAACAGTTCAGGGTGGTGGCGGTGGTATAATGATGTGCGAGATATTTTCTTGTCACACTTTGGGCCCCTCAGTACATATTGAGCATTATATAAATGTCAGAGAACAGCCTACCTGAGTATTTTTGCTAATCATGTCTATCCCTTTATGATCACAGTGTACCCATCTTCTGATGACTGCTTCCAGCAGGATAACACACCTTGTAACAACATGACAATTAGCTCACTGTACTCAAATAGTGCTCTATTAGACTGACTCACCAGATCTCAGTCTAATAGAGCACCTTAGGATGTAGTAGAATAGGAGATTCACATCATGGATGTACAGCCAGCAAATCTGCAGAAACTGTGTGATGCTATCATGTCAATATGTCCCCAAAACTCAGAGTAATATTTCCAGCACCTTTTTGAATCTATGCCATGAAGAATGAAGGCAGTCGTGAAGGGGGTTCAACCCATATAAGCAAACTGTACCTAACAAGTGGCCAGTTAGTGTTTTTCTATAAAACTGTCATGATTCTTGGGTTTTGTTTGAGTTTAAAATTTTTGGTTGGGTTTGTGATTCCTGTTTTGATTTCTTTATACTAGTAGATTATGAGTTTATTTGTTTTTACAAAAATGTTTAATTTATAAACATTTTTAAACACACACATATATGAACATTTTCAAAAAAGTGTCAGGCATTTGCTCTCACAAGTGCTCTTCGGACTAGGTGAGAATGTGACACTGACCTCTGGTGGCAAAACTGACAACAACATAATTCAAGATTTTTGTCATGTTAAAAGCATCTTTATGCAGCCCCCCCGGCAGAGTATACAATCTAGAGTCCAGAATTCAGAGACAACCCCCCCTCTCTCCCTTCCACCCACCTACTCGGATAAGAAATGCAGTCAGAGGTTGATAAAATGAGTAGGATTTGAGAGATCTTTTATTAAAAAAAAAAATCAGCCTTGATGTTGATCTCTAAAACAGAGGAGCTAAGTGATAAGAGGACAATGCACAGAGCTGGATCATACAAACATGAATAAAATGATTGTGTAATGGCAATGATAAGGCATGTTCATCTACAGGGTCCAGGGTCTTTTTTGCACTTGTTCTCGGCTTTTTGAGAAGTCTTCTGTTGGGTTGTGGCCACATTTCACCATTTCAGCTCCATTAGACTCTGTTTCTACTGGTGAATCCGCCTTTCTGTCAGTTAACTCTCTGCTCTGTCTGCCTCCTCATCACGTTGCCTGAATCTTTGGCTCCATGCAGGCAGCCAAGCAGAACCCTCAGCCTAAGAGACCCTATGCTGAGGCTCAGCAGAGGAGCTACTGTATATGCACAGCATGGAAGTGTAAAGTGAGTCAGCATGGGAAAGCAGAGCCCTCACACTAGAAGTCTGATCACACACCTTTCATCATCACAGATTCTCTGTAAGGTAAGGCATCTAAGGGAAATGCTCATTGAGCCATAATGTTGGAAATTACTCCCAGGACGCACATACATCACAGCTGATAAGGACATGAGGACAGGATGTAAACAAATAACAGGCAATTCTTATCACTGCATCTGGTATTTGACATCATCTGCTTTAAGCTGTGAGTACAATACCACACTGTCTGAGTTTGTTGAGATGAATTTAATCACTTTCTGACATGGTAATTGTAAACAGTATAAATAGACAGAGTCCACTCTAAGCTTACATGCACACATAAATAAATACTGATCAAAACTACCTTTTTGACTCATTTGCTATATTGCATTGAGATAATGAGGTATTCCACCAAGATCTGCCCCCTACTTCACCTCTAAATGACTAATCTTTGTTTGGATTGTGTTATCAGATGTTCAGACGGTTGAACAGAGGGTTAGAGCTAGACCATGAACTATATAAAAAAAGACTGACATAGCTTTGGGGTCTAAAAAGTACGCTAGTGTGGAAGTGCCTTAAATTTGCATTCTTTCCAGTGGTCACATTATACAGGAGTCTACAAGGAAACAGCCCTACATCTCTCTTGGTTTTCACCTCACACTTCATGATGAGTTTATGGTCTTTATCACCTTATGTTCAATTTTATAAATTATGGTACTAATTAGAGTGAAACAGATGCTGGTGCATGCTTTAATTCAATTCAATTTTATTTATATAGCACCAAATCACAACAAACAGCCACCTCAAGGCACGTTATATTGTAAGGTAAAGACCATCCATCCATTCGCTTCAGCACATCCTGTTAAGGGTCGCGGGGGGGCTGGAGCCTATCCCAGCTGTCATAGGGCGAGAGGCAGGGTACACCCTGAACAGGTCGCCAGCCTGTTGCAGGGCCAACACAGAGGGACAGACGACCTTTCACACTCACATTCATGCTCTCATTCACACCTATGGGCAATTTAGATTAGCCAATTAACCTAACCCCAGTAAGTGCATGTCTTTGGAATGTGGGAGGAAACCGGAGTACCCGGAGGAAACCCACGCAAGCACGGGGAGAACATGCAAACTCCACACAGAGAGAGGGAGAGGCCTGGGCCAAGGTGGAATCGAACCCAGGCCTTCCAGATGGTATTCTAACTGTGAGGCAGCAGTGCTAACCACTATGCCACCGTGCTGCCGTAAGGTAAAGACCCTACAATAATAACAGAGAAAACCCAACAGTCAAAACGACCCCCTATGAGCAAGCACTTGGCGACAGTGGGAAGGAAAAACTCCCCTTTAACAGGAAGAAACCTACCAGGTTCAGGGAGGGGCAACCATCTGCTACGACTGGTTGGGGCTGAGGGGAGAGAGACAGGACAAAAGAGATGCTGTGGAAGTGTTAGGTCAGTCCAACTTTGTGATTGACAAGTCAGTAACATGAACATGCAGGGTCCTTTGGCATCTCAGTCAGATCACCTGCAGGTTGTCTTGCCCAGTTTTAAAAAAACGCAACTCTGATGACCAAAATGATCAGGTTAGAGCTTCAAAATGGGACTTTTTAGAAACCACTGACTAGTGCCAGGTTTTATATGTAATCTTTGGTGTTAGACAAAAAATACCAGGTTCATAGCCAATCTGAAGAAGAGTAGGAAAAAAAAAGTGTGTGTGTGTGTGTGTGTGTCAATCTCTGCCTCAGATAGCAAACTAAAACACTGTGCCTATAAAATGACACCAAAACATGGCAGAACTTTGCTCTATTACATTACAATTTGGGTACAAACATTTATCTGGCAGTGTGGATGGTAGCCTTCTGAGATTCACTCCCCAAACAGAAATTCTACCTGCTTTTGGCACTTGGCTGTATTCATTTTGGATTTTGTAGTCTGATGCTTTTGCACCAAGTGGACACGTTGTCCTAAAAGCATGGTGGTGGACCGACAGGTGTACAAGCAGATTAGAAGGCAGGCAGACAAATGAATATCAAACAGTCTGATATGGTTGATTCTGCCAAGAAAACTGAATCACAATCACTGCACAGCTGGGCAAAATAAAACAGCAGCAATACTCTGCTGAGGTTATTCTGGCAATATGCAGTTTAATTCTTCATCTCTGGTTGTACTGTGTTGATGAACTACTGTACCAGCAACAGTAAACAAGATCACAGCACAAGCTGGCAAAACTCATGCTGCACTAAAACTACAAATTAGATCTGGCGAAACTCAGCAAACACCACAGGCTCTCTTTCAACTAGGAGGGAAAAAAATGCAATAAAATAATTTTCCTTTCTTTTTAGTAAATAGAAGAAAAGTATATACCAGAGTAATTACTAACCAGCCACAGACATTATTTGCTTTGCTGGGTTGAGCAGAGATATTGTAATGTGATCTATTTAAATCTGTGGATGTCTTCCTCTCAGAAAATGAGTAATGATAGGTGACAGAGAGAGAGACCTCAGAGAGTGTTTTCTTTCTCAGATGAGTGATGATAAACAGAATGATGCTGTCAGCAGCCTAAGATAGATAACTTTCCTCCAAATATCCGACAATGACAGTAAAACATCCGCTGCCACTCTGATCGCAGCTGATAGGAAAGGATGGGCGAGCAGAGACATGAAGGAGCTAAAATGAAGAAAAAAGGCAGAATTACTGAGACTGAGACTGATGTGATGGAGCAGCCGGTTGCTTTAAAAGCAGATTTATACTACAAACCGATTTGTATAAAGTAAAATAATAGTGCTGGCTGATATTTAAAAACAAGTGAAAATATTTTAAAAATATTGTATAGCCTGTTAGTGCAAGTTGCTCAGCTAAACGGTGCACTTCTATACTTAAGATTAATGACCCTGATAAAACCATAAATGCAGCACTTAAGGAAGTGAAGTGCAATTAAAAAGCACAGTTTCAGCTGCATGATTTTCACTTATGGAACACCACAATTTTTCCTGGTTAGTTTGTCAATGCAGAATGAGGACTGCTAGAAAGAAAGTGTTAGTGTGAACAGGAGGTTATGTACATACTGTGAAAAAGGGTTTTTTTTTTCCCCCATAATTTAATTCAAAAGGTCAACATTTGTATATTCTATATTCATGAAAAGTGAAATATTTTAAGCATTTTTTACAATTTTGATAATTATAAAAATCAGAAATCTAGTATCTCAAATTATTAGAATATTTCATTATGCGTTTTTGTAAATGTAAGTACTGTTTGGCTCGGTAAATGCCACACACCACAATCACAAGGATGACTGCTGATTTGATAGTTGTCTAGTCGATCATCACTGACACTCTCCACATGAGGGTTAGCCAGAAGAGGTAATTGCTGGAAAAAGGCTGGCTGTTCAGAGAGTGAAGCACATTAATGTAGACTGGAAGGGAAAAGTGTGCTAGGAAAATGTGCACCAGGTGAACACTGCAGTCTTGAGGAGACTGTCAAGAAAAGTCTTCACAGAGCTTCACAGGGAGTGGACTGAGGCTGGTGTCAGCACAGCAAGTCACCACATGCAGACGTCTACAGGAATGTGGCAACAATTGTTGCATTCCTGATATCAAGCCAGCCCTGAACCAGAGACAGTGTCAGGAGTGTCTTACCTGCGCTAAGGAGGAAAAGAATTGGACTGCTGCTTAGTGGTCCTAAGTCCTCTTTCCAAATGAAAGTAAATTTTGCATTTCATTCAGAAATCAAAGACCTAGAGTCTGGTGAAATTTCACAGAGGCACAGAATCCAATTTGTTTTAAGTCTAGTGTGAATCTTCCACATTGTGATGCCATCTGCTGGTGTTGGTGGCTGTTCATCTCTTGTGTTCTATCAAGTACAAAGTCAATGCAGCCATCTACCAGGGGATTTTGGAGCCCTTCATGCTTTCATCTGCTGACAAGAATTACGGAAATGCAGATTTCCTTTTCCAGCAGGACTTAGCACCTGCCCACAGTGCCAAACTTACTACCAAACAGTCTGTATTATTACTGTGCTTGACTGGTAATCTAACTCACCTGACCTAAACCATGCAGAGGGTGTGTGGGGTACTATCAAGAGGAATATGAGAAACACCTGAAACAAAAATACAGACAAGATTAAAGCTGCTATCTAAGCTATCTGGGCATCAGTAATACCCCAGCAGTGCCACAAGCTGATTGCCTGCATGCCATGCTGCATTAATGCAGGAATTCATGGTAAAGGACCCCAAACAGAGTACTTTTCAGAAGTTAAACATTTTTGATTTGTGAATCCTGTTTTAACTGAACTTGGAAATGTTTCTAATAATTTGAGATACTGCATTTCTGATTAAAAAAATATATGCACAAAAATATAATTGAATATAAGTAAGAGTGAAGAATAAAGAGTATATTAAAGTTTACCTTTTTAGAATGAAATAACAAAAAAAAAAAAGGACTTTTACATGATATTCTATCTTTGAGATGTAAAACTATCTATAGTATGCCTATTTCTCACTGCACCGGAGTTTCTGTTATATTCTTGTACAGTATTGTATTATTATTATTTTCCCCTTTGCGGGACAATAAAGGCTGTTTCTTCTATTCTTCTCTTCTTAAGTATGGTGAGGGGAAACTATATAGAGATAAAACACCATCTACTAATAGACCCCACCATGTCTTGCCTGGCACAAATATGGAGCAAGGTCTCCTTGCTGCCTTTGTTACTTTGATATGTTCAAATCTTTCAAAGCAGTCAGTCGAAATGGTTGGCCTCATAATTAAGCAGTCAGCGTATCATTTTCCTTCCAGACAGAACTGGCCTTGAAATGATATCGATATTGATGCAATTCCCAGAGCTCAGATTGAATCTGACATTGACATCTCTCACTGTCATGTCATCTTCATTTCATTTTATTTTTGGTCACAGTAGTACCAAACAGTTATAGGGAAATGGTTAGTGTCATATCTCCAATTTTGTTAAAGCTATGAGATCAAAATCACAATTCACCAGTGTTCGCTTGAGATTTAAATGGTGGCATATCTAATTCACTTTCTCCTCATTATATTTAACCAACTGGCCTGATTGCCTGAGGGTAGATTAAAGTTCGATCTCTGCCACTGATAAGACACCACAGATTTAATGAACAACCTCAATCAAAAGGACATGTCTTACACTGTCCTTGGGATTTCATCTTGCAGTAATAAAAACATGGGGTCCAAATCAAATACTTCAACAGATTTCTTTTTCTCTTTGCAGTTTCAAGGTCCTGCACCATATTTCTGAAAGTTTCTATGTATGCATGTAAAAGTCAATGGAAAAAGAAGTGTATAAATGATGAGAGGTGTTCAGATTTAACCAAACACACGCACGCACACACACACACACACACACACACACACACACACACACACACACACACACACACACACACACACACACACATTCTCCCAGTACATCCTACACCTCTCACAATCAGGTACTGTATAACTCACGTGGTGAAGGCAGGGTTGTACTTGGCTCCGAGGTAATATGAGTATAGGTTGAACATGCCAATCATGAAGGCCACAAACACCATGATGAAAATGACCATGAACTTGAAGATGTCCTTGACTGTGCGCCCCAGTGAGATCTGCAGGGGGCCAAAGCTCTCATTGGCTGGCAGGATGTAGGCGATGCGAGAGAAGCTCAGAACCACGGCGATGGCGTACAGGCCTTCTGAGATGATCTGAGGGTCTGATGGGCGCCACTTGTTTCTGGCTGGAGGGAGAATAAGTCACAGAGGTGTTGCTGTGTAATCTTTTAATTTTATTAGCAATTCAGACATTAAAAAGGATCTTTGCTCATTTTTTTTTACCCACTTAACTGCACTAAATAAATTCTGATGTGTCAAGCAAACTCTGAAATTAGTGCTGAAACTGAATTCATATTCTAATTCATAATCATACACAGCCCATCTGGAGGGATTCAGGATTCAAATATCTTCTGTTACTTGTTTCAAAGCTGTTGCTAATGCTTACAAATCTTTAACAGTGTTTTATAAGTCACATATTAATTTTATTATATTAGTTACATACTGTATATAGTGCTTACAACAGCAGAAAAGAAGAGGTTAAAGTAGTGCTACCTTTAATTCTGCTGTGCACATGTAGTTTGTCACTCATCATCATATTGCTTGCTGTTCAAGTTCTTTTTGGTTACAGTGCACTGAGTGGGATCCAAATGTTTGTAAGAGATGTTTCTACCAAGAATAATCTCAGCTTTAAGAAACATGGGCTTTGATGGAGGAGACGGTGCAGTAAGACGATGGATTAAGTGAGGATGGAAAAATGAAAGTCAGACTAAAAGTTTGGAGAGAGGAGAGAGGGGAGGAAGAGGAGGAGGGAAGGAAATTAGGTTGAGCTGAGTGGACGGCAAAGGGAAGGGATAAAGGGATAGTGTGTCCAAGGAGAACTAAGGACACATAGAGAGAGGGAGACAAGAAAAAAAGGAGATTTAAAAGGAGACTGTGATGTAGCTAGATGGCAACATAAGATACAAGAGAGATGAGTCAAGTAAAAGCAAAAAAACTTCCAGTCACTATTTTATTGAAGTCTCTGTTTAGAACAAAAAGTATATTATTGGATAAAATTTGTGCACTTTTAGAGATATGGAGACATATATGGAAAGGTTTATGAGGATTATATCTGAGAGTGCAGTAATAGAACACTTTATCGATTTATTGATGTGTCATGACAGAGTCATACCACCAGATGACAGCACTGATGAAGGTTCTATTAGTTGGCCACTAACAAGTGCACAGTGCAGTGGGCTGCAGCCGGTGGCAGGTTTTGATGTGGTGAAGGGATGTTTTTGAGTTGGTGTTTAGCTAAATATATGCTTTCATTCAGAGCAGAACACAATGATTTGTAAATCTCATAAACTATAAATTCTACTCACAATAGAACAAAAACTATTAGCAAATGTTTTAACTGAGAAAATTTACCATTTTGGGGGAAATATTAGCTCATTTTGAATTTTATGGCAGCAACACATTTAAAAAAAAAAAAAAAAAAAGCTGAGACAGGGCTACTGTATAACATCTCCTCTTCCTTTAACAGTCCATAAGCATCTGGGAACTGAGAAGGCCAGTTGTGGGACCTTTGGAAGAGGAATGTTGTCCCATTCTTGTCTAATATAGGATTCTAGCTGCTCAACAGTGCATCAGATGTTTTCAGATGGTGAAAGACTGCAGGGAACCTAGTTCAGCACTTGGACTCTTCTACTCTGAAGCCATGCTGATGTAATAGTATGCAGTTTAGTATTGTCTTTCTGAAGCATGCAGAGCTTCTCTAAATAAGACGTTTGGATGGGTATATATGTTGATCTAAAACCTGTATATATCTTTCAGCATTGATGGTGCCTTTCCAGATGTGCAGGCTGCCAACTGCATATAGATTAATGCACCCCCATTTGATCAGAGACACAGGTTTTTGAACTAAGCACAGATAACAAGCTGGATGGTCCCTCTCCCCTTTAGTCCAGAGAATGTTGGGGTTCATGTTTTCCAAAAAAGAATTTCATTTTTCATTTCATCTGACCACAGAACAGTTTTCACTTTGCCTCAGTCCATTTTAAATGAACAGAAGATGGCACATTTCTGGATCATGTTCACATATGGAATCTTAGCATTATAGAGCTTTAACCTGCATTTGTGGATGGCAGAGCAATTTCTGGAACTGTTCCTGAGCCCATGCATGTCATATCCATGGCACAACCATGCTCAGTTTGAATGCAGTGCTGCCTGAGGGCCCAAAGATCATGGGCATCCAATATAGATTTTCACCTTGGATTCCCCCCCCCCCCTGGAAAAATCCAGAGATTTTTTCCAGATCCTCTGAATCTTTTGATACTATGTTCTGCAAATGATGAAATATTCCGTTTTTTTCTGAAATTCCTCCACAATTTATAGATGCAGTTTTTTTTTGTTTTTTTTTTGCAGATTGGTAAACCTAAATATCACATGTAGTCTGGGTATTTTAATAAATTACATTTTTACACCCATACTCATCTAGTTTGTTACTCTTTATCAGTGACTGATGTAGCACACCACTGATTCAAGTACCTCATAATATCAGCTATTGCAAATTGGCCTTTTCTGGGAAAAATGTTAAGATTGTTAACTAAGCAGATACAAGTATTTTTCATTACATTTCAGATAATTGAATAGTTATCCTGAATAGCAATAACAACAAAGGTCAATCAAACCAGAAAAAAAAGGCACAGCGAATATGAACTCATGGTCTCGTCAAGCAATCTTTAAAAAAGTGTAGCAAACAAAACACAAGACTTATATGTTTCTTCTTATTGACTGCTTACCAAAAGTGAAATAAGCCACTTCATCAGGCAGCGAGGCGTTGCTGAGGTCTTCGTCTGGCACATGCATGTCCACATACTGCTGGGCTTTGGATGCCTTCAGGAAAGCCATGAAGCGTGCCGTGAAGGATGCCACAAAGATGGATAACATACCAAAATCCAGAACATTCCAAAGATGCATGATGTACTCCCTGGGTCCATCACTCCAGATCTCCTTACACTCTGACCAAATCATGCCTGAACAAGGAAGACACATATACACACAAACATGTGGAAGCACACAAATATAAAGAGGCTCTTGCAGGCATTCATATGAATATAAATACATATGGGGATGCATAAATGAAGCACGTACAGACACGGATGTTGACAACAAAGCTTATAATTGAAAATGAACCACTCAGACGTGCTACTTATAGATCAGGTGGATGCAAACACATACACACTCCATTCTATCTTCGGAGCCAAAACATGGTTAAAATTGCTTAGAGAGAAGCACCCTGATCAGTATCATCTCTCTAACAATTACCGGGGCTTCAAAGCATGCTACTGGAATTACAATTACCACATCTAACTAAGCTACCACTCAATACACACACACACACACACACACACACACACACAATACACGCATTCATGTAGATAAAACAGTCACATGTCCAGTGGCTGCTAAAAATTTACCCTAGATGGGATAAACGCTGGCGTTACACGTAAACAAATAAAAACAGAATCACATGTGCACCAACATACACAAACCACAGACGTAATATTGTTATGTGTGTATATGAGCGGAAGCAGATGGGAAGCAGCTGAGCTCTGACAGATTCTGCTATGGGCAATTTATCCACTGAGTTTGTCTTTTTCTGTCTGTCACCCCCTTCTATCTCCTTTGTTGCCTCATGCCTGCCTTCTTATATTCCATGCACACACCTTATTCTACTTTCTTTTGTTGCCCTCTACTACTCCCAACTTTCCTTCCCATTTTTCTTTCATACTATTTCTCCCTCTAACATTTCCTCTGCACAACCTCCCAAGTCGACCTCCCAATTTCCCTCCAGGTTATTGTTAGGACTCAGCAGGGCCACTGCTTCTGCTGTTCCAACCAGAAAACTTATTTTTGATCTTCGGAGGATAAAAGAGCATAATTTGCTGTGTTGTTGTAACCTTGGCTTTCATTCACTTGGTTGGTGGGGGTACTGTATTAAACTTGAATTATACCTCATATCAAAGGCTGGCAAAAAAGTTTTCTGACTATTTCCAGGCAGTTTACTGATTTACGGTGCAAGTGCTTTAAAGGAAACTTTGGATTGGCATAGAAAACTGTGTAAACCTTGGAGAAGTATTTTCATGCTTAATCAGATGACAAAATGCATCCATAGTGATAAAAAAAATTAAAAAGGACACCCTTAGAGACACACTTAGCTTTGACTTGCTTACTTGGCACATCAAGGTTATTTCTTATCATGATGGACAGTTTGCTTTGACAGGGACAATCTATTTTAATCTAATCAATCGATGTGCATTTTAATTGGCTGCAACTGTGCAGAGCCACACTGTGTGTGTAAGATTTATTGAAGAGGATGACTCACCCAATACCCATTTCATGATCAACATCTCTGTCCAGGAGAACTGGGTGGTTTTGACCCTGAACACCTGTCGCGGATGGTCTGTGATGGTCTCGTTGGGAAGGTTTTTTACACCCTCAAAGCGGTCGGAAGCATTGACGACAAGCAGACCCAGGAAGATGGTGAAGGATACAGCATGAGCCACAAACTTCATGAAGGGGCTTCGCAGGATCTGACCAAGCTGGAAGTGAAAAATTGAGCTCATAATAAGATTTATGTTACGATGTGTTTACAAACTTTAAGAAACAAATGCATTAATATGAGTACAGATTAGCAATATCAATTGAAACTTGCATATACTGATCTTTTTATACAGAATGCGTGAAAACAAAAACAGTGGCCTGTTGAACCCTTAAGGAAGCACAGAGCAACATTTCCCTTCTATTTATGATTACAATAGCCAACAAAACCTGTTTTACACTGAAGAAACATGTTTGAGTGCCTTTTAGGTGGTCCAAATTGCAGCCAAGCACAACATCTGTTTTTATTTACTGAGATAAATCACGCTTTCTGCAGAGTTCCGGAGATTTTGGTCCTCTGAGATAAAAAATGCTGCAAAGCACCACTACACAACCGTTTCAGCAGACAAACAGCAGCTGTTGTAATCCATGAATGTGGACAACCACGATCACTTTCACACAGACATAATGTCAGAGCAATAGATGCCAAACCATTATCAGAGCCTGTGGAAATGCACTGCTTTGGGAGACTGTAATGCAAGTTAGTTCTGCACAAATAGCATTAACAAGCCACCACATAGAGGGGCATTTTTGTAATTGCACAAAAGTGTGCCAAGTCACACAAATGCACAGTTGCACAGACACGCACACACTTCCAACCCCATACGGGCATTTGAGATCCCAACATTTGCCACTCGTTGAACCTGCTGTGTTCAATATTAACTACCCACAGGATATCTCTATGCGCTGCATGAGCAATACTACATCAGATTCAGTAGCTCTTCCTATGCCACACACACACACACACACACACACACACTACTAAACCATGTGGGAAGAGGTTGTCTGGTAATTCTTAACTCTGGAAAGCCTCCTTTAAACCTCCTCCTGCCTCTTTCATTCCGCCCAGCTGCTGTGCTGATAAGCCTGATCCATTTCACCCCTCAGCTTAAATAAGATGGTCATCTTAGATCAGATGTTCTGCTGTGTGATGACAGTGAACCTCATGGGTTTCTTTAGTGTGATGTGACAAGAGCTCGTCTCCTCTCCTTGAACAAAATGGCAGCTGCTAGCAGCAGGCATATGTGCAGGTTAAATAAGTAGAAGCCTTGAATGAAATTAATATCTTACAAAGCCAAGATGGATCTGCAATTTCCTCTTATTCCCTAAGATCTTTTTACCTGTGAGAATGCCTAATGTTTATAAAGTCAATTCAATTCAATTCAATTTTTATTTATATAGCGCCAAATCACAACAAACTGTCGCCTCAAGGCGCTTTGTATTGTGGGTAAAGAGCAAGCACTTGGCGACAGTGGAAAGGAAAAACTCCCTTTTAACAGGAAGAAACCTCCAGCAGAACCAGGCTCAGGGAGGGGCAGTCATCTGCCGCGACCGGTTGGGCTGAGGGGAGAGAAAGACATGCTGTGGAAGAGAGCCAGAGATTAATATCAATTAATGATTAAATGCAGAGTGGAGTATAAACAAAGTAAATAAGGTGAATGAGAAGAAACAGTGCATTATGTGAACCCCCCAGCAGACTAGGCCTATAGCAGCATAACTAAGGGATGGTTCAGGGTCACCTGATCCAGCCCTAACTATAAGCTTTATCATAAAGGAAAGTTTTAAGCCTAATCTTAAAAATAGAGAGGGTGTCTGTCTCCCGAATCCAAGCTGGAAGCTGGTTCCACAGAAGAGGCGCCTGAAAGCTGAAGGCTCTGCCTCCCATTCTACTCTTAAGTATCCTAGGAACCACAAGTAAGCCAGCAGTCTGAGAGCGAAGTGCTCTGTTGGGGTGATATGGTACTATGAGGTCTTTGAGATAAGATGGTGCCTGATTATTTAAGACCTTGTATGTGAGGAGAAGAATTTTAAATTCTATTCTAGATTTAACAGGGAGCCAATGAAGAGAAGCCAATATGGGAGAAATATGCTCTCTCTTTCTAGTCCCTGTCAGTACTCTAGCTGCAGCATTTTGGATCAGCTGAAGGCTTTTCAGGGAGCTTTTAGGACAGCCTGATAATAATGAATTACAATAATCCAGCCTAGAAGTAATAAATGCATGAATGAGCTTTTCAGCACCAGTCTGAGAAAGGATGTTTCTAATTTTAGAAATATTGCGCAAATGCAAAAAAGCGATCCTACATATTTGTTTAATATGTGCATTGAAGGACATGTCCTGGTCAAAAATGACTCCAAGATTTCTCACAGTGTTACTGGAGGCCAAAGTAATGCCATCCAGAGTAAGTATCTGGTTAGACACCATGTTTCTAAGATTTGTGGGGCCGAGAACAAGAATTTCAGTTTTATCTGAATTTAGAAGCAGGAAATTAGAGGTCATCCAGGCCTTAATATCTTTAAGACATTCCTGCAGTTTAACTAATTGATGTGTGTCATCTGGCTTCAGTGATAGGTAAAGCTGAGTATCATCTGCATAACAATGAAAATTGATGCAGTGCTTTCTAATAATACTGCCTAAGGGAAGCATGTATAATGTAAATAAAATTGGTCCTAGCACAGAACCCTGTGGAACTCCATAATTAACCTTAGTGTGTGAAGAAGACTCCCCATTTACATGAACAAATTGGAGTCTATGAGATAAATATGATTCAAACCACTGCAGTGCAGTACCTTTAATACCTATAGCAAGCTCTAATCTCTGTAATAAAATGTTATGGTCAACAGTATCAAAAGCTGCACTGAGGTCCAACAGGACAAGAACAGAGATGAGTCCACTGTCAGAGGCTCTAAGAAGATCATTTGTAACCTTCACTAATGCTGTTTCTGTACTGTGATGAATTCTGAAACCTGACTGAAACTCTTCAAATAAACCGTTCCTCTGCAGATGATCAGTTAGCTGTTTTACAACTACTCTTTCAAGAATCTTTGAGAGAAAAGGAAGGTTGGAGATTGGCCTATAATTAGCTAAGACAGCTGGGTCAAGTGATGGCTTTTTAAGTAGAGGTTTAATTACAGCCACCTTGAAGGTCTGTGGTACATAGCCAACTAATAAAGACTGACTGATCATTTTTAAGATTGAAGCATCAATAATTGGAAAGACTTCTTTGAACAGTCTAGTAGGAATGGGATCTAACAAACATGTTGCTGGTTTGGAGGAAGTAACTATTGAAGTTAACTCAGAAAGATCAACTGGAGCAAAAGAGTCTAAACAAATACCAGCAGTGCTGAAAGCAGCCGAACATGAAGAATAATCTTTGAGATGGTTATGAATAATTTTTTCTCTAATGTCTAAAATTTTATTTGTAAAGAAATCCATGAAGTCACTACTAGTTAACGTGAAAGGAATACTCGGCTCTACAGAGCTCTGACTCTTTGTCAGCCTGGCTACAGTGCTGAAAAGAAACCTGGGGTTGTTCTTATTTTCTTCAATTAATGATGAATAGTAAGATGTCCTAGCTTTACGGAGGGCTTTTTTATAGAGCAACAAACTCTTTTTCCAGGCTAAATGAGCATCTTCTAATTTAGTGAGACGCCATTCCCTCTCCAGCTTTCGGGTTATCTGCTTTAAGCTGTGCATTTGTGAATTATACCACGGAGTCAGGCACTTCTGATTTGAAGCTTTCCTTTTCAGAGGAGCCACAGTATCCAAAGTTATACGCAGTGAGGATGTAAAACTATTGTCGAGATAATCGACCTCACTGGGAGCAGAGTTTAGGTAGGTGCTCTGCACTGTGTTGGCACATGGCACTGAAGAGCATAACAATGAAGGAATTAGATCCTTAAACTTAGTTACAGCACTTTCAGAAAGACTTCTACTGTAATAAAACTTATTCCCCACTGCTGTGTAATCCATTAAAGTAAATGTAAATGTTACTAAGAAATGATCAGACAGGAGGGGGCTTTCAGGGAATACTGTTAAGTCTTCAGTTTCTATGCCATATGTTAGGACAAGATCCAGAGTATGATTAAAGTGGTGGGTGGGCTCCTTTACATTTTGAGAGAAGCCAATTGAATCTAACAATAGATTAAATGCAGTGTTGAGGCTGTCATTCTCAGCATCTACATGGATGTTAAAATCACCCACTATAATTATTTTATCTGAACTGAGCACTAAATCAGATAAAAAGTCTGAGAAATCAGACAGAAACTCTGAGTAAGGACCAGGTGGACGATAGATAATAACAAATAAAACAGGTTTTTGATTTTCCCAATTAGGATGGACAAGACTAAGAGTCAGGCTTTCAAAAGAATGAAAACTTTGTCTGTGTCTTTGATTAATTAATAAGCTGGAATTGAAGATTGCAGCTAATCCTCCTCCTCGACCTGTGCTTCGAGCATTCTGACAGTTACTGTGACTCGGGGGTGTTGATTCATTTAAACTAACATATTCATCCTGCTGTAACCAGGTTTCTGTAAGGCAGAATAAATCAATACGTTGATCAATTATTAAATCATTTACTAATAGGGACTTGGAAGAGAGAGACCTAATGTTTAACAATCCACATTTAATTGTTTTATTTTTTGGTGCAGTTGATGAAGCTGTATTATTTATTGTTTTTGAATTTTTATGCTTAAATAGCTTTTTGCTGATTTTAGCTTTGGTTTTTGGTGGTCTGGGAGCAGGCACCGACTCTATGGGGATGGGGTTTTGGGGGGATGGCAGGAGGAGAGAAGCTGCAGAGAGGCGTGTAAGACTGCAACTCTGCTTCCTGGTCTCAACCCTGGGTAGTCAGGTTTTAGGAGGGTTAATAAATTTGGCCATATTTCTAGAAATGAGAGCTGCTCCATCCAAAGTGGGATGGATGCCGTCTCTCCTAACAAGACCAGGTTTTCCCCAGAAACTTTGCCAATTATCTATGAAGCCCAAGTCATTTTTTGGACACCACTCAGACAGCCAGCGATTCAAGGAGAACATGCGGCTAAACATGTCGCTCCTGGTCTGATTGGGGAGGGGCCCAGAGAAAACTACAGAGTCCGACATCGTTTTTGCAATGTTACACACCGAGTCAATATTAATTTTAGTGACCTCCGATTGGCGTAACCGGGTGTCATTACTGCCGACGTGAATAACGATCTTACCAAATGTACGATTAGCCTTAGCCAGCAGTTTCAAATTTCCATGAATGTCGCCTGCTCTGGCCCCTGGAAGACATTTGACTATGGTCGCCGGTGTCTCTAGCTTCACGTTTCTCAAAACAGAGTCGCCAATAACCAGAGTTTGTTCCTCGGCGGGTGTGTCGCCGAGTGGAGAAAAACGGTTAGAGACGTGAACAGGTTGGTGGTGTACCCGGGGCTTCTGCTTAGGACTACGCTTCCTCCTCACCGTCACCCAGCCGGCCTGTTTTCCCTGCTGCTCGGGATCTGCTGGGGGGGAGCTAACGGCGGCTAAGCTACCATGGTCCGCACCCGCTACAGGGGCCTGGCTAGATGTAGGATTTTCCAGGGTGCGGAGCCGAGTCTCCAGTTCAGAAAGCCTGGCCTCCAGAGCTACAAACAGACTACATTTATTACAAGTACCGTTACTGCTAAAGGAGGCCGAGGAGTAACTAAACATGTGACACCCAGAGCAGGAAAGTGCAGGAGAGACAGGAGAAGAAGCCATGCTGGTAGTGAGTCGGCTAAGGGCTAAGCTACTAGCTGAGCTAAGCTAGCGAATTTCTAAAAACAAATAAAGTGAGTAATGTGAATACAGGTGATTCAGCAAAGAGTATGCTATTTAAAGTTGGTGAAGATTACACTAAAATATGTTATTATCCAGATAAATCGAGTTATACAGATATAACAGCTAACAGACAGCAAAACACTGTGCTCCGAAACAGGAAGTGTGATCACAAAGTTAAAGAATTCAGCCCAAAACCTTACCTAATTTAAGTTTGGCTGATATCCTATTCAAGATTATCTTGGTTATACCCAGACAGCTTCCAGTGCAGCAGAAGCTCTCTAGATCACATGATTTCACCATAGAGCTCAAATATTAACTTCGTATTTCCTGTGATGGTCCACTGCTGGTGATGAGAGACACACCTCCTGCTATGACCAAACAATTTATAACAGTTTTAGCTAAAGAGTCCACAGGTTCTATGCCTGAACACCAGGGTTATTATAGTTAACGAAAACGAACGAAATAACGAAAACTGAAATTGAAAAAACACTGTCGTTAACTGAAATAAATAAAAACTATAATTAAAAGGAAAAAACGATAACTAATTAAAACTGAATTGTGAGTTTACAAAACTAACTAAAACTAACTGAAATTATCGATAAACTGACTTTCATTTTAAGCCTTGTGGATTGATATGAAATCATTGTTTCCGCTCTCGGAGTTTAAGCTGGGAGCGCCACAGGACAACTGTGTGAGTGCACATGTGCGTGCGCTCACCGCGCTGGTCCGCAAAGTAATTGCTGCGGTCTGCCGAGAAAGCGGCAGAGTCCCGTATGGAGGTTCTTTGAGTACAAACACCTGCACACGACCACAAGGTAATAACACACACAATCCAGCTACACAAGCATAAATGCGGACATGAGGTCGGCAACTTCTGTAGGTTGTGTACAGAGGCCGCAAAGACCCTGCAGGTTTAATTAGCAGCATCTAAACAAGCTAGCTCCTAAACAGAAGCAGCTTCAGGTGGAGAGAACATCAGGATGCAGATGGATTTGAGCTTTGACTCCTTCAAAGAGTTTGTTTTTGTTTAACACCACATGTAGGCGTTATTAATCTGCTGCACTGATGCTGAAGTTTATTGTGGAGTTTATTGTAGAATTTATTGAGTTTGGGAGTTCATGTTTTTCTTTGTTTCTCCCTGCTGATGTTCATGTGTGTCCTTAATATTACACACATTTAGCATGTCTTGTGAACAGCTGGTTGTTGAATATATTTCTTTAAACTGTATCTTTTGTCAACTTTTCATTACACAATAGTCACTTTTGCGCCTTGAATCTTGCACCTGATTAGGTATGAAAATACTAAAACTAATACTGAAACTAACTGAAACTAACTAAAACTAAGCATGAAACCGAAAATAAAAACTAATAAAAACGAGCAAAACCACTCTGAAAACTAATTAAAACTAACTGAATTAGAGAAAAAAAAGTAAAAACTAACTAAAACTAAACTATAATGTAAAATCCAAAACTATTATAACCCTGCTGAACACAATGCTTGGGGTTCTGGACCGTGAATTGATCCAACCAGGGAGATATTGTCAGTGTAGAGCTCTACTCTAACATCTACCTTTTGGCCACACCAACACAACCTTTGCCCACCACCTGCCCTATTCACTAGATTTGCCTCCCTGTGACTTTTTCCACCTCCCAAAAACAGAAAATTAAGTCAAAAGATGACTGTTTTGACACACTAGAGGTGCATTTGCATTTGTTTGAGTGATCTAAAAATACAGTGCTGTGAAAAAGCACCCTTCTTTGCAGAATTGTTTTAATTCAACTACATAAGAGGGTTTTTGAGCATGAATGGCCTGTTTAAGATGCCAAAGCATCTCAATCTAAGTTTGGATTTGACTAGGCCACTTCAAAACCTTCATTTTGTTTCTTTGATACATTCAGAGGTGGACTTGCTGGTGTGTTTTGGATTATTGTCATGCTGCATAACCCAAGTGAGCTTGAGCTTCAGGGGATAAACTGATGTCTGGACATTCTTCTTCAGGATTTCTTGGTAGAAAGCAGAATTCATGGTTCCATCAATTACAGCAGGTTGTCCAGGTCCTGAAGCAGCAAAGCATCCCCAGACCATCACACTACCACCACCATGTTTGAATGTTGGGATGATGTAATTTTATTCAGTTCAGTTCAATTCAGTTTTATTTTATTTCTTATTGTTGAGTCATCAATACTGACCTTGACTGAGGCAAGTGGGGCCTGCAGTTCTTTAGGTGTTGTTCTGGGTTCTTTTGTGACCTAATGGATAAGTCATTGATGCACTCTTGGAGTAATTTTGATTGGCTGGCCACTCTTAGGAGGGTTTGCCACTGCTCCAAGTTTTCTCCATTTGTGGATAATTGCTCTCACCGTGGTGCACAGGAGTCACAAAGCCTCAGAAATGGCTTTGCAACTCTTTCTAGACTGATAGATGTCAATGAATTTGTTTCTTGCCTGTAATTGAATTTCTTTAGATTATGTGGTATGAGGTGTTGCTTTTTGAGATCTTCTGGCCAACCTCACTTTGTCAGACAGGCTCTATTTAAGTGATTTCTTGATTCAACAGGTCTGGCTGTAATCAAGCCTGAGTGTGGCCAGTAAAATTAAACTTTCCAAAAAATGTGGTTAATCACAGTTAATTCATTATTAAACAAGGGGGCAATTTATGGTATAAGCAAAGATCTTAATGCCTACTGAAGATATATAAACTGTATGCTTTGAGTTTACTATATTACTATAAAGGACCTTTACTCATCTGTACATTTTCAAGTCTCGATTCTGCTTCTCTTCACATCTCTCTCTGCAATCCACACTAAAGGGTTATTTCCAACAACACAGGCTACATTCCCCTCCAGCTGGTGAACCCTACATGGCTCTATCATACAATATTAATAACTTGCTCGTGTTATTTTATTGGACTGAAGTAAATATTTGAAAGAATATGCTCAATGCTTGCAGGTAAAATAAATGAGGTCTGCTATGTTGCTTGCTTTACCCTGACCCACATTAGCTGTAAAAAAAAAAAAATGTTGTTATGAAGCACAAGGGTTTCGCTTTATCACATCTAACATTACGCAGGCGACAGTGACTCACAGCAGCACTGTTTACTGATATTCGGCCATTCCATAAATGTACTGTGTGTACTGATTAGGGTTTTTTTCTTGTACTGACTCTGCTTGAATCTCCCAGTAGACAAAAGGAGGCTGAGAAAAAGATCCTGATGTTATAGAAGAATCACAAGAAAACTCAAAATTTTTAAAACCTCAAGCAGCCATGCCAGACACAGTGTGGAAAAAGATATTTCAGCCAATTAAACAGATGATGGACTGTAGAAAAGTAATTAATAAAAAAATAATTACCTAATATCGGAGCAACATGTAGCATTTGCAAATGTCAGCATATCATTGCCAAATTGATTGTGATAGTCAATATAATTACATCAATGAAGAGCCTCGTCATGCCTGCAGTGTGAAAATAAGGACTAGACAGTTTCAGAATTATTTTGATTTTTTCAACTTTCCTTATGCATACTTTTACAGTTTCATTATGAATCTGCAAAGTTAGTGATACAAATGTCTGAAACTTGTTTCATCAAGTTTTCAAGGCAATTTTCCTCCCTATCACTTGTTATTTCTCTCTTTTTGACATTTCATCTATTTTCTGTTACTCACGGAAGGCTGAAGAATGACACTCTTCATATTTTAACCTCTTCAATCAATAAGAAACATTCTATCTCTGATCGCACATCTGTTTTTCATCACTTTTAAAGCATATCTCTGCTATTTTTCTCCCAAAGAGGATTTTCAAAGCAATTACAGTATATCCATGTTTTCTCTGTCTGCCCTCAATGACTTACAACTTCTGTTCGAGGAAAAAAAAATCCTCACTTTATCACTCCAGGCTGATATGAAATGTAATATGGTGTGGGATTTTAATAATTGTGTGTTGTGGTGCTGTAAAATGGGGGATATTATGGGCTGTAAGAGACAAGCAATTGATGAGATGAGAAGAGAAAAATTGCATGATTAGCTGCAGGTGCAGGATGCTACACTAAACATAATCAACCAGAACACATCAAAGCTTTCTCTCTGGATCCTTCGCATCTGTCTCAATGTATTTTTTTTTCTGATTTACTCTGTCTTTATCTATTTCATTATCAAATCCATTATGCTTTTTGTCTCTGATGAGCTGTGGTCACATTGTCAGAAAGCATAAACATAAATATCTGTTTTGTCTGTTGCTTATTTGTTTGATTAGGCTGCTTTAATGTCATCCTCTGTATTTCTACTTCTTCAGCATCTCAAATGTCACTTGTCTGTTAAAGCAATGTACACATCAAAACACAAGAACTGACACAGCAACAAAAGCAGCAATAATAATTCCCAACTACAAGCTTTGCATCCCATATTTGCTTCTCCGAACTGCTTCCTTTTCCCTGCTCTCTCAGATGTGACAGAAAACGTCAGAATGTCACGTGCAGTGTCATGATTTGACTGATTCATAATTAGATGTAATCATACATTGCACACATATACATACATGTGCATGCACACAGAAGCACACATATTAACATAGCACAAGTGTTTTTGTGACTAGTGCCTCATGATTGGTGGAGAACCTTTAAGTGTTACTGCTCTCCATCTTCTCATGCATGGTTGACATCCGGTGCACTCTCTCTCTCTCTCTCTCTCTCTCTCTCTCTCTCTGTCTCTCTCTCTCTCTCTGTCTCTCTCTCTCTCTCTCTCTGTCTCTCTCTCTCTCCTCTCTCCTCGTCTCTCTCTCTCTCTCTCTCTCTCTCCCTCTCTCTCTCTCTGTCTTTCTCTCTCTCTCTGTCTCTCTCTCTCTCTCTCTCTCTCTCTCTCTCTCTCTCTGTCTCTCCCCCCTCTCGCTCTCTCTCAGTCTACAAAATAACTAATTCATCAGTCACACCTACCATGAATCGCTCAAAGGTCCTCAAACCTGAGTGTACATGTGCGCGCGCGCACACACACACACACACACACACACACACACACACACACACACACACACACACACACACACACACACACACACACGCAGCACTTGCTGATGAGGTTGAGGATTATTCAGGTTGATGAGTAGATTTGCATAACCGCTTGCTCAGCTCCTGTGTGTGAGTGTGGCCTATGTCATATTGTGTCACTTTAGAAATTATCATTTGCTTGATGGAGAATAAGAAAATGCAATAAAGTGTCCAGGCCCTATAATCAAAGAGTTATTATATTGTGTTTTGAAATGGTAACTCTGTAATTTTTTTTGGTACTGTATAATATGATATTTGTTTCCCTGCTGTTCTACACTTTGGTCTAGAGTTACATATACTGACAACTAATGTAAAATTTGCCAATTAATTTGGCCATCTCTGTAGAGCCTCTAGTGTAGATATAATTGTGTAATAACTGTAACAAGCTTGTAAGGTTTGTGTGATTTACAGAACCAATATATTTATTATTTAGGCACATAAAATATGAAAATAGAGAAGAAATGGATTATAGTATGTAGCAACAATGGTTGAAAAGATGTTACAACTGCAGATGTCAGATGGAATCAGGATGACTACTGATTAAGAAATAGAAAATTAAAACTATGCTAAATGTGTATGTTATATATGCATCTGTATACAGTATGTGATGCATCTGTGTAACTCTGGACTTTTGCTATTTTTATATTCAAAATAATTATAAGACTGAAGGGTGTTTATAAATGGGGGCTCTAAAAAAATCTGCATGTGACTTTATAACTTAGACAATCTGAACAAAGTTTTTTATATACAGTATGAGAAATGTCTGATAATCTACCTATAACCTATAACATTGCTATTTTTAACATATGACTACAAATATAATAAGACTACAAAATATGTAGTCTTATTATATGCTAATAAAAATCTTATACTGTGCTTAAGATGCTAAGGGCCTGATTACCTATTTACTAAGGTTTATTACCAGTGCTTTATTATAAAGCATTAGGGAGTATGAGTCAAGCAATAAGTGAAAATGTGAAAGGGGTCACTCATGAGTAATCATATTATGAGGCATATATTTTATGACTTACTGTATACATGAAACATAACCCCTTTCTTTTGAAAGGAATGAAACATTCTTACCCTCATGGTAAAAAGAAAGTACACCCTCTTTCAATTCTAAGGTTTTACATATCAGGACATAATAAAAATAATCTGTCCATACCAGGTTCTAAAATTATTCAAATGCAACCTCAGATGACCAGCAACACATGGCGTATTACGCCGTGACATTGTTTATTAAACAAAAGCTAAACCAAAATGCAAAATCAGTGCATGTAAAATGACTTTCAGCAGCAATAACACTAAGTTTTCTGTATGACTTTATCAGTGTCTCATATTGTCATGGAGGAATCATGGCCCACTCTTCTTTACAGCGTTGCCTCAGATCATTGATGTTTGTAGACATTCGTTTATGCACAGCTCTCTTAAGGCCCCGCTGCAGAATTTCAATCTGATTGATGCCTGGACTTTGACTGGGTCATTGCAACACTGTTTTTTTTGTTTTTTTTTCCCCAGTGAATCTGTTGTTGATTTGCTGTTGTGTTTGGGATCATTTGCACGAGTTTTAGCTGTTGTAAAGATGGCAACATATCTGATTCTAGAATGCTTTAGTATACAGAGTTCAAGGTCAACTGCAAGGTGCCTGGATCCTGTGGCTGCAAAACGAACTCAAATCATCACTCTTCCATCACTGTGTTAGACAGTTGGTATGAAGTGTCTGTGCCGATTTGCTGCATTTGGTTTTCACCTAACACGGTGCTGTGAATTATGGCCAAACAACTTCACTTTGGTCTCATCTGTCCAAAGGAGAGTGTTATAGAAGTCTTGTTCAGATGAATATGTTCTAGCATATTCATTATATAGATTAGAGGATTTTTCCCAGAAACCCTTCCAAGCATGACATTCTGTATTTGTTCAGTCTTTTTCTAATTATACTGTCATGAACTTGAACATGCTAACTAAACCCTGAGATGTAGCTCTTGGGTTTTTTTCAGTTTCTCTGTGGATTACACAGCCTGACCTTGGGGTGAATTTGCGAGGAC
Source organism: Archocentrus centrarchus (assembly GCF_007364275.1). Taxonomy (NCBI): domain Eukaryota; kingdom Metazoa; phylum Chordata; class Actinopteri; order Cichliformes; family Cichlidae; genus Archocentrus; species Archocentrus centrarchus. The sequence goes on along the minus strand of NC_044355.1, from coordinate 15,774,953 downwards.
ATCCATTCCTGGGAAGATTGGCAGCTTTCTTTTATGTTTTCCACTTGTGAATAACCTTTCTCACTGTTTAGAAATGGCCTTATGACCCTTTTCTGATTGATGGGCAGCAGTAGTTGCTTCTCAAAGATGATTGCTGATGTTTTTCCTCCTTGGTATTGTGTAACACAATAATGCTCCAGACCAGCAAACTGCCAAAACGTCCGCTTTTACAGAGGTGGTCACACTTCCTGATGATCAATTAATCAAGTACATTTGATTATCACCACCTGGCTGCTACTGCTATTTCCAATGGAAACAGTAAGCCTACACTTAGTTTTTCACACACTGTTTCTGCACTTTGGCTCAGGTTTTCTTAAATAAGTAATGACACCATGTAATATCTCATATGTTGTTGTTCATCTGTGGTTGCATTTACCTAATTTTAAGACTTGCTGAGGACCAGATTATTCATGTGAAAAAAATTTTTTACGTGACTATATCTGCTTTACTTCTCCTTTTCCATATGGACTGACTTCAAAGATTCAGTTCAGTCTGAGCAGATGATGATGAAGCTCAGATTAGAATAATGAAAACTGAGCCTAAATGTAGAGCAGAGAAATGAACCTCATACTATGTTAATAACAGGGCCTTTGCTTTTGTTCCAGCCTCAGGGCAAACTTTATATTCTTCCCAACTTGTGGTAAAGACATATGAGCAATATAAAAAAGCAGCAGGAAATGTGTTTCCTGGTGGGTAATGAGCCTATAAGCTGCATGATGAGACTTCCAGTATGGTCTGAAATACTATAGCTGGCTGCAAACAGTAGGTGGAACAACATGAATAAAAAATGAAAATCTTTTTTTCTTAGAAGGAATAGCAAATAGAAACAACAGTAAGTTCCCTAAATTGTGTGTGTGTGTTTTACCTGTGGTTTACAATTGTGCTTGCACATTTGGTTTTCTGTTCATACCTTGCTACATGGCATTATCCAGTAGGCAATAGCCAGGAATGGGAGGCCTACAGTTACTCCTAGCACTGTCCAGCACTTCACACCAATGGACTGCTGTCTCAGGCCAGGCAGGTTCTCATACCAGATAGTCAGCAGCTGCTGCTGGCAGTTGGGATGAGCAACAAACTGAAAAGTAACACAGAGACAAGAAACTTAAATCATTGGAGACCGAAGGAAGATGAGACAGTTTGGGTCCAGGGCAAGAACGGCTGAGCGAGGAGAAAGACTGAAACAGGAAAAGGAGAGAGGTGCTAAAAGCAAACAGCTAATGTCAGCATTTTCAAGGAACTAAGCAACTAATGCGACTTTGCTTTTCTCACCCTATCTTCGTGTTATATAAATATTTTTTAAATTGTTACCATAAACACACACATTAAAAAGCTACTTACATATTTATACTTCACTATTAATTAGAAAATATGACTAAACACTGCTTTTATTTTTCCTACTGATATTACACCCAAGAAGTTGTATAGAGTGGCACAGCAGTGTTACATTAGGGCAGGTCCTCTTTGATTTAAGCCAGAAACAAACCTTGGATACTTTTCTCAAACTTCAGACATGACATTCCTCAGACAGACCCCATGTGGAAGGGGTAGTTTCCTTTAATCTCAGTAGCACTAGTCATCTAAAAAGCCCTGCTCGGATTAATTTACACAAATATGTGCATCTACATTAGCAAACAAACATAGCTACATAGTTTCAGTCATGGCCTAGTAAACTATGCCTGGGACAGACTGTCTCATGCTGAAAGATGTGAAACAGGATACATCACTGATGTGTGCAGACGCATCTAAAACTTTACTTTAAAAAATAGAAATGTGGGTTTTGTAGACAATTTTTTAAATGAATGAGAAATCAGCACACATAGACGATGAGTAATACTAAAAATGCTATCTCAAATATCAAAAAGTGAGGGCCTTAAGTGTTCTTCCAAAGCAGCTTAAATGTGTGCACACAAGTGTTAGAGGGCTAAGACTGATCCCTTGGTTAAAGGGGAAAATGCAAAAGCCAATTTCAATAAAATTAATGTCAGATGCACTGAGAAAAAGGACATCCAAGAGTTAACAAAGTGACTGTAAAGCACCAGGTTACAGTCCCAAGATAGCTCATGAAAAGCAGCAAAGCACTCCGCTGTGAACAAGTCTTTTAAGATCTTAATATATTTTCTGTGCCAATCCTGGTATGACACATCGTGCATGGATGGAATAAAAAGATAGCTTCAAGTGATGAGTTTTGAAGGACGGGAAGGTTGGAACCACAGAATAGAAACTGATTTCTATTCTGTGGTTGGAACACTGAGAGATAAACATTTTTTACCTCAATATCATGAACTGATGGCAATTATCTGTCTTTCAAAGGCTGCTTCTTTTTTTTTTTTTTTTTTGCCTGTATTTATTATTTCCATCATAGAGAGAAACAGTGAAAGAAAGCATTTAATGAAATATAGAATGAAAGACTGCTATTAAGGGCACTGTAGCCCATGTGGTCTGTGGCCTTACTATTTTACCACCATGTCACTCATGGTGTACGTTGTGTCATGGACCCTGGGGTTTGTGACCAGTTAAGCAATTTAGTTTTTTTTATGTAATAAATAAATAAATAAAAATAAATAATAACTAAAGCTGAAATAGTGAATTGTTAAGCCTGTGGCCTGGCTGGGCTATGTGATACTCAATAAAAAAAAAAATCTTGTATATAAAATTTCACAATATGTAATCTAATATCAACCAGAAAAAACAAAAACAACCCCCCCCAGAAAACTTCATTAGAATTCCCACTTTTGACACATGCATTCATTTGCACTAAGTAGAATCAATCACAGCTGGGATAATTGCCATGTAACACATAGATCTAAGGATTAAGATCATAAAACAAAGCACTTACTTTCATAAGTTCACAAATTAACATTGACATGATTTACTCAGTCTCTTTGAGAGCACCTGTAGAAAGTCTATCTCGTTACACTGGACACAGAGCACATATCTGGGTAACACTGACACTGCCACCTGCAACTTACCTAATGAGGGTGATGTTTCTGAAAAGCAGCTGTCAGTGTCTTGATGCCTAACAGAATGGACATCAGCTTTATGCAGAGTTCAGGTTTATACCTATACTTTGTCTTTAAAGCCTCAAATGCTGAAAATCCAGTGATGGCAAAAGGCAACAGAGACATAAATGACTTTTTGACAGATCAGTGTGTTCTAAATTACAAAGATCAGTTTCAAAATAGAACCACAAGATAATTCCACAAGGCTGTCCTGCTGCATACAACTGAAGTCTACCCATTACGGTGGCCAAATAGATTCTGTATAAAGCTGAATTGCTCACTGAGCATAGAGAAGTCTTCCTTGAGGTGGCCCCTTAGGGTTTGCAGGTTCTCTCCGATGACATCTGTCAGGGACTTCAGGATCTACCTCTCCTCTTTGCTGAGAAATTCGCACCTATTTTCAAAGGACTGCTCTGAAGCGTCCCCCTGTCTCTCCCATAGTGTGGCTTCCATCTTACTGTGGACATGAAATATAGTCACTGCTTTTCCTTGGAAGGACAGATTGAGTTCCTTATGTAGCTGAAAATGTCACCAAATATGGCAACTTAAAAGCTACAGTATTCATCTAACAGTCCACAACAAATGTCCTGACTTCCTCACCCAGTTTAAAACATCAGTGTTACAATGTTACAAGCCTTACAACATGAAAGCCACCAGATTTCAGTGTGCAGGGTGGTCACTTTCCATCTCACATACATAATATAGCAAATAGGCACAACTACAGTGAATGACAGAATTTATTCTTCTCAAGCGTCATCTAAAAGTCTCATCATCTTTGTGGACAGTATCTCTCTGTGGATACTGCTGTGGACAGCTGTAACCAGCAGAGCCATGTTTTTGACCTTTTCACAACTCTTTCAACTCTGGCCCGGGTGCTGAATAAATGTTATACAGTACAGATTCAAGTTCATGCGCTTTCAAATAATTCAGTGATTTTTATTTTTATGTCCACACAGAATTTAATGGAACTGTGTCAACAAACTTGTCCAGATCTGCAGATGATAATTTGAAAAGCGATGAAAGATTTGTATCCATACAGTCCTATGATCTGGTCCTGCTGTACACAATTCCTTCTCCCAATCCCAGTGTTTCAGCTTTGTCTGTAGGATGAGTGGTTTGAGTTACTGAAGCATGCTGCTCTTAGTGGTGCTTTCATGATTTTTAAGCCTTTAAGTGTTATTAAAGTTCCTGATCCAAATGGATGCACACAGAGAGTATAATTACATTACATTTTAACAAATATGGAGAATAACAGGAAGGTATCTCACAGGAAATAACATGAACTGACAGGTAAATAACAAAAATGGAAAAGAAGAAAAGGAAAGAGGAACAGGTGTTCGATAGCACACTGAATTAACAAAGACAGAGGTTAAGACAGGACTATATATACACAAAGCAAATGTATCAAAACCACAGTCCGTTCTTAGGGAAGGTTACTTGCTGGTCTCCCATTATGTTAGAAGAAAACTTGTGGATTACAACCTACGGAGAAACATAAACAACAGCAGAAGCAAACAGGAAACTCTCATCAGGTGCAGTGGTCTGCGCGGTCTGCGCTTCCTTTATGGGTAGTTACTGATTTTTATTTTGAAAAGTATGCATGCTACACACTGTAGTTCAGTGCGACTGAATTAATAAATGCCACGAGTGTAAAATTGATAAGGTTCACTGTTAGTTTTCCAAGTATCTCCAGTAGCTTATTGTCAATTCTCTATTTAGAGCACTTGTATTGTGTTTTAATTCAAATCTAAATCTATTATTATCTAAATGAATTCAAGTGGCAACCATAAATATTTGTGGTTGCCACTTGGATTCATAAAAAAAGAAAAATGCCAACAAGCAGATTGGAAAATCAATTTAATATACAAAGTGCAAAAGAAAGCAGGCAATAAGAAGTTTATTCCAAAGAAAGAAGTGATTAAAAAAAAGTCTGACGAGGAGGGACAGGATGGATGTTTTTCTTCCAGCTGGAGGAAGGATGTGGACAACAAAGCAATCAATGTTCAGTCGGTGGTCAACTAGTAGAACAATCAAACTCGCTGTTTGTGTATTGTTTTTTTATTCACGTCTTAGATCTCAGCAACATGTCACCTTTGGTCAAACGCACTCTCCCTCGATTTCTGTTCACTTTATTGGGTTTACCCAGTCAATCGATGCCTATCCATCACATCACCGGTGACCCTTGATCGTTGCATTCGGGGACCATTTATCTAAGCTGACAATTGGCATTCTCTGCTTCCCTCCACCGATCGAAACACACATACAATTTGTATATGAGTGCAAAGCCACACACAATCACACATACACCTCGCCCCCTCACCCACACTCTTAGTTAATATAGCCACCAACTGGTATCCAGTGATAAGTCCATCAAGCCACTGATCCATGACATGAAATATGCCTGTGTCCAGCTACATGCACTACACGCAATCATGCTCCACCTGGTTTCCATGGTAATCTTTCCCTCCCTCTCTCCTTGCCTGGTGTAATTAGCTGCCTGGTATTGGTCATGCTCTCTTGTACAGGACACAAAGAGAGAAAAAAAAAAAAGGCTGTTGCATGCATGCACACCTACACCTGGGAATTGATTAAAGTAAACATGAGGCACATTAGGGTCAAACAGGAACATGTGTGAATGAGAGAGAATGGCAGAGGCAAATGGGGAAAAGGGATTTGGTTTGACATTTTCCTGAGCACCTCTTCACAGCAGGGATTACCTTTTACACACAGGCCAGTGAGTTGTTTACAAAAGGGTCCTCTGAGTCCACATGCATGACAATACTTAAGCACACTGTATTGTAAATATATTGTTTATGTGCATGAATGGCTCACAGACACTAAGTTAGAAACGAGGTAAGTTACATGTTAAAAACTGCAATAAAATCATTTATTGTAGTTTTCTGTGGTAATCCTATGAAGATATATTGTAAGGCAAATATCGGCACATATTTTATATGATTTAATTACATTCTATGGGAAAATAATTAAAACAATCATTTACATGAAAAATGGTTCATGTTGTAGTTTAACATGATTAAGATCTGTGAATCATAATAACTGAAAAAAATAGGCAGAGAACAGGAATTTTTTTTTTCCTCACAGAACCACCCAAACTGTAGGAGCCAAGACTGCTACCCTGAACTGTATGAGTTTGAGTTGGTGTTTTATATACACTCACTGACTTTATTAGTTATACCTGTTCAACTGCTCGTTAATGCAAATATCTAATCAGCCAATCACATGGCAGTGAATCTGGCAACTACCTGTTAAAACTGGGCATCCAAATGTGGAAGAAAGGTGATTCAAGTGTCTTTGAATGTCACTTACTTGTTGGTGCCAGACGGGCTGGTCTGAAGATTTCAGAAACTGCTTATCTACTGGTATTTTCCCACACAACCATCTCCAGGGTTTACAGAGCAACTCGGTATTACGGCAAAGTGTGTAATAGAGCCGGCGATCCACTGTATCCATTTCACGCTTTGCCTCTTGTGGGCGTGAAATGTACACACATGCGGAAATTGAAAGTTGCAGTAACAACTGCAACAAGTAAGTGACATTCAAAGACACTTGACCAGCAATATTTAATTTCCAGTGAACAACTTTCTACCACCTTTCAGTTTATTTTCAGCCATTTAAACAATACTACATTGTGAATATTGTTTAATAACAACAAAAGACAACATGATGTATGGAGGCCATTTTTCTTACATATCAGCCATCTAGCTTGTTGGCTTTAAATAAAATATCCCACCATGGTGATAGTGCAAGGTACTGCAACTTCGGGTATGTGTCCATTTTCCTGGAGTGGACAGGTTGCTCTATTACACGCTTTTCCATGATACTGGGTTGTACAGAAAATGGTCAGAAAAAGAGAAACTATCTAATGAGTATCAGTTCTTTTATTGAAAATGCCTTCTTGCCAGAGGTCATGGGAGAATGACCAGACTGCTTTGAGCTGATAAGAAGTCAACAGAAACTCAAATAATCACTCGTTACAACTGAAGTATGCAGAATTTTTGCTTCAACATTTGAATAAATGCTTCAACAATAATAAATTTGAAGTTGGCATAAACAACATGAAAGCATGGATCCATCCTGCCTTGTATCAAAATATCAGGCTGGTGATGGTTGTGTAATAGTGTGGGGGTATGTTCTCCCCTTAGTAAATGATCATTGTTTAAATACCACAGGCTACCTAGGTATTGTTGCTGACCGTGTCCATCCCCTTATGATCACAGTGTACCCACTGGGATGTTGTGGAATGGGAGATTTGCATCATGAATGACTAGCTGACAATTCTGCAGCAACTGTTCATATTAACATAACATAGACAGCTGTATTGTTGTGTCCATATAATATGAATCAAACTCTCTGGTGCTCTCCAGCACCTTGTTCAATCTGTACTACAAATAAATAGTTCGGAATGCAAAAGGTGGTGCAACTCGGAACTAGATTTGTGTATCTAATAAAGCATGGTGAGTCAGGTTCAATTTTATTACTGCTGGTCCCAGGCCTCTTTGACATTATGTGCAATTCCCAAGTGGATCTGAAAAGACATGGGCAGTGCTGATCATGCTTGAAATGCTGTGTGTGTGTGTGTGTGTAAAATAAACTAACCTTAGTGGAAAGGAACAGGCAATTTTTGTTATAGTCCAAAAGGGCAAATAGTCAGTTATTTATATAACAAAATGGCCCCCTTCCAAACAACAAAATGACTGAAAGCTAAAAAAAACAAGAGGATTAGTGGTCATACTTGCTTCCATGTGTTTTGGGGGTTGGGGGAGACTCCAAAATGAACCCCAATGACATCTCTGATTTATTGCCCTTTTGCTTTTGAAAAGGTTAAGAGAAACAGAATTTGACATAGTACATGAACCCCAATATTTGGTGTCAAAGTAAAACACACTGTGTGACAAACCACCTCACGCTTAGAGACTTATAAAGATGCTCAAGGCTTAAAGCTGCTGAGACAAACAACCACCAGTGGTGTTTCTCTCAAGCATTTGTACCATGTTGACATTTTGTATAGTTATTATTTACAGAACATTTTTTCAGAGTTCTTAAAAAAATCGTAATGCTACAGAAAAGACATTAAAATTTACTTTAACTGATTTTTAGTAACGTTTACTCTATAAACCCGCTCATCAACATAATCAGAGGTCTTTCTTTTTTCCTCTTCTAAAAGAAAAGAGCAACTACTCATCACAAAGTTATTTCTACAAGGTCTACTTGTAAGGCAGTGATGATGTAACAGTGCTCAGTTTTTCAATGTTGCAAGTTAATGGAATGTAGAAAATTCAAATGTTTTAATTGGCTAACTTGTTTTTGTCTTACCTTCTTGACTTCATACTTGATGGCCAGTTTGACACGGCTGAGGCAGGGACGGTTGTAGGGACTCGGTGGGCACTGATCCACATCGCCATTCAAAATCGCCTCAACTTCCTCTGTGTCCCGACAAAGGTCCAACACACCCACCACAAAATCCTTACACTGCATGGACAGCTTACGGTAGTCATTCTGTATGCGAGAGCAGGATGTGGAAATATTTCAGAAGAAAAAAGAAAAAGAACGAAAGATTTTATTTTATTTAATTTTCACATATTTATGTCACCGATAGATACAGAAAATGCACCATTCTAGGAATCATCCCCATCCCTACATAATAATCACCCACTTCTTTTTGTGTCCTCTAAGGTAGTTAGTAACCTGTTACTGTCTTTTGTGTATTTTTGGTGGACTTGAAATTGTTTTTCCTGCCTTTGTACAAATCTTCAGCTTGTCTTTGTCAAAAATGAAAATATATATATATATATATATATATATATATATATATATATATATATATATATATATATATATATATATATATATATATATTGGATTACATACATTAACAGAGACAGACATCCACAAACAACTGAATGAAGGGTTTCACTCTTTTGCTTTTCTAGTGTTCTTTTTTTAAATACTCAGTCGGTACATTTCCATCCAGCTGAGTTGATCTGTGCACATTTCTGCCAAAAAAAGGGAAATAAATGTAATAAATAAATCCACAATATTTCAAGGTTTCAGATAAGACTAAAAAGTAACAAAAAAAAAAAAAAAGTGTGAACACTGATACGGAACAGAACAGCATAAATCCATTCATTGAACATACTATAATGTTATCCCCAGCTGAGAAGCAGCAAAGGAAACTCTAGATATACCTTGAATGATAGAAAAGTTACTAGTGCACTTTGTTACACAGTGATTGCTGATGGAAATACTGTATTTTTTCAGTGTTTTCAAAAGTTACTTAAACGTCCATCTTCTTTAAAACTTTACAGAAAAAGACTTTTCAGATTAGCAACAACTTTCAACTGATGTGGCATTTATACCAAGTAGGACAGATATGTGTTCTAATACAAATACAGACAACATGAGCTCAGTCGAAGTACAGGAAAAACACAAAATGTTTATGAATTGCTCAGAGCTGCTAAACCCTAATAACCGTGTAATTACACTAAATAAATAGTCTGAAGAAGCTACTTTATATCTTTCTGTCGCAGTTCATTACAAATTGAAACCAGTTATTAACAGCTTCTATAAAATCAGTTGAATTGATTCTTTCAATAATAGTTCAAGTTCTATCTCTTGCCCTGTGGCCCCCACATTCTATCAACCTCCCCTCTCCACTTTTCCACTGTTTAGCAACAGTTGGTTGAGCAGGAAGCAGTCAGCAGACTCGAGCTTCTGGCAGATTTAGAGTCCCTAAGGAATCATTATCATTATGCATTCACCACCATGTTTGTGCTCTGCCCAACCAAACCATTACGCCGTGTTGAGGCAAAAGCTTTTACATTGTTCTTCTCAGTAAAATAATTAGCATTTAACGCGATTGGAAATTATCAGCTCCACTTTCTCAACTTTCTTTCAGAGCATCTTTTTAAGCAGGCAGCATACTTATAAGTGTAAGTCTGTACCTTATATTAGTATAGCTACTTCCCAAGAACATCATTTATATTCTTTCAGAGTTTGGTCCTTTTAGTAAGGACGTTTCTTTCTAGCGCAACTTGGACAGTATCAGTCTTGAATATAAAACTGAGAATTAACTTTTGTAGAATCAGTGTGTTCACATTCTTAAACACCATATAGCTAAAAAAAAAAAAAAAGGATACATTTTAAAATCTGTTCCATGTTCTTTGGATTTATTGTTAAAAAAAATAAATAAAAGAAACCGACGCTGTGGTGACAAGAAGGAAATGTCTGCTGCCTTTTTTCCCTTCAGGCTGCTAGGAGAAAGAAATCAATTACTATGTCCAGTCTCTTCAAATCCAGGCAAAAACAAGATTTGAAGAAGTAGAAAAATATTTTCTTAAATCAATTGTATTTTTATTGTTCAATAAACATAAAAAATGTACACACGCAGATAGTACGCATGCATGAAAATCCAATCACAGTTTGAGCTGTGTGGGTTTTTACCTTGACAGCTGAGATTGAGGACAGTGTTGTGAAATTGAAATTGGAGACCGAGCGGTGTGAAACCGAGTGAGAATGGTTACAGATGAGTGAACTGAGGGGTGTATGGAGAGAGGGCGGGCAGGGAGGTAATGTAATGTAAGATGGAGGCATGCTCTCTTTTGTTGTCTTTTGTCTCAGTTTCTCTCAACACTGCAATATTAAAATAAATAAAAGTTGTGAAATTATATTCCAAATTATGTTATTTTATCCTCTTACTCTGTCTTTCCAAGAGGTCTTTGAAGATTTTGTGCATGTGTGTACAGAACCTCAGAAGACAAATTGATGGGTTTTTTTTTAGGTGTCTGAATATAAAGGTTTGGTTAGTAAGAAGGTCCTGATGTACACTTAGCAGTCCCTACATAATAAATACTGCAATATGCAAATGCAACATTCAGTCTGTAACTTAGTAGTGGGCCAATGGAATGACATGACAATATGTAGCACTGACAGCTGCTGTAAAGCGAGGAAATTGTTATTCTTCAAGAGAAGTGATACCTGAAGCTAACACCTAATGCAGAGAGAGGGAAAAAAAAAAACAGTTGGCTTCAGTTTTATCTTTGAGTCAGTTTGTGATGGTGGATGAATATCTATTGTTCTTTTATGTGATGGGAAAAATCTTCAGCTACTAAAATGTTTAAGTGAAACAAGCACAATGAAAACACACAGAGAAAAGCAAAGAATAAGGAAAATAAGGGTCTGATGATTTGAATAATGTGAATTTAGAGGCTTCTTGAATGAAAAGGCTCCTGATTGGCAGCCGCCTTCTCAGTCTTGGACATAGAGGTACTTCTCAATTATGCTTCTCTTAAAATATGTATGAATAAATCCACAGACTTATGCAAAGAAAGATGTTTACAGATGCCTGTATGTCATAGCGGTTCACAAAAGAGCTAACATGGTCATTGCCTAAACCTCAAAAACGCATTGTGTGTACCTGTACAGTACATCAAGCAGGCTGATTAGATGATTCAACTTCTTTCAGGATAGCAGCTTTAAAAAAGAGATGAAAGAAATATAAACTTGCAGCATAAAAGTCTTCAATAATTCACCAAGGAAATGATATAAAAAAATGCCATTATCACTCACTGGCCCAAGTTATCTTTTATAAATATAGAGAAAGGAATTGTTCAGGATTGTGAGTATTGCTCTTTTTAACTGAGAGTTGTATGAATATAAGATAACAGCTCAACTCAAAGAACTCAGCGATCCAGCTGAAATAGACATTAAACCACTGCCTGCATTTTTTTAAATGTGGTATTAATAAAATCTTGTTTTTCATACAGATTGGTGTTGTTGTTGAAAATAACATATTTCAGATTGTTTTCGGTGTCTTGCGGTCATAAAAGTGCAGCTAATGGCATAAAGAATTCGTTAATTTGTTCACATGTAGCATTATGTCAGCAACAATTTACCCTAACCTTTTTCCCCCACATCCAAATGCTCCACAAAACATGCCTGACTTGGGGCTATCGGCATACTGCCTTACCATTATTTGATATTTTAAATTAATGAGAAGATGATGTGAGGAGGGACAAGAAAACAAATAAAGAGAAAAGACAGAGGGGTGATAATGAGATGGTAATGAGACAGATGAGCTCCAACATAACTCTGGTCCCTCAGGTGAGCCCTTCTCATTAACTTGTCTGGAGACAGGGAACAGACTGACAAGCAGAAAACAGAATATCAAACACAAATGGGGGTAGAAAGCAGAAGGACCACAGGAATAATGACAGATACTAACAGAGTGTTAGGGGTAAAGAATCAAGTACTACATGGGTGCACAAAGGTAGGCCCTTTTCTAGTTTACCAGATACTTCGGTACCACCTAATGGCAATGACACTTGTGCACATTTTACATGCACTTACATGCATACTGCTGCTAGAATTTCTTTAAAATGTAACTACGTATAGGTCATTATCAATAGCTTGCATGACCCACTTATGCAGTCAGTCTCAGGGGAAAGACAGTGTCGACTGACACTCACATACCCTCTAGTTCCTTGGCACAGGTTTGAGCAAGCTTACAGACAAGACTGATCCAATATTGCACCTAAAACAGTTTTCACAGTTTTTGTTTGAAAAAAATTGTTCACTTATAAATGTCAAGAGGCCAGTAATGCTAATTCTTGTTTGTGCACATGAGAGTATCTAAGAACATTTGATTAATATACCTGACTGGAAAACAAGCAAGTAGTCAGCAATTTTTAAATAAATCTCAAGTATAAATGTATGTATCTAATATTTGAGCCTAATGCATGAGTCTCTCTGGTTTTTCAGTGAGCATGGTAGCCATAACATCCAAAGCTAACTGATTTGGGACTGGTATAAAAACTGGCACAGTAGGGGGAAATAAGCTCCTTCTCTGCTTCAAGCTGCTACCCAAAGCATGCTCACCCCGGACAGTCAGTGCAAGCAAGTCCAAACCAATGAGCCTGATTCAACAGAGATGCCAGCACACATATTTAGGTTTGATTTCTGGTTAAAAAAAGAATAAGAAATATCAAACCAATTTCACATGTGTTACAGAAGTCAGCGAAAAATCAGTTAAGCATATTGTCCAAACTTGTCCTTCCTCACATTTAACACACAGAAGATAATAGTCTGCTTCAGCTATATCTGGAAATACTCTTTTTGATTTAGATGAGAGAACTGCTGGTGTAGTGTACACAGGAGGCATATGAACTGTACTATTCTCACTTTGGACTTTGCTCTAAGGAGCTGCCACGTTAGAATGTTTAATGTCCAGTCAGACTGCGTCAAACATTTGTGTTCGCACATGCACCTCCATCAGGAGGTTTCAGGGCTGCAGTGCTTTAGTGATAGAAGCTTTACACTTTTAAGAAACATCATTAAGTATTAACTATTACACACAAGCAAAGTGTGTAATCCTAAGCTTTAGAAATTAAAATTGGTCTTCACCAAGATAGAGATACAAATACTATATTGTATTTATGCCAGTATTTTTACACCTGCATTATATCATTGAAGCAAGATGTGTTTCAGTGACTGCAGTATAGATTGGAATTTTTCTCTCAGAGTGTAAAATGTTCCATTTTATAGCTCTTATTTCTCCACAACTCCAGGATAAATTGCATTACTAACAGGTAGTTCAGTAGAGTAATGAAAATCCATGTTGCACTGGGAAATGCATTCAAGATGAAATCATTGGTAGGAGCATGGGGCAGAGACAGATACATGAATTTTCTTAGACCAGCATATTCCTATTCTACATACCTTTAAAAAAAATGGAGCAATAAAAATACCTAAGAGGATAAGAATGCCAGGCTCAGGATAAGATTCCTGAAAATAATTTTAAATGTGTTGTTTTTACTGTCTGCATTCATGCAGCTGCACTCAACAAGGAGTTTCCCCTTGCAACTAAAATAAAACATTGATAAAATGCTACTGAACCCACTCATGGAGGGCATATTTGAGGTGATTAAAGAGGCAGTGCATGCTTAAATATGCCTGAACTGGGAAATAATTGATGCCTAAAACACATTACTGATTATGTTAATATTGACATTTCTAGTAAATTTTAAAAAATGGCATTTAATGGATTCAGAATAGCTGAAATCACCACCTAATGTTTAAATTACACTGAAGCTTGCAAATCCAAGTTTGGGACCAGTGGATGGCCACTCTCTTCTGCCCCCATCCCTAAGTAATTTAAGTTTACACCATTACATCACCACCATTTTTCAGTTTTGGTGCAGTGATTCAGACTTTTACTTCTGTGGTTGTAGGAGAAACACTCGACTCCATTGTTTCACTTTGGTCGCTTTTATGGCTTGACAGGTGCAGATGGCAGGACAGTCCCTTGGTACCAATAGAAAGACAGAGGGAGTGTGAGAAACATTAGTGGGGCTGGTGCCAACTGCTCAGGCTGATATGGCATGGAATCACCATGGTTCTCCATCACACTAATGTCAGCTTCTGGATTCTGGAGGGGAACAATCTCTCATCTCAAAAGAGCCATTTGAGGTGCTTTGTGAGTCTGTGTCACTCTACATTTTTCTCTGACCTGAGGATCACTGAACAGTTCCTACCTCACACAATCTGATCCTCATCCTCGGTCCTTTTTTGTCTCCCCCTTGCACACTATTGAGCACTTTTCAAAACTGAGCAGTGGGTAGAGTAAGGTTCATAGCTGAGGACCAGGGTTATTATAGTTAACGAAAACGAACGAAATAACAAAAACGGAAATTGAAAAAGCATTGTCGTTAACTGAAATAAATAAAAACTAAAATTAAAAGGAAAAAACGATCACTAACTAAAACTGTATTGAGTTTAAAAAACTAACTAAAACTAACTCAATTATAGATAAAATGACCTTCCTTTTCTTGTTTGTCATTTTATTTAAAAGCCTCGTGGACTGATCATTTTCCGCTCTCCGAGTTTAAGCTGGGAGTGCCGTCGGGCAGCTGTGTGGGTGCGCGTGCTCACCCCGCCAGTCCGCGAAGTAATGCTGAGTCCGATAAAACAGATAGAAGCGCATCTTGTTGTGAATTCCGTATTTTACGGGAGGGGTGGCAACCTTATTAAACAAAGCGAACAGTGCGTGGCTCTTATGAATGAAACAATGCTCTGGGTTACGTTTTGCCTGTTCGCTTTGTTTAATAGTGTTGCTACCCCTCCCTTAAAATACAGAATCGTTCCTAACTACCAAATAAGGGACGATTCAGTAATTTCCGTATTTTCGGATGGCAACCCTACTCACAAATGTCCGCAAATTCCTGGAGGGAGCTGCTAAAACTGTCGGAAGGGACGTGAGGGAATGAAGAAAGTGAAAAAACAGGGACAAATATGTTTGCAGCCAAAAAAACTGAGCACAAAGAGCGAGGACCAGCCGGCACATATAAAACACCTGTCATGGCCGGGGAGGAAACAGGCGAGGAATGGCTGACACAAAGGACTCCGGAAGTCAGCGTAACTTAAAAGGGATTTATTTCAACGGGAAAAAACAATACAAAAACCGTTCAGAAGGGAGACGAAGGGGAACCACAGGGAGCACAGGAACACACGGGCACACAACATCAACGACGCAACAGAGAACAAAACAAAACTGAGGGCTTAAGTACACACTGGGTAATCAGGGCAAGAGGAAACAGCAGGGAACAACAGGTGAGGCAAATGAAACTAATTACACAGGGGAAGCAAAGCTGAACACAAAGCACAGGAAAACCAGACTGTCAAAATAAACAGGAAGTGACAAACCAAGAAACATACTGACTAAACACGGGGAACAGGCACAGACTCAGGACAGAGACGCAGACATATCACAACACTAGGAAATAAACTAACACAAAACGCTGGGCCAACGGCCCAGGACATGACAGTACCCCCCCCTCAAAGGCCGGCCCCCGACGGCCAAAACCAGAAAACAAAACCAGACAAGGGCGGGAGGCGGGGGACCAGGAGGGAGGGCCCGAAACAAAAACAAAGACAGGGAGCAAAACAGAAATCACAGGGCGTGAACAAAACAAATCAAACCCGTACAGGAAGAAAACAAAAACACAGGACCAGAACAAAAGGCGACGGCACAAGGCCGGAGACAGTCCAAAACAGGGGGTCGAAACAAGGAACAGTCCAGGAGCTATGACAAAACAAAAACAGCAGGGGAAAAAACAGTCCACAGTTCAGGGGAGTCAGTGGGAAATCCAAAACAAAAAACACACAGTTCAGGAGGCCGCAGAGGCCAAGGGGCCACAAAGCAAAGTCCCAACGAGGGAGGCCGACCGCGCTCCCAGCGGCGGCGGCGGCGAGGACGAGAAGGAATCACTGGAGGCCGACCGCGCTCCCAGCGGCGGCGGCGACGAGGACGAGAAGGAATCACTGGAGGCCGACCGCGCTCCCAGCGGCGGCGGCGACGACGAGGAGGAGTCACTGGAGGCCGACCGCGCTCCCAGCGGCGGCGGCGACGACGAGGAGGAGTCACTGGAGGCCGACCGCGCTCCCAGCGGCGGCGGCGACGAGGAGGGGTCACTGGAGGCCGACCGCGGGGCATGCGGCGGCGGCGACGGGGAGCAGACACTGGAGGCCGACCGCGGGGCATGCGGCGGTGGAGACGGGCGACCCCGGGCTCTGGTGGGGAACCCTCGGGCGACGTGGAGCGCTCGGACTGAGCAGAGACCCCCACCGGCTCGGACTGAGCGGGGCCCTCTGGCGCGGGGCGCTCGGACTGAGCGGGACCCCCTGGCTCGGACTGAGCGGAGACCCCCATCGGCTCGGACTGAGCGGGACCCCCTGGCGCGGAGCGCTCGGACTGAGCGGGACCCCCTGGCGCGGAGCGCTCGGACTGAGCGGAGACCCCCATCGGCTCGGACCGAGCGGGACCCTCTGGCGCGGAGCGCTCGGACTGAGCGGGACCCTCTGGCGCGGAGCGCTCGGACTGAGCGGAGACCCCCATCGGCTCGGACTGAGCGGAGACCCCCATCGGCTCGGACCGAGCGGGACCCGCTGGCGCGGAGCGCTCGGACTGAGCGGGACCCCCTGGCGCGGAGCGCTCGGACTGCGCGGAGACCCCCATCGGCTCGGACTGAGCGGAGACCCCCATCGGCTCGGACTGAGCGGGACCCCCTGGCGGCTCGGACTGAGCAGGACTCTCCGGATGCTCGAACACTGGATGCGCAGGCTGGGGCTGCTTTGCAAGGCATAGTGCGGGTGAGTCTAACGGTGAGGATGATGGCGACATGGGAGTTAACTGGGACTCGGACTCAGAGACCAGAGACTCAACAGCAGTCGACGGGAGAGACCGGGGCTGAGACAAAGAAGCTGAGTGCGTGGGAGCTGACCCTGGGGAAGCTGAGTGCGTGGGAGCTGACCCTGGGGAAGCTGAGTGCGTGGGAGCTGACCCTGGGGAAGCTGAGTGCGTGGGAGCTGACCCTGGGGAAGCTGAGTGCGTGGGAGCTGACCCTGGGGAAGCTGAGTGCGTGGGAGCTGACCCTGGGGAAGCTGAGTGCGTGGGAGCTGACCCTGGGGAAGCTGAGTGCGTGGGAGCTGACCCTGGGGAAGCTGAGTGCGTGGGAGCTGACCCTGGGGAAGCTGAGTGCGTGGGAGCTGACCCTGGGGAAGCTGAGTGCGTGGGAGCTGACCCTGGGGAAGCTGAGTGCGTGGAAGCAGGCCGGGAGACGACTGGCTGCGTGGAAGCAGGCCGGGAGACGACTGGCTGCGTGGAAGCAGGCCGGGAGACGACTGGCTGCGTGGAAGCAGGCCGGGAGACGACTGGCTGCGTGGAAGCAGGCCGGGAGACGACTGGCTGCGTGGAAGCAGGCCGGGAGACGACTGGCTGCGTGGAAGCAGGCCGGGAGACGACTGGCTGCGTGGAAGCAGGCCGGGAGACGACTGGCTGCGTGGAAGCAGGCCGGGAGACGACTGGCTGCGTGGAAGCAGGCCGGGAGACGACTGGCTGCGTGGAAGCAGGCCGGGAGACGACTGGCTGCGTGGAAGCAGGCCGGGAGACGACTGGCTGCGTGGAAGCAGGCCGGGAGACGACTGGCTGCGTGGAAGCAGGCCGGGAGACGACTGGCTGCGTGGAAGCAGGCCGGGAGACGACTGGCTGCGTGGAAGCAGGCCGGGAGACGACTGGCTGCGTGGAAGCAGGCCAGGAACTAGCTGACACTGGGGACCGAGGAAGAGCTACTGGAACTGACTGAGAGTGGAGTGGACAGGGAGCGACAGGGGCTGGGGCTGACTGAGTGCTAGGGGGAGCGACAGGGGCTGGAGCAGACTGAGTGCTAGGGAGAGCGACAGGGGCTGGAGCAGACTGAGTGCGAGGGAGAGCGACAGGGGCTGGAGCAGACTGAGTGCGAGGGAGAGCTACAGGGGCTGGAGCAGACTGAGTGCGAGGGAGAGCCACAGGGGCTGGAGCAGACTGAGTGCGAGGGAGAGCCACAGGGGCTGGAGCAGACTGAGTGCGAGACAGCGCTGCTGGCTGCGTGGGAGCAGCCTGAGGGCTAGGGAGATCTGGCTGCGTGGAAACAGAGAGGTGAGAGCTAGCTGACACTGGGGCCTGAAAGGGAGCTGACTGAGAGGGCACTAAAACAGCTGACACGGGGAACCGAGGGAGAGTTACTGGAGCTGACTGAAGGCGAGGGAGAGCGACTGGAGCTAGAGCTGACTGGGAACACTGCGACTGAGGAGGAGCTGGAGCTACAGCTGACTGGGAACACTGCGACTGAGGAGGAGCTGGAGCTACAGCTGACTGGGAACACTGCGACTGAGGAGGAGCTGACACTGGAGGAGCTGACACTGGAGGAGCTGACACTGGAGGAGCTGACACTGGAGGAGCTGACACTGGAGGAGCTGACACTGGAGGAACTGACACTGGAGGAACTGACACTGGAGGAACTGACACTGGAGGAACTGACAGAGTGCTAGGGTGAACAGACATTAGGGAAACCGACTGAAGGCTAGAGGGGCCTGAGTACGTCAAAACTGGCCGCGTGGAAGCAGCCTGAGGCACAGCTGACTGGGGAGACTGAGACTGAGCCACAGCTGACACCGGGCACTGAGAATGCGCTGACACTGGGCACTGAGAATGCGCTGACACTGGGGACTGAGAATGAGCTGACACTGGGGACTGCTGTAGGTGAAGGGTGGAGGTTAAGAAATCCTGCACTAACCCATGCAGAGAGCCAAATAACCAAGGGTAATCATCGACTAGCCCTTGCAGCTGGGCCGTGAGCTGTTGCTGTTCCTGCTCACATGGGTCAGCCAGAAGGTCCATAACCAGTGAATCCACCCAACGGATAATGGTCTGCTTTGCCACCTCAGGGAGGGGAAAGGCAGGGGGGTGACGGGAATAATTGTCCGCAGGCATAGTAGCGTTGAAGCCAGTGTTACTCACGGAAACGGAGGATTGGGTGTGAAGTGGTGAAGCGGTCCGCGGCGTTATACCGCTCGGGTCTCGGGGTGCCTTCCGCCGTTGCTGCCGGGAACTCCCTCTCCTCCGCGGCTGCCGAGGAAGGGAGGGATCAGCGAAAGGGGAGGCAGGTGAGTGACGATGACGGGGACTGTTCAAAGACGCCGGGCCCCCCAGCGCTAGACGAGTGCCGTCGAAAAAATTGGAGCCGGAGGGGGTTTTGTAATGGTTGCGTCGTTCTGTCATGGCCGGGGAGGAAACAGGCGAGGAATGGCTGACACAAAGGACTCCGGAAGTCAGCGTAACTTAAAAGGGATTTATTTCAACGGGAAAAAACAATACAAAAACCGTTCAGAAGGGAGACGAAGGGGAACCACAGGGAGCACAGGAACACACGGGCACACAACATCAACGACGCAACAGAGAACAAAACAAAACTGAGGGCTTAAGTACACACTGGGTAATCAGGGCAAGAGGAAACAGCAGGGAACAACAGGTGAGGCAAATGAAACTAATTACACAGGGGAAGCAAAGCTGAACACAAAGCACAGGAAAACCAGACTGTCAAAATAAACAGGAAGTGACAAACCAAGAAACATACTGACTAAACACGGGGAACAGGCACAGACTCAGGACAGAGACGCAGACATATCACAACACTAGGAAATAAACTAACACAAAACGCTGGGCCAACGGCCCAGGACATGACAACACCAGCACACGACCGTAAGGTAATGAACACACACACCCAGCTACAAGCAGGAGTGCGATATGAGGTCGGCCACATATCGAGCATTGAACCAAGCTAGCTCCAAAACAGAAGCTGCTGTTAATCTGCTGCACTGACGCTGAACTTTATTGTAGTTTATTGTAGAATTTATTGAGTTTGGGAGTTCATGTTTTTCTTTGTTTCTCCCTGTTGATGTTCATGTGTGTCCTTAATATTACACACATTTAGCACGTAGTGCTTCTGTCTGTGAACAGTTGGTTGTTGAATATATTTCTTTAAACAGGATCTTTTGTTGAGTTTTTATTACACAAGAGTTACTCTTGTGCCTTGAATCTTGCACCTGACAAAGTATGAAAAACTAAAACTAATACTGAAACTAACGAAAGTAAACTAAAACTAAGCAATAAACCAAAAATAAAAACTAATAAAAATGAGCAAAACTGCTCTGAAAACTAACTGAATTAAAGAAAAAAAAAAGTAAAAACGAATTAAAACTAAACGATAATGTAAAATCCAAAACTATTATAACCCTGCTGAGGACTGAACTTAATGACACTAATGCACATTTGCAGTATGACATGTGTATCTTTACAAAACAAATCTTTATTTTTATACCAGTAAAATATAAAAAAGAGGTAAAAAAAAGCTGAGAGACC
The DNA here is from genome assembly GCF_007364275.1 of Archocentrus centrarchus. NCBI lineage: Eukaryota > Metazoa > Chordata > Actinopteri > Cichliformes > Cichlidae > Archocentrus > Archocentrus centrarchus. The sequence continues at coordinate 15,754,166 of NC_044355.1, read as the reverse complement.
ACCTCACCTTAAATTCTGTCTCAATATTGGCCAGTCTCGCCAGTTCGTTGCTGAGCTCGAGGGCAGTGAGCACAGGGTCTTCACTGCTGAGTGACAGGTAAGCTGCACTGGCCAGGGCCTTATATGCATTCATCCTGGAGCGTGAGTGGCTGAAGGAGTCTTTCTTCTGTTTCTCCACACACTCTGAACATTTACAGAAATAGTCATGAGGCCTTTCAATGCGGGCCCCCTTTGTCAAAAGGATGTGGACAATCTCGTACTCCTGGCAGTGAGCAGCCAGGACAATGGGGGTGATGTCATGCGAAAAACGTGTTCCGTCTTCATCATAGGCGTAAAAGTCATCATCACGCATCTCCTGCTCCAGCGTGCTTAAAGCCAGCCGCAGACCTCCGCCAAAAGCAGGATGCGCAAGAATGGCTTCAACAATTCTAACATAACCTTTTGAGATGGCCAAAAGGAGGCCATCACCAATCCTAGCCAAACCATCCTTCTTTAGCAGCAACTCTGTCACTTCTAGGTGCTCGTTACCCACTGCGAGCTGCAAAGCATTCTGGCCCATGTAGTCCACACAATTAAAGTTAAGGGTTTTGGACTCTTCCAGCATCTTGCGGACCACAGGAATGTTTCCATATTCAGCAGCATCCAGAAAACGCTCCTCCTCTGCAGTGAGGGGCGAGCCCCGCTCATTGAACATATATGCTGGGCCCCGCACTGCCTGGCGACGCCCCTTCTCCCTCAGCGTCGTATGCCGGCGATGCATGGCTTCCACCCTGGAGGCAGTAAAGACAGTAAGACACACTAAAATCATGGAAAAGAACAATAATTAATGAGATGGCAATGGAGGAAGAAGACAAAGGCATTTAAGAGTCAGAGAATGAAGCAACAAAGTGATGAAGAATATGTGACAGAAAAGTAGACAGGAACAAAGTAAATGTTGGCGGCATGCAGAAAAACAAATAACAACACACTGCCTATGGTATATCACACCATGTCCAACACAAACAGCTGTGCTTAACACAAACTTTTCCAGTGACTGTACAGAAAGCACCACCAAGATGCCTGTGATTTATCTGCCCCCAGATAGATCAATAAACCACTAAAATGGGTCAAAACTCTCTGCTGGGCAGGTCAGCAGCTCTGATTGAAGAGGCAGAGATGAAGCTGTCAGCTTAACTGGCTTCTACATGACAAACTTGCACTATGTGACAATGGTCATTCAAAGTGACCCTTTGACCACTGGTGAATATGAGTTTATCAGTTGTCACTTGCATGGATACAGACATAAAAATGCACCTCCTGCTCTCTGTAATGTCTTTGTCCAACCATCCCCAGTAATACAGGGCCAGTATATTGCATAGAACTGCTGGTAATCACATTTGTTAGAGCAAAACAGTTTTCATCAGGACTATTGTGCTCCAACTACTTTGTTATAAATTGTCCAAATCAGCACTATTGTACTCCACCTACTGCAATTAAATCCACCATAGTATCTGTGGCTGCTGTATGATTGGACAGTCGGTAAAACCCAGATAATTAAAAAGCCTTGAACCTCCCCAGAGAGAAAGATAGCAGAGATAGAGATTCTTTTTTAAAAAACATAATTGGTTGGTATGTTCCAGATAAAAGACTGTCAAAAGATTTTCAATATAATGCTGCTATTATGTGTTAAATGGTTGTAAATGATACAGGGACCTTACAAATGACCAGTTTGTAATGGTCCAGTTTCCCATTTAGACCTGCCAACAAAATGAAAAAGAAGTAATAAAAATACCAGGCAGGGTTATTTTGAATTTGAGTTATTTGTAACTGTGTGTGTGTGCGCGCATGTGTGTGTGTGTGTGTGTGTGTGTGTGTGTGTGTGTGTGTGTGTGTGTGTGTGTGTGTGTGCGTGCACACAAACACACAAGAATGCAGGACATTGAAAGAAATGGTGAAAATGGAAACTTGTTCAAGGTAGAAATATTCCCTGGGGGTGTCAACGGATGTGGAACTGAGAAGATGAAGAGAGCTCACCAAGACAAATCTTGTGTGTATATGTGAGTGTGTATGTGGGTGAGAGAAAGATAGCGAGAAGGAGCTGGTCATATGTGATTAAAGGGTATGAAAGATCTTTAGTTTTTGATTTTTGACTTACACAATCATTTGTGTATGCCCTTGGCTTGCCATCAATAGGAGAGAGTAAAATCCGTCCCTCTCTCTCACTCACAGACATATGCACAATTACAGATTAGGGCACCAGAATGTGAACAAAACCTACATTATCTATAGAATATATGCAAACCATGTGCTAATTCCAACAGAAAAGCATATTTTTCTGTAGGTTTGTGCTGTTGATTTAATGCTTTACTGTATGCTGTAAGTTGTGCCTAATATCTTCTGACCTCTACACAAGCGCATACAAAAGAATATTCTTACAGACATATTTGTAAACATTGGGAGGATTTCTCATAAATGAAGGAAGAGCCTGGCTGCCAGCCCATTTAGATAACCTTATAGTCAGGTAATGAATCACCATTTTCCATCCCTCTCTAGCTCCCTCTCCATCCATCTTTGACTGTTTGTAATTCGGATCTGAAATAAAATTTACCTTCATCATTTCAATGTGGAACAGCAGTCACACAGACAAGAGGCGGCAGACAATTGAGATAAACAGGCAGAGAGAAACTGTGTCTAGGTGGTAGGTACAGAGCACGAAGAAAAATTAGTAAAGAACATGCACATGTATTTCTGCTTATATATCTTGTATGTGTGACTACTTATACTGTATGTCATATAGTGTTCATCTTAAATAAAGACTACAAAACTTGCACCATTTAAGAAAAGATGAGGGAATGAAAAACTGCCTTTAAAAACAAACAACATCCAACTACAGTTGTCTTCTTGGTCATAGCATAGATGTTTGAGAATTTTGGCTAAAATGATTCTAAAAAGTCTTCGAGTTTCACAGTATATCAATGTCCTTTCAAACTACTTCATTAAATCTACCAGCCACATTTTCATCCTAAGTATACATTTTGAATTTGTGTAAAGGGGATGTTGCTTCAAAATCATGAAGTTAGGACTGAGTGGGGAGAAACAGGTTATTTTGTGAATAGTAGTGTAACAACAAAGTTGACAGAAAAAAGAGAAAAAAAGCGGAATTGCACCATTGCTACAAGTGTCTCTAACACAACAGTGGTGCTTGTTCAAAAATCTTCTCAAACTACAGTTCTTTAATAGCTCAGACACTCAATTTGCTTGAGTTCAGCTTACAGGGTTGTAAAAGGTGAATCATAGTTTGGGTGATTTAGGTGCACAGATATTTTTATAGTTGGCTAAAAATCTAGATTCTGTGAGCATAATTAGTTGGGATCTTTGCCCAGAGGCCAAGTTCAAAGTGAATGGCTAGCTACAAAAAATAATTAAATCAAATGCCTGCTTGGATTGGTAGTAATGTAAATGTTAGAGAGTAACATTTAAAATGCAAAATCACTTACAGGTGTCAAATGTAAAGAGTTTTATACCTTTTACTCTAAGAGCAGCAATAAATGTGTTGGAAATGTACAATGACCCTTTAGCACAGAGTGAAAGAACAATAAGATAACTGTCACTAAGAGTTTTTCAGTCAAAGGAACTGCATAATCAATTTTCGCCCAATTTTGCGTGTCCTCTTTGTCACACTTGAACCCTTCTAAGGTTGAGGGACCAAGTCATTTATAATCTGTGCAAGCAATCAATTAGGTTAGGTCATTTACCGGTGAACCAGGGAAAAGGAAGGAAAGAAAAGAAGATTAATCAGGTTTGAAATCAAATTTTACAGAAATGACTAATGAGTTAGTGTTTTATCACTGCACACACACACACACACACACACAAGCAGGATATTTGAGAAAAGTTCACTCCATCTGCTTTTATCGCGCGCGCGCACACACACACACACACACACACACACACACTTCAAACAGTAAACTGCCATTTTTTTTAAAGATCAAAGTCAAGTTGCTCAACATAATTTAATGATAATGAGAAACAGACATGTTCACCCTCTCTAACCAGCTCTTTCACACAAAACCCAAGCACACAGGTGTCCAACATTTAGCCTAGTCAGCCATCAGTGAGAGCTTCTTCCATGTAAGGCCTGTTAAGCTGAACACTGGTGTATCAAAGCGACAGACCAGGGAAGATCAAAGTCCCAACTCTCAGGCCTGCCATTCTCAATATCTGATAGTCATAGCTAAGCTGGCAGGGCAACATGAATATCCATTAAGTATTGCCATGTATGTCCCACTTTTTTCTCTCTGGATATTTTCTAAATGAATGTAGTGGGCTGCATCTACCAAATGGTGAGCATTTGCTTTTGTGAAGCAATTAAATACATATGTAATTGAAAGAAATTATACAGGAGATGACTACATATAATTCTGTACACTGTACTGTGCAAAACAGTCTCTGTACCCTGCTCCAGCTCTGTGTCACATGGTTTTGTCCATGTTTCTCATTTAATGATCTCTCAACCCAAAAAGTTACTGGAAGGATGCATGAATTCATCAGTCTTGACTTCCTCACATATGCATTCTATACATACATAACTTCACAGGAACAGCTGAATACAGGTGAAGGTGGAAGGTGGAAAAAAAGAGCAAGCTTTTGAAATTCCAGTTACTGTGAACTGACATTTCAGATAACAACGCATCTCAGGATGTTATGTTAAAAGCAAAGTAAGCACAAATATGACACTAATAACCTCACTTAAAACATTGCTTTAAAGTCTGTTAATCTGCTGTTTATGTAATCCACAAAAGTAGCTGAGTGTAAATCTGTGACCCACAAGCTAGGTTCAGCTTGCTTAGTCAAAATCTTGCCTGCATCCACGCTTTTCAAAACTGACCTCTACTTGTTGACATTCCAGGTGGATTAAGGTTTGTTGTAATAGTTTATAAAGGAGCCCACGAGCTCTGCACAAGGCCAAGACAATGTTCACTGGATAAAAAAATTATAATTGTGGGTTAATTATATGAGGGCGACTCACGTTTGCCTGGTTTCAGAGTTGAACTCGGTGTCTATGTGCTCAACAGAGTAGTGGTTCCCGTAGTCCGACAGCTCCGGAGCCCGGTGCAGTCTCTGTCCGCGGTGCTGAAAGCGCTCAGCGGTCGCCGCTCCTCGTACCCTACACTTGGGAAACGGGTCATCATACTGGTCGTAGACCGCGTCTACATGCACACCCGGCAACGAAAGAAGCGGAGAGCCGGTGTCCCCGGTGCGGTGGTGGAACTTTGGCGGTGTGAAGTGTGTGGAATCCCCGACTTCCTGGTACTCTGGAGACGGGTGAAGACACTCCGGAGAGGCGAGGTAAGGTGGGTCTGTGTCCCCAAGCAGCGGAGAGGCGGATGAGAACAGGTCCAGGGGCCGCGAAGAGGAGGGAGATCCTCGGGGAAGTCTGAGAGAGAGGGGCGAAGAGGGAGACTCGGAGAGGTGCCCCCTCTCGCCGCTGTCGCTTTCCTCTCCCTCGTCACACATTGGGAGAGTTTCTGTATACCATATACTTTAAAATATTTTAGCTATGTGACAGACATTTAACATTGTTTGTCAAAGTTGCCACTGCACAAGTTTCTTCTGAGCAGCGCCGTGGCGACGAGCCAAGCCTCCACCTTTGCCTGGGAGTGCGCGCGCTAATTAGAAGGCAGTGAGTGCGCGCGCAGGGGAAAGCCAACCCTTTACAAAATGGAAGGAAAAGAAGAAGTGGCAACAACACCACAAAGTAGCCTAACTCACACATAACACTGGCCAAGACAAACCATTACATTTCAGGATTGTATTTCCTACCTAAGAAAATACAAATGAGCTATAATTGTGATTTAATATATGTGCATTGAAAATTCTTTGTAATTTTAGGAGAGGAGAGACTGAGCAGATGGAGCTTGTTTAGGATGTGAAGGGGTTAATTAGCATGCCCACCTGTTTTTGACCAATTACTGGCACTGGCATAATCTTGTTATTGCTTTAGAGAACAAACAAGGGAGTTCTTGCTTACATGCAGTCTCAGTGGCGGGTTTACTATTGTGCAAAGTCCTTACTTACTCTTAAGGGTCTGGCAAACCACTATCATAAAGAGCACGGACATACAGTCTGTGTCCATTTGTGCGTGGTCTTCTAATTAGAGGCACATTAGTCACGATGGAGACTTCCTGCAACCCCACACAGACACTAACCGGTCCAAACTCAGCTCTTTGATCTTTGATCATTCTTGCATTTATGCACCAAAAACATCCACACACAACAAGCTGTCTTTTCTGGTGACAATAGTTAAAATAACTGCTGCATATACGTGTTACTGAGTTTTGTTACATAATATAAATAAGAGCAACTTATATACTGATTTAATAGATGAACTTTGGAGATTTATGTGTTCATCCTTTGATTAATACCTCTGTACATGACGGGGTTTCACTGGTTTCTTTCACTGGTTTGAGACGACTCACCCTAATGACAGTCATATAGGGCCAAATTAAAAGTTATATATCCATAACTTTCTTATCTACAAAATTAAGAAATTAAGTGAGTCATAAATATTTTAATGTCACATTTCACATCTTTCCCACATTAGAGTGATGGGATTAAAATGAGAAACCAGTGAAGCAGCCGTGCAAGATTAATTACACATGAAAATTCATATTTTAATGAAACTGTAGAACTGCTACAAGGAACTCTTGGAAATACCAACAAAATGTTTTTCCTTGTAGTTTATTTGTATTAACCAGGTGGTCTATATGCTCTACACATGGGACCTTGAATGAAAAAACATTTTATGGATAATACATTATCATTAATAAAGCTCCTGTTTAATCTATATAGTTTCATTCAATAGTTAATTTAGAGATTAATTAGACATGGGTGACACTGATATATGTGTGTTTAACACTGCTACACTAAGCAGCTTTTGTCATCTACCAAAACACACATTGTATAAAAGGTGCTACTGCAGGATAAAAAAAAAGAAAAGAAAAAAGCATGTGTTTTAATAAGTAAGTATAAAAAATGCAAGTATCAAGTACCAGTAGTTGTTCAAGGAGACACAACTGCATTATTTAAATAATCCACTCAAGCTTTTTGAGAAAAAACATAAATATGCAAGACTCTTTCAACATATTGTAAACACTGGATTATCTTCTTTGGTTTTTAAAAAATGGAAATCAGTTTTGCGTGATGTAATGCCTCTGCATGGGTTTGAAATTTTCTGTCTCAACCCAATCACTATGTCACTGCAGGTGACTATTGTCTGCCAGAGGCAGAGCTCTTGCTGTGAAATCACTGATTGGGAGTGTTTAGAAAAGTCACGTAACTGTGTAAGAGCATTTTTGTGTTCCATTTGATTCAGAGTGAAACTCCTATTTCAGAGTAAAGGAAGCAAACTCATGATCGTGATGGGTCAATACCATATTAAACGTTACATTAAATGCTTGTGTAAAATCTAGGGCTGCAACGATTCATCGATTAACTCGATTAAATCGATTCTAAAAATTTATCGACACAAATTTACTGTGTCGATGCTTCGTTTAAACTCTGCAGCGCTCAGCTGTCTCGGTGTAAGCGGCGCTCCTCACTAGCATTAGCAGCATTAGTGCTGACGTTTTTTTGTGGGTTTATTGGGGGCTGGCAAACCAACATAGAACTGCATTACCGCCACCTACTGGACTGGAGTGTGAATCACTCACGTATACACAAGCACCCATTCTAAAAAGCTCTCCGTCGCTGCGATGGATTTCATTTAACACAGAGTGGATCATCACTAGAGTTGCCACCTGTCTCGTAAAATACAGAACCCCGTATGTTACGGGACTCCGTGGAATACGGCTCCCTAACATGCCGTGTTCCGTACTTTACGGGACGGGTGGCAACTGTCGCTGACATGCATTTCCACGCCTCCACTGCTCTCTGTGTGTCTGTGTGTGTTGTGCTCGCTGAGAATTTCAGCTGCTATTTTTGTCTTTACTTCAGCTGTAGCTACCAGAACTGGTTTGCTAGCGAGCGCGGGCCATTAGCACTAGCGATGGTTCAGTACCGGAAGGCCCGCGCCCCAGGACCGAGGGGCTCCTTCAAAATATTTTTTATACTTTAATCCCTTATTAGTGACTAAATATAGACCTGCAGTAGAAACGTATTTTCGAGAATGCTTGTGAATACAAAGCATTACACCATTACTCACACATGCGCCATGGCTCCCGCAGCCACTAGTTTTTTAACTGCGCAAGCGCAAAGAGGCGAAGCTGTGACGGTGAGCTCAAGTAGTGAAAAAGAAAACGTTTTTCCAGCGTCCAAAACAGCAGCTTTTTCTTTTAGTAACCACCATTAAATCTGTGAAACAGCTGGAGGTCCTTCATCAAGCACCTGATCAGCAAGTGTTAAGGTGAAGAAAAGAGAACTTTGTAGCTGCTCCATTCACCGCTGTTTGTTCACATGGCGAGAAACTGCAGTACGGAAGTTAAAATATGCAGATAAACTGTTAATAAAAAAAAGTATTTCTTATCCGATTACTCGATTAATCGCTGGCATAATCGATAGAATACTCGATTACTAAAATAATCGTTTTATGCAGCCCTAGTAAAATCCAGTGCCCTCAAATGTTCAAGATAAACAGACAAAGAGAGATGAAAAGCAGACAGACAGCAATAAAGAAGTTTGATTGAATTACATCTTGCAACAGAACAAAGGCTAAGTATGATCATATTAAACACCAATCCAATTCCTTCCAGCAGTCCAAACACTCTCATTTCATTGTGTACTCTAAAGATTGCAGCTCCTTCTGTTATAAAACCTGAGAGAAAAATGCATATATGAGAATAAGGTCTGAGGAAACAACTTCTGTTTTCCAGTACCTTTGCGAGTCAGGTGACCAAACTTAAAATTCACCTATCCAAACACACCTTAGCTAAGATGTGGCGTCACAACAGCCTTATGTTAATAAGCTCAACTTTCAACTGTTTATATCTATTTCATCAGCAGCTACCTGCTTTTAGCAAGAGCACATACCACCTCCAGCAGCCAAGTCAGTCCAGTTTGTTGGCCAAGCTGTCAGGCGGTTACCATCCTCTTGTGACAGTAGACGGCAGATGTGCCAGTTTGATGATGCCAGCCATCACTTACTCTGTTTGAGTTATAGAATAAATGTTCTCCATCCAGGCTCCACATCTGACAGGTGTTCACCTGGCATCTGGACAGAAAGTCCAATTGAAGGAGTTGATAGTCTGAAGCTGAGCTGCTTATAGCATTGGCTGAAGAAGGAAAGCTGCAACCCTGCTGTCCTATCAGGTTCTCCAAGTCATCATTATCCCCTTCCTCTTCAGGTATGTAGAGGGTAGCAGATGTGAATGACTTCTGCAATAACTGGCAGTGAGTCTTTCACATCACTGTGGATGAATTTTGGCCAAATCTTCTTTGCAGAATTGTATTAATTAAACCACAGTGGAGGGTTTTCAAGCATGAATGGTATGTTTAAGGTTATTCCAAAGCATCTAAATTTGATAAGTTTGGATAGTTTTTTCCCTTAATAAATGAAATCATGATTTAAAAAAACCTGCAATTTGTATTTAGTGGGGTTATATTTGTCTAATATTACAATTTGTTTGATGATGTGAAACATGTTACTGTGACAAATATGCAAAAAAACAAACAAACAAACACACAAAAAACCCCAAATAACAAAAAGAAATCAGGAAGGGGGCAAATACTTTATTACAGCACTGTAGTACATGAATAACACAGACAGGAGACCTCCATAAATGCCTCTGTAAGCATTTCAGTGTTTTTATGCATAGAGGAATTTGTATTGACATACCAGCTTTGTAATGTGAAATAATTTGTTATTAATTTGTTCAAGCATAATAGATTTTGATTTGTCTAATGCTCACAAAAATCAAGAAAATGCACACATTTATGTCCAATTCATAACAGAGTAATTGCTTTCACTGAATGTGGATCAGTTGTAGTTATCTCTGTAGTCCCACCAGCTAGGCATTAAAATAGTTTGATAGTTACAAAGAGCAGCAATTTCTCTTATTTTGAAAGTACAGCTGTGGCTGCTTTGGAGCATGATTTGCATTCTACTGAACAAACGTTTTTAAGCCTGCAAAGCAACTTCAGAGATTTGATATTTCTCACTTATTTTTTCCAAGTCAGCACTGACTGTCTCAATATTTATGCAAGAGCATACTGTTTCCCCAATATTTTCACAGTGTTTTTTGATGACTGAGCATCAAACCAGCTAAATGTTAATCGTGCCAGAAGATGATACAAATTAAATATGCCATCAATTTGTTTTGCAGAGGCAGTTCATCTGAACATTTTGCAGTGCAAGCCAATTTTAAGATACATTCAATATAAACTTGTCATGTTGATTAAAAACATAGCCTAAATATATGCTTGTGCAAATTAGCTCTGTGTGAATGTATTTGTCATAAGGCATGATTGCAGAGTTCAAATGACCATAAGAAAATCACACAGAAGAACAAATGATGACAAACATCAATCATCGAATGGGTCCCAGTGTCTTTCCATCCCTGTGTACTGAAGGGCCACCTCTTTTTTCACACCCTGTCATCTCCTCATTCCCTTGCTGTCAAACACATTCACCCTCAGCTGTTTTTGCTTGACTCCAGTTCACCATTTCATCCACTCTGAAGGCAGAACTTTCACATAACACAAGATTCTAGACTTTTCAGGTTTGCATTCAGATAGTCTTTCTAGATATGTAAGGTCTCTGATCTAGAGTCTTTATTGGCCTTTTTTTTTTTTGGTGAAGGTGCTTTGGTGATTAAAACATGGAGGAAACAATCAAAGTTTTAGTTAATAAAAGAGGCACAAACACCAGTCATTTATGACGGTCCTTTATTTTTTGCTTTAACATTCTGCTCTAAGTGATAAAAAATTGGATCTATGGATTAAAGAGAGAAGAAATTGCCATTAAAAGTCATCAGCCCTAATCAAACCTCACTGTTTGAGCTGTCTATGTGATTGATTGAGGCTAAATATGGTACAATAGTGCTGTCTGACACAGGTAAACAAGGCTACACTGCAACCAGGTTTCCTGTCCTCACGACTTCACTGGGAAAATCTGACACTGTTAAAGCATCAGGGGAAGAAGTGCACAAATGCCAATTGCTTGCACCCGCCATTGACCTCGTGGTAGTTTTATTGGTCACTGAATCAATAACACACCGTTTAATCAATGGAAGCAGCACTCAAGCAGGGACACAGTTGAATGTTTGCTTCTCCTTTTCCTCCAACCAGTGAGAGCTTTCACAGTTGACTTTGCTAATAGCCAGCAGATATTGGAGTCAATGCATACTCTATGCATATTTGATTTGCACAGAGCAGCTGGAGAGCCATTGAAATGTTTAAAACTTTTATAAAGCCTGCTTGCAGAGGTTTGATGAATGACTTGTGACAGAGCATTTAATGAGATATTCTTCCAACTAGACTTTATTGAAGATATCAGATGCGGTGTAGTTGCAGTTGCATGCAGCTGTCTGAACCACACACATACACCACATGCTATTACGTGCACACACATGCACACAAGCACAGAAAAAAAATGCAAATCCATTCAAATAAATGCTCTAAGAATAATTCATTCTCTTAGTCTGTTTCTTCTGTTATTACACACTGGGAATATAACCTTATTGTTAACCAAAGCATTTTGAATGTTCAATCATATACAGTATATAAAGAGTGCATTCATAGCTATTTATCTTTTACAAACAATGGTCTTCATGGTTCCCAACAAGCCTACAGTATATGGAACTAGCTGGCATATACATTTATTTACAACCTAGTGAGTGTTACTTTGTGTGAAATGTATTAAATGCTTCAGTGCACTTAATACATTTCCACCTTGATCCACATCTCTAAGTCATTATGGAATTGTGACAGCAAGTGTTTTGTGGTTTAGCAATTTGTGTGTGTGCATATACGTGTGTGTCTGTGAGTAACTGACCTCGAGAGGTTCAAATTCAGCAGATGGTGGAACTGAATACAAAACCATAATTTAAGCTGCAACAAGGGAAACAGAGCCTTCTCATGGCCAAACTGGGTGTTGACGTGGGGTCTTTGGTGCTGTCAGTAGACACTCCCTGTGTTCTCCTATGCCTGGTATTTCTCTTTTGTCTTTGATTAAAAAAAAAAAAAAGGTTATCTACAAATATCTGTTTTTCTCGAGTAAATGTGCCTTGACATTATCACGTGCCAACAACTAGAAATGTTCTCATTTGATCTGATTGATGAGGCTTTCAGGTTGCGAGTAATAACTTTTTAGCTAGCAATCCGTATAAATTGAGGAAAGCAGTGTCATTACTTCATACAGAGCAGATCATTGGAACTTGCCATTAATTATCCCCACCAGTGACCTGTGCTGGGACAATCAACACCGTCTCTGGCATTGGGTCTGCTCCCTCTGCTTAACAGCTGGAGAGCTGAAGGTACCCACTGTGTCATCTTGAGTGAGAGGAGGCCCCCTACTAAGTAAACAAATCACCTGGGCTGAACTTAAATGAAAATGTCCTGATGTCTACTTGAGTGAAAATCTAATTTTCAAATCTTTATTGACTGCACAGCGAGTGTTAAAGGCAGTGTGAGGCTAAAAGCCTATGGGGAACGCTTGAATACAGTAGGTGAGAAGAAAGCATAACTCCTCTTTAATTCTTAACACTTGTGATAGTGCAAGTAAAAATGAACTCATTGTATTTTTAATAAAAAGTACAAACAAAACACATGAAAAAAGCTGATGCTACCATCAAAAATCTAAAAATACATCCTCCATAAATCCTGTATATTGATGACAGGATATAAAAACTGAGGCTGTTTTTCATAAATAAGAATTATTGATAGCAAACATGTGCACATTTAATTACAAAATTTGAATAATATTCTGATGTGATGCATTTTCATCTCACTATATCCATACATATGACAAAAATGTAGTTATACCAAGGAGAAATGGCTACAGAGCCTGGCTATTCCCCTGAATGTAAAAATGGAAAGAAAAGGAATAAATGACTCAGGTAAATAGCTTTCAAAACACAGGAGACCAATGTGTATTCATACATGCATAATCCAAGCAGTGGGAAGGTGACTAATTGCCCCTAAAAGGATAGATTTGGGTGGAGAATTACTTTAGCTGCCCACATCAACACTCTGTGTTTCCCCACAACATATCCCTCTTACAGCAGCATGCTGCTTCTCTGCCTCTCTGAACTATAAATGGCTTCCCAGTACATCCACCTCTAACCCTGTGGTGAACCCACACCAGTCTTACAGTGCTTTGTTACACATCAGGTTTCTCTGTCAAAGCCTTTCAACTCAGTCTCACCCTGCTTTGACAACCATGGGAAATCCATGCTGTAAATTGAAAAAGTTCCTGAGGGAATGATGTGGCTGGTCAGATTTCCCTTTTTATGCTGCGAAACAAGAAGTTAAAGTAACACAAGGCTGTGACGGGACCGAGGACTTTATGGCAATTTATACTGCAAAAATTCACAATACACTAAACACATTTAATAGATGAATAAGGAATTTTAAAAGTAGATAAAACACACACACACACACACACACACACACACACACACACACACACACACACACACACACACACACACAAATATGAGTCCCACCCAAATGACTGGCATTGCCAATTAATTACTTTTTAACATACTGTACACCAACAGAGATAGACACAGATGCTGCCAGAGCTACTCTGACATTTAATGCAGCTGCAGACATGGTCCAGAATAAAGACTATGCAAAGTTTAAGAGACTGGCTTTTTCATTATATTTGTTTTGGATAACAATTCTGATCAGAAGAGTAAGCTACATCAGACTGTGGCTGCATAATCATACTTCTTAGTCTTACCTCTTAGAGTGCATTTGTAATATATTGAGGCAAAAATAATGACAGAGTTATTCTTAAAGCCAACAACATGCATGAATAAAAGTGGGTTTCCGGAGGCCCGTGGATTTTTGCTTTACACTAAAGTTTGCCGTGTGGGGTTATAGATAGGCAATTGTGGTCATTTGAAAATCTGCAGATGAAAATGCATCTTGGTGTTTATTAAAATTAATAAAAATTGACTTTAAACAGTTTGAATGTTTCTTTAATCCAGAAATACCTACCAATTCAATAAAGAACAAAATCACATTAGTACATTAATATTGTTGTACTAGATGTAAGAATCACAGAGGGCTGACTGACAGTTGTTCACTATAAATAATTTTTTTCAACCCTCTCTGTGATCAAAAGTGGCCCACGGTACATTAAAATAATCAGTCTATTACCGGCCTCTGCCTCACTGATATTTACTGTACTCTGACAAATCCCTAAAAGAGCTTTAGCTTGCATGGAGAACTGCAAAGAGAGTGCACATACAGTACTCCTGTCAGGAAACATCTCATGTAATATTTTCCATCTCCCCCACTAACTGAGTGGGATAATATCTCTAGCAAATTTGGAGCATATGAAAAGCTATCACTCAGAAAAATTACATGAGAACTCTATAAAGGTTGTTTTTATTATAATCTCTTCATTTCAACAGTCAGGAAAATGTTTTTTTCTCCTGAAACTAAATATGAATCAGGTGACGTGGTGTCTCAGTACAGTAGTTAGCACCATCACGTTATAGCAAGGAGGCCGTGTGTGTGTGTGTGTGTGTGTGTCTGTATGCTGGGTTTCTTCCCACTTACCAGACATGCCTGTTGGGTTGACTGCTGAATCTAAATTGACATCTGGTGTGGATATGTGTGTGGACTGGTGTCCTGTCCAGGGAATACCATGCCTTTCATCTGATGAGTGGTATAGGTACCAGTACCCACGTGCCAAACTAACCACATCTGTTGCTTCACAGTATGCCACAGTATTGTCCCAGGCTGGCCGGGTTTTTTTTCTCTTTTTTGTTGTTTTTGCACACTTGGTGTTTCCTCAGTGAGATGGGCAGATCCCATGTGCCTCCACCTGCTGGGTGGATTCTTTTGCTTCCCATGCTTGAGCTAACACACCTGTTACTCATCTGCTCATCACGCATCCGGTATTTAAGCACCAGCTCAACCCACTACTCTATGTGAGATTGTGGTCCATGATGCACATGTTCTTGAAATGCTTACCTGTGATAATGTTCCCATTTCTCTTCTCCAGAAGCCACTCTGGGTTACCTGTGCTTTCATTCCCTGTGGAAAACTCACCTGTTGTCTCACTCTTGGTCCACTCTCCTCCTGAAGAAATTGCATAGTATATATATACCTTATATGCAGAATGCGTCAAGCATGCATGTCAATCACAACACGGTCAATTCAATCTAAATTATTAAATTGTTAAAAGTGGTTTAAATATTAAAGCTATATCATTTGAATTCACTCACACACACACACACAGTCAAATTTAAATACATCAATATGGTGAGAAAAGTCTGTAGGGCCAGTATTCTCTGGAGAAGACCCCATTATTATGTCAGGCTTCAGTAATTATTTCATATACACACGAACCACTGCTCCGCTGCCTACCTGGCAGAAAGAAATCAGCTTGTGGTGACGACTGAAATTCAAATGAGATGTCATGTTTTTCTCAGGCATTTAAATGAGATGAAAAGTTGTCAGCTAATGACAATATCAGTAGCCCAAGGCATTTAATGAAAGAGAGTGAAGGGCAATACTTCATAATTGAATAGAACATGCAAAAACTGACACTATGGAACACCCTGTCTGATCATATTACAAACACATTTCTATATGCTACAGTTTTAGCTTTAACTTTTCACATCTAGCACGATCAAGAATTCATCCTTAAAAAGGTACAATCATTCCATCCCGGAAAAAGAACAAAGAAATCCTTGAAAGCCCCAAATTACCGTGACATTCATGCCCATGATGAGTGTATATAATCATCTGACCACAACTGTATCATAGTGCTGACTAAGAACAGCTGAATACGTCTGAATTTGTTAATTACACACTTTAGATTTTATTTAAATAGCAGATTGATGTCTGCAATTATGAAGTCCTTCTCATGATATTTAGTTGAAGCATTTCTGCACTTTTTTAAAAATGATGTTGTGATTTGATGCTCTTATGCGGACCCATATGATTACTTGCCAAACACAGTAATAATTTAGTGATTTCAGCATAATCTCTTAGACTATACCTACAGTACTGGATTCTTCTGAGGTTCAAATTTTGAAGAGATGTTTCTGTAAAATGTGACAAAAAGATACCTCTAAGTACGGATACAATAGAACTGTACACCCTTGTCCAAAAATGTGAGACTAATGTAACACGTTTGTGTTTTTGAAGGATTGCATACTTATAGAAAATGCTGATACTCTAAGTTTTGACAAAAAAGGCTTCTGCTCTTTTCAGTCACTGATTTACATCAGCTGATGCAGGCAGGATTTCATCGCTCATTGCATTTCAATATTTGATTGCATCTTTGCCATCACATGGTCTTTTTTGTCAAGTGTTGTCTGTTTGAAGATGCAAGATTTTTATTTTAAAAAATGGTTTCTTCACAAATGAACACCATGCACAGTTCGATATGTGATAAAGCTGTTTTATATCTGATCAAAAAGATTTGAAAAAAAAAAATAAAAGATTCAAGATGAAAAACAAAGGACATTTTAGGTTTATACATAATGGTAGATAGATATTTGATAGAAAAGTTGAAACATATCTGGATGGAAGCACTGGCAAGAATATAATGGCAGCAAAACAGAAAAAAAATGCATGAATGTTTCAGAATCTGCTCTGGGGATTTACTACTGCATCCGAGTGACAGGCAAAAAAAAAAAAAGTGAAAGAGGGGAAATCCATTCTATATACCTGAAGAGGTAGATGCCAGCTTGTACTGTGTGTGCCCATCTTATTTTATGAGCACAGTGTGAAAGTCCATAATGAAGACTCCTTTGTCTGAGGCAGTAAAAACACAGTATACATGCACACTGTGCCCAATGTGTTTCACCAAAGTAAACATCTCCCCATAAAACACCAGCATTGTTTATCCTGCCAACTTGCTGCCTTGTTTCTGCTCATTAAACAGGACTGTGAGTCTGTGTTTGCACTGCAGGTTTATCAGTGGAGCAAAAGACAGCAGCTGACTCTTAAAGGCCAATTGCTACTGACAGAAGACAAGCCTTCTAAACCTTAAAAAAGAAGCCTTGTGTAAAGTTAGGTGAGATTTGCTGAGTTGGGCTCTGTCAACAATAAAACTAATTTGAAGTAACTATCATTATATTTGCTATCTGATAAGAGGGATGTGAAAAAAAGTACTTGCCCCCTTCTAGATTCCTTAGTTTTCTGCATATTTCTCACACTTACATGTTTGAGATTATCAAACTAATTTAATATATTTGACATTATCAAACTCATGTTAATATTGGCCAAAGATAATCCAAGTAAATACAAAATGCACTCTGGCAAAGTGAAGTAGGCTAAAAGATCTCAAAGATCTCACAAATCAAAGAAACTCAAGAACAGATGAGAAACAAAGTCACTGATATCGATCAGTCTGGAAAAGGTTGCAAAGTGATTTCTAAGGCTTTCGAACTCCAGTGAACCACAGTGAGAGCCATTACCCACAAATGGAGAAAACTTGGAACAGTGGCGAACCTACCCAGGAGTGGCTACCCTACCAAAATCACTCCAAGAGCATATTGACAACTCATCCAGGAGGTCACAAAAGAATCTAGAAAAACATCTAAAGATGTGCTGGCCTCACTTGCCTGTGAAGTTCAGTGTTCATGATTCAACAATAAGAAAGAGACTATGTAAAAAATAACATCCATTGGAGAGTTCCAAGGCACAACCCACTGCTGACCAAAACAAACACAAAGGATTGTCTCACATTTGCCAAGAAACATCTTGATGATCCCCAAAACTTTTGGGAAAATATTCTGTGGACTAATAAGACAAAAGTTGAACTTTTTGGAAAGTTTGAGTCCTGTTACCTCTGCTGTAAAACTAACACAGCATTTCATAAAAAGAACATAATACCAACAGTCAAACATGGTGGTGGTAGTGTGATGGTCTTGGGCTGCTTTGCTGCTTCAGGACATGGATCACTCGTCATAATTGGTGGAACCATGAATTCTGCGCTCTACCAGAAAATCCTGAAGGAGAATTTCCGGCCATCAGTTTGTGCCCTGATTCTCAAGCACGCTTGGTTTATGCAGCAGGACAATGATCCAAAACACACCAGCAAGTCCACCTCTGAATGACTAAAAAGCCCCAAAACAAAACAAAAAAACCAAAGCAAAATGAAGGCTCTAGAGTGACCTAGTCAAAGTTTGCCTTAAATCAGATTTAGATGCTTTGACCTTTAACGCTCACACTCAAAAACTCTCCAGTGTGGCTGAATTAAAACAATTCTGCAAAGAAAAGTGGTCAGAATTCCTCCACAGTGATGTGGCAGATTCATTGCCAGTTTAATTAAATGCTTGATTGCCGTTCTTGCTTTCACTGGTGGCTCAATAAGGTTATAAGGTTTAGGGGGCACTTACTTTTTCACATAGAGCCAAGCAGGTTTGGATCATTTTTTTCCCTTAATAAATGAAATCATAATTTGAAAACTGTATTTTATATTTACTCGGGTTATCTTTGTCTGATATTAAAATTACTGTAGTTTGATGATCTGAAATAGGTTAAATGTGAGAAATATGCAAAAAACTAAGAAATCAAATAGGAGGCCAATGTAGGTGCTTCTCAAGTGGAAAGACACATAAGGTGCCGTTTACACGAAGCCGTTTTCACTGGAAACGGTGTCGTTTTGATGCGTTTCAGCCTTTCGTTTACACGATGGCGTTTCAGAAACGATCCGCCTTTACACGAGGACATGTGAAACGATGAAAACGATGTAGTTCCCATGCCAGGCCACAAGTTGGCGTTGGTTTTCTCTTTGCAGTTTGTTTACGCAAGACGCGCATGCGTGGAGTGACACAGTAGGTAGTGCGGCAAATTGTTCATTACTTACAAAACGGCCAATGTGAGAGGTTTTGTGTGGACAGATGATGAGGTTGGATCGCTGCTGCACACAACGCTGAATTACAAAACGGTAAAAACACAGGAAAAGCATAAGAAACACTCGTGAATCCGCGAGTACTGTTTATCAGTTTGCGCGTGCGCGAAAAACTGGCCGTCGCAACCATAGTGCGCATGTGCGAGTCGAGCGTTTTCAAATCACCCCGGTTTCAAGTGTTTACACGAAAACGCAAGCCGGTGCGTTTCTGAAACGCTCCACTCTGGACCCCGTTTCTGAAACACATCGTTTTCACTCTGTTGTCGTGTAAACAGAAGGGCGAAACGCATCAAAACGACACCGTTGTCGTGTAAACGCAAGGCCGAAACGCATCAAAACGACACCGTTTCAAAATGAAAACGGTCTCGTGTAAACGGCACCTAAGACTCTCTTGAGTCATGGAAACATGTCCCACGGTGCTGTAACCACTGGAGCAGCACAGTAATTAAACCTTGCCTTCATTTTCATTTTATTATGGCAGTCTGAAATAAAGTTAATTTCTTTCTGTAAAAGCAAAATATTTGGCTTCTACACTGTTTCTTGAACTGTTGTATTAATAATGCAGACTGCATGAATGATAATGGATGCAGTTTCCATATGGAAAGAAAGTGTTTTAAATCTGTACAGTATTCTTTGTAATAGCTAGCAGTAGGCGACTCTTCTGGTTGCAAACGAAGGTCTGATTATCGGTGTCAGGTGACCGTTCAAGGTGATTATAGTAATGCATTTCAGACCATGTTGTAATACAAAAGTGATGTAACAAGCACTGTTGGGTGTAATGCATTCCAAAGTAATGTGTTACTGTAATCACATTCTATTTTTCAGTAACACAGGGATGTAACATGTGGCTGTACTACAGTTACGATTATGTTGTTACTTGCATTACAAAGGCTCTTCAGTTATCTACACACCAGGCAGATAACCAAAATATTTTTTTTTTGCTTTTTTTTTTGCAATCAGATGATTTCAGTTTGTGTGTAGGGAGAAGGAGTGGTTTTGAGGAGTGGAGATATGGGCACTACTGTTATTTATTTTTTGCACAAAAGGATGAGAGTGTGATGGTGAAATGCAAACTGCCTCTAGGACAGAAACTACTGTATAATACTGCAAACACAACTTTGGCTGTTTGCAAGCATGTGCACAGACAGCATGATAGCGCAAAGCCAGCCAAGAATCCAGAATGATGTTAAAGCTGAGTGAATGCCTACCCCAGCCCAGCAGCCAGACCCAGAGCTTCAACACATTACAAAGGCAGTAATGAGCAGTCAGGCTTGCAGCATTGTAGCCTCCATTTCTACCTGTATGTGTTTCTACAGTAGAATCACGGAGGTGATTGCTTTGAAGTCTCTTTGGCCTGGTTTACAACTTTGCTTTGTGTTGTTGTTGTTTTTTTTAAGTAACAACCCCAGCGCTGTGGATTATGACCATATGGCTCATTTGATCTGACTGACTGACGCGTATTCATTTGGTTTTCTTTCATTCAATCATTACTTACTTTTTAGAGTGACAGTAATCCCTGGAATCTTCAAATTGTTATTCTAATGCCTCTGGGGGGAAAAAAAAAGAATGTTGTTATTGTGATTGTTACTCCAGCACATATCCTGAGTTGACAGTTTTTGTTGACAAAATGTAAATTGTCTAGTGAGTGGGGTGAAACCAACAGTTTTAATGTTTGTTTGTTTTTTCAGCAAATCTTTCCTTGTTTGTAGCGTTAAAATAAAGAGTGCTATGTGTGTGTTTCTACAAACAAACAGGAAATCACAAGATGCGCCAGATATTGGGCTCAGGTGCTCATCAGGGCAGGGCAGCACTTTTCTCACATATATTCAGACAAAGCAACAACAAACATAGACAAATGAGCTTTGCATTTGGCTTCATTGCTTTTCAGCCTTTTTAGCTTTACCTCATTTTCCCTCTTTCTCCAGGTTCTATTGTAGTTCTCCTTCTTAAGCCTCCTCTGTCTATCACACTCCCAAAGCATGCATGCTTTCTTTCTCTTCCTCTTTCTCATTGTCCTCAATGAGCCCTGGACACAGGCAGGGTTGTTCTGTAAAATATGGATGAGTTCATGCTGTGAAGGTTGAGCCTATTTGAGCTCCAAGATAGGCCAGGGGAGGCTAGAAGGCAGAGAAAGACAGAATATAAGAACTTAAGAATGTAAGACTTACTTAAAGGAGGTGATACATACTGTGATCTACAGAAGTCTTCTGGCTGAGTCAGAGTTGTGCAGTGAAAGCACAACCACCAAAAAGGGCCTAGAACAATGCTTCTGCCATCACATTGTCCCTCCCCTTAATGTGATGCATGTCCAGGCTGGATAATTGAAGGAGAAGTGCCCAACAAATCAGTCTTCAATTTGGAGACTGCAGGGAACTGAGAAAAGTTAACAGGTTGTGGTCTGTAAAAACCACAAGTGGCCCTAAACCCACATACTGTATACGTCAAAATGCTCCAAAGCCCAGGTCAATGACAGGATTTCCTTTTCAGTAACTGAATAATTCAGCTGATGTCTATTGAATTTTCTTGAAAAAAAAACCCCAAAAAACCCCAGAATACATACACTGGTCATCTGAATGCATTAACAAAGCCACAGCACACACAAATATTGCGTCCTAGCCTCCCATTGGGCAGCCCCCAAAACAGGAACATTTCACATGAGTGCCATCCATCCATCCATCCATTTTCTTCCGCTTATCCGGGGCCGGGTCGCGGGGGCAGAAGCCTAAGCAGAGAAGCCCAAGCTTCCCTCTCCCCAGCCACCTCCTCCAGCTCATCCGGAGGGACCCCAAGGCGTTCCCAGGCCAGCCGAGATACATAATCTCTCCAGCGTGTCCTGGGTCTACCACGGGGCCTCTTCCCGGTGGGACATGCCCGGAACACCTCACCCAGGAGGCGGCCAGGAGGCATCCTAATCAGATGCCTGAGCCACCTCAACTGGCTCCTTTCGATGTGGAGGAGCAGCGGCTCTACTCTGAGCCCCTCCCGGATGGCCGCACTCCTCACCTTATCTCTAAGGGAGAGGCCAGCCACCCTTCGAAGGAAACTCATTTCTGCCGCTTGTATTCGCGATCTTATTCTTTCGGTCACTACCCAAAGCTCGTGACCATAGGTGAGGGTAGGAACGTAGATCGACCGGTAAATCGAGAGCTTCACTTTTACGCTAAGCTCCCTCTTCACCACGACGGACCGGTGCAGCGTCCGCATCACTGCAGAAGCAGCCCCGATCCACCTGTCGATCTCCCGTTCCCTTCGCCCATCACTCGTGAACAAGACCCCGAGATACTTAAACTCCTCCACTTGAGGCAAGAACTCGTTCCTGAGCCGGAGATGGCACTCCACCCTTTTCCGGCTGAGGACCATGGCCTCAGACTTAGAGGTGCTGATTCTCATGCCAGCCGCTTCACACTCGGCTGCGAACCGTTCCACTGCGAGCTGGAGGCCCCCCACTGATGAAGCCAACAGAACCGCATCATCTGCAAAAAGCAGAGATGAGACTCTGAGGCCACCAAGGAAGAAGCCTTCCGCCACCTGGCTACGCCTAGAAATTCTGTCCATAAAAATTATGAACAGAATCGGTGACAAAGGGCAGCCCTGACGGAGTCCAACACCCACAGGAAACAAATCCGACTTATTACCGGCTATACGGACCAAGCTCTCACTGTGGTTGTACAAGGACTGAATGGCCCGCAACAATGGGCCAGACACCCCATACTCCCGCAGAACCTCCCAAAGAACACCCCGAGGAACACGGTCGAATGCCTTCTCCAAGTCCACAAAGCACATGTAGACTGGTTGGGCAAACTCCCACGCACACTCGAATATCCTTGAGAGGATAAAGAGCTGGTCCAGCGTTCCACGACCAGGACGAAAACCGCATTGTTCCTCCTGAATCCGAGATTCGACTAACGGACGCACCCTCCTTTCCAGCACCCTGGCATAGACCTTACCGGGGAGGCTGAGGAGTGTGATCCCCCGAAAGTTGGAGCACACCCTCCGGTCTCCCTTCTTAAAGATGGGGACCACCACCCCGGTCTGCCAATCCAATGGCACTGCCCCAGATCTCCACGCGATGTTGCAGAGGCGTGTCAACCAAGACAGCCCTACAACATCCAGAGCCTTCAGGAACTCAGGGCGAATCTCGTCCACCCCAGGGGCTCTGCCACCAAGGAGTTGTTTAACTACCTCAGTGACCTCACCCCCAGTGATGGTCAAGTCATCCCCCTCATCCCCAGACTCTGCTTCCACTACAGAAGGCGTGTCAGTGGGATTCAGAAGGTCCTCGAAGTATTCCTTCCACCGTCCGACTATAGCCTCAGTTGAAGTCAGCAGCACCCCCCCCCGCACTATAAACAGTGTGAGTGAAGCACTGCTTTCCCCTCCTGAGTCGCCTGACGGTTTGCCAGAATCGCTTCGATGCCGTCCGAAAGTCTTTTTCCATAGCCTCACCAAACTCCTCCCACCCCCGAGTTTTTGCTTTGGCCACTACCCGAGCTGCATTCCGCTTGGCCTGTCGATACCTGTCAGCTGCCTCCGGAGTCCCACAGGCTAACCAAGCCCGATAGGACTCTTTCTTCAGCTTGATGGCTCCCTTCACCTCCGGTGACCGCCATCTGGTTCGGGGGTTACCACCACGACAGGCACCAACCACCTTGCAGCCACAGCTCTGAGCAGCAGCCTCAACAATGGAGGTGCGGAACATGGTCCATTCGGACTCAATGTCCTCAGCCTCCCTCGGAATGCTGTCGAAGTTCTGCCGGAGGTGGGAGTTGAAGATCTCCCGGACTGGGGCTTCTGCCAGGCGTTCCCAGCGCACCCTCACAATACGTTTAGGTGTGCCAGGTCTGTCCAGCATCTTCCCCCGCCACCTGATCCAACTCACCACCAGGTGGTGATCAGTTGACAGCTCAGCTCCTCTCTTCACCCGAGTGTCCAGAACATACAGCCGCAGATCTGATGATACGATTACAAAATCGATCATCGACCTGCGACCTAGGGTGTCCTGGTGCCATGTGCACTTATGGACATCCTTGTGTTCGAACACGGTGTTTGTTATGGACAAACTGTGGTTTGCACAGAAGTCCAATAACAAAACACCATTCGGGTTCAGATCGGGCAGGCCGTTCCTCCCAATCACGCCCCTCCAGGTCTCACTGTCATTGCCCACGTGAGCGTTGAAGTCTCCCAGCAAGACTATGGAGTCACCAGATGGAGCACTCTCCAGCACCCCACCCAGCAACTCCAAAAAGGGTGGGTACCCTGAACTGTCATTCGGCGCATAAGCGCAAACAACAGTCAGGACCCGTTCCCCAGCCCGAAGGCGCAGGGAAACTACCCTCTCGTCCACCGGTGAAAACTCCGACGTACAGGCAGCAAGCCGGGGGGATACAAGAATACCCACCCCAGCTCGCCGCCTCTCACCGAGGGCAACTCCAGACTGGAACAGAGTCCAGCCCTTCTCCAGGAGACTGGTTCCAGAGCCCAGGCCATGCGTTGAGGTGAGCCCAACTATGTCTAGCTGGTATCTCTCAACCTCACGCACTAGCTCAGGCTCCTTCCCCACCAGAGAGGTGACATTCCATGTCCCAACAGCCAGTTTCGATAGCCGGGGATCAGTCCGCCAGGGCCTCCGCCCTCGGCCACCGCCCGACACACATTGCACCCGACCCCTACGACACCTCCTGCGGGTGGTGGGCCTGCAGGAGGGCGGGCCCATGTAACCTCTTCGGGCTGCGCCCGGCCAAGCACCACGGGCTAATGCCTGGCCACCAGACGCTCTCCCTCGAGCTCCCTCCCCAGGCCTGGCTCCAGGGTGGGGCCCCGGTAACCCTATCCCGGGCAGGGTAAACTGTTCCCTTGTTTTTTCACTCATAAGGGTCTTCTGAACCGCTCTTTGTCTGGACCCTCACCCAGGACCAGTTTGCCATGGGAGACCCTGCCAGGGGGACAAGCCCCCAGACAACATAGCTCCTGGGATCACTGGGACACACAAACCCCTCCACCACGATAAGGTGGCGATTCACGGAGGCGATTCACATGAGTGCCTTCACCCTCAAATGTTCTGGTATCCAAACAAACTCACACTTGGCTTTCAAGGGGTCGGTGAGGAGTGCAACCACTGCAGAAAAATTCCTACAGAAGGAGAGAATATTACAATCATCAGAATAAACAACCACATCATCCAAGTGGACAGTGCAACCATCAGGATCTTCCAGCACCAAGTTCATCAGGCGCTGAAAAGTCACAGGTGCATTCCTTAAACAAAAAGGCATAACATTATAGCAATACAGACCCCCAGGTGTAATAAATGAAGCTATCGAAGCTATCATGGGCTCTCACAGACAATTGGACATGCCAATAGCCTTTCAGCCTAAGGTTTGAAGCACACAATTCACAGGAAACTGCACTTAATTTAATGCAAGAAAAAAAGGCTCTGGTGTGCCTGTGATTTGTTGTTAAGTTATTTTATTTGGAATACTAGGGGAGATGTTCCCAGGATGAGCACGTATTCACTGTAATTGCTCACCCAAGTAAAACACAAAGGGCCAATCAGGACACAAACCATGGCAACATTTGAGTTACTCAAACACCACACCTTCAGTATTCAGAGTTTTCACTGTTTACTCTCTACTCTCTCCCCTTGATCTTATTTTCACTTACAGGAACAGAAGAAGAGCAAATCACTCATAGGAGAAGATTACTTCACTATGAATTACAATAATCATCTTCTCATTTCACTCTGCTCTTTCTCTGTTGGCCCTCCACATTGATCCCTCAACCACAAAGCTTCTCTCCAAGGTCCTTGATAATAAGATCGCCTCACACAGTGTTCCTGATTTAGTTTAACACGTTTTATCAGGAATTCGATACAAAGAAAAACAGCTAATTGGTAGTAGCATTAGAATGCAGGACTAAGGCACAAGGAATTCAATCCAAATAGCTCTCCAGTGTATTAAAAGATTCAGTATTCAAGTCTAAATTGAAGGCTGAAATGAAAGATGGCGGGGATGCTCCCAAAAGGTTATTCTGCTCCCACAATCAGACATAATGAGAGATATGAAGATCTGCTTAAGAATTATGGGATTTATCTATCATGGTGCAGTGCACTCACTTGCCTGTGTCACATTTTCTTTGTCTTTACCTCTCTTTGTTTTACAAGTGTCTCACAGTGTCTCCTCATTAATAAATCCAACTGTCTCTTATCACTGCCTTTCAGTGACACTTCAAAAAAGGAGGCATGTGTTTGATGTGTAAGTGCTTGGTTTGTGTTGCACTAAGCAGTTACAACCCAAGCAAATGATTTTCAACATCGCCAACAATTTCAGCATGTTTGTCATTCAGCCTGGAGCAGATGCATCCACTGCAAAAGCAGTTAAACCTTGAAATTATTTCATGACACAAAGAAAATTAATGGCACTAAAATCAAGCCTCGTTTTCAAAGTAGACATAATTCTACAGGCGATATGACAAATTGTACATTTTGACCTCAAGCAGACCTTCAACTCACCCTCATTTTTCACCACTTCAGACTGTTAGCGAGCGTGACACCCTCTCAAAGAGATGGCAAAGGTGAAATACTGTAAGGTGGGAAGGAGAGCAGGGTGTATTATTGAGGGTTATGAGACATATATCCATTGCTTGACAGCCACCAATCCACACACACACACACACACACACAAAATGTGATCTTTTCAAATGCTGTATTGATTTACAGAGTGGGCAGTAAACCAAGCTGTAATGACTCCAGAGGCTAACACTGTTGGACATCAAACTTGTGACATTTTAAGATAGAAAAGCTTAGTTCCCACATAAACAGTGTGTGAACAAAAATACAAGCATTCAGGCTTTCAGTCTTTTTAAATCCTCTGCATTACTTAACAGCATTTAACAGGGAAATGATCTTATTGCCTCCCAGAAATACAAACCAGCCAACAGTATAGACAAATGGAAACCTCCAAGGTTTTTGAAAATATGTGTACTTACTGATCATTAAGTCAAACATTTTTTAGCTTGATATTAAGTGGACATTTTGAGGTTGAGATTTAAATGCCAAAAGGTATTTTAATTACATATCCATTAAAAATTGAAAGCAGTTCCTTTCAATTTACATAATAAAGAACTCTTCTTCTTATAAGTACCGATGTAAGTCAGAATCAAACAGGTCATTTTACTCTAAAAAGAATATTTGATTATAAAATATGACCATAGTCATCCATGACTATATGTCATGGATGAAATTAGTGGCCTTCTGTTTTATTTGCGAATCTTCAAACCTCCCAAAAACTCACATTAGATTTGTCTGAATTCTGAGGATTGTCTGCTTCTTCCCATACATTTGCAGAATTTGCTCTTTTTTTCCAGCCAAAAAGCCCAAAACAGCAGACAACACCCCCACCCCACCCACACCCCCAGAAAATGACTGTTGGGATAATAAAGCGAAGCAGCACCCCTCACCCAGCTCTCTATTTTTCTCTCATTTTATAATAGCCTTACTATATTATTTAAAATGTTACACAAGACACAAAGTTTAATTAACTCAGTTTGCCACTGCCAAGCTGGGAAATTAAACTTTTTCACTCCTTCCTCTTTTGTCTTCTCTTAGTAATACTGAAGAATTATATTTCCAAATGTTCTTGGCTAACATGGGGATGAGATAGAGCACTACAGCTAATCATCTGCCTCTTGTCACATAAATGAATTTAATATAGTTTAAAGTTACACCAAGGGCCCTGAGGCAAATAAAGAGCACAGAACTTTGCAGAATGTACCTTATCTTTATAGTGCCAGTTGAAGGTAGTGTAAGGATGCAATATGGGAAAAATTACAATTTTCTTATCGGATCTGTCATGGCTGTGCTCTAGGATCGAAAAGAGGTAACCCAAACTAACGAGAGTAGATAATGCATAATGAACTGCTTCTAATTTCTACTTACTTCAGCACCTGGCATCTATCCCAGTTTAGCTTCTCTGGTAAATACCCATCACATTAACATTCGTCATATAGCAACAGTTTTTTTTGCTGCAAAGACTATAGGCTAGGCTTTAAGAGTGTATGCTTTCAGGGCTGCTGAAAACTGATATTGGAACGAATATGTTGTGTGTCGTTATAATAACACAAAGTCCAGCATGATGTTTTCTAATAGGTCTGCACTGTCCCTTCTTCAGTATGCATAGATCTATGAATATCTAAAGTGGTCATGTTTCTGTCTCCACCATTTGAAATGACCAGGAAATCTCTAAGTGGCAGCAATGTTGTGAGATGGATGACTTTTCTAAATATGAAGGAAACACGCTTTACTCCTTCAATCTTGTTTATATATATATATATATATATATATATATATATATATATATATATATATATATATATATATATATATATATATATATATATTTATTTATTTATTTTACAGGGTGGATGGCAAGGACCACCTAAAGAATTAAAGAACAAAACTAGAAACCCATAAACAGATAATATTTAATAATAACCCAGCATTGAAAGTCCCAACAAACTGGGGTTCAAAACCCCAGGATCATGACAATATAGTTATAACCATATGTCAGTGGATATGGTTATGCACTTTGGCATTTCGTTTATCTACTGTGTATCACTTTTATGCACTGAACTCGATTTCTGTTGCTTTTATGAAGACCAAAACCACAAACTTCGGCTGCAGGTGCCAACTTTCTTTTGCTGGAATCTATCTAGTGAAGGAAATGAGTTTTTATGAAGTTTCAAATATACTCATGGTATATGTTTGCTCTTACCATCTTTACATTTATTTGCCTGAGAAATCTGTCTTAGACTGGAAAACAAACATAATTGATTAATGACAGAGAAGCACATAATGTTTGGTGTCAGCCAGGCACAGTGTGTTCTTGATGGGTATGTGTTTATCAGTCTCAGATATTCGGGGCTCTGGTGATGGTCAGACACAGACACGGAGGAGACAACAAGGAAACCAAAACAAGTGATAAGGAGAAACTCCGCGGCCACCTGAGAAGTGGCTGCTGGGATCCTTCTTCTCGCACATTTTTGCATTACCTATGATGTAATAAGAAGCTAATAATATCTCATATACTCAGAACTTGACTGTCTTAGAGGGGGATCAGACTTCGTGCCCTGATTCTGCTGATTGTATTAGCTTAGTCATAGTTCGCTGTCTGGTCCAGATCGATCTGTAAACTGTGTGAAAATGGCTAATTAAATTTAATAATTGAACTCCTTATTCCATGGTTTTGTGTCATTCCTGTTTGATGAACTAACCCGCAGAAACCAAGTAAAATGACCCGTTCTTAGTTTTCTTCAGTAGGATCAAGCCAGGGACCTTTAGGCAGTCTAACATTCTCCCAGCTGAGCTATTTCAGCACGTTGCATGACAGGCAAAACTGTAATTCTATTTTTGTTTTGTTTTGTTTTAATCAGTCTCTCTCTATCTCTAGATAAAGAGAGAAGAGATTGCAATTGATTGACTGATTGAAGTCAGGCAAATGATGAACTGTACTGTCTAAATTATTGTTCCATGTACAGTATAGTAGAATAGATAATAAATGAAGGTATGCTTTAACAGATGGATACCTTATACTTAGCAAGTCAATATTGTATTAGGGTGCACAGTATCCTCGGGTTCTCAGTGTGAGGTCCTTTGGGCAAAGCAGCACTATCATCCAAACTTTTAAGAAAAAACAAGCAAGCTTGTGTTAATAACGATTGCATTTCTCATTCTTTGCCATAACTAATGGATCTACTGATGTAATTTAAAATTTCAACAGTATGTTGAACACACGGGAACTATGAAAGCTTTGCATACTATTGAGTCTGTGAAACTTGGAAGGGTTAAATGTGTTTCCATAAACATTTCGGATTAGCAGATAATCTGGGCAAACAAAGGGCCTGGAAGTTATCTGCATCTGTTTTGTGGACTTGAAGCTTAGAGCTTTGCATTATGGTCATTGTCACCTTGATTTTTTTCTTTTTTTTGGAATCAAAAGTGACCATACTGGGATGAAAGAGATGCAGATACTTGTTATGCTAAGTGACATAAATAAAACACCAGAAATTTCTTCACAAAAAAACGGAACACAGATTCCCTTGAATTGTGTAGGTTCACCTAGAAATGTGCTAATGGCAAAACTTTTTTTTTGTCACTATCTGCAGTGATAGAAACCTGTCATGTGTCGCTGTGTGGCAGGCAGGAACTGGACCCCAATGCAGAACTCCAGAGTAGGACCTAAACTCAAAACTTGCAGCTTTATTGCTGGTAATACACTGAATAGCAAATACAGAGCAGGCCAGGATCCAAATACACTGGGAATTCAGACTAAGAAGGAGCATACAGAACCAAGCAAAAAGACACCGCAAAGGTCAAACGCGCCGACAACAACACAACAAAAAACTGAGGAAAACAGATGAGATACACAGTACACATGTGGTAATCAAAGGGATAATACACATCTAAGAGCACACCTGAAACTAATCAAGAAGACAAGACCAGAGAGGTAAAATTAAATACAAAACACAAGAGACTATCACAATAAAACAGGAAGTAAACACACAGACCAGGACTAGTACATAAGAACTTGACAGAGAGACAGACGATAAACACGGAGAAGACACTGACTTAATGCAGGGACACCAAGAACAAAACACGGAGATGAGACCAGGACTGAATGGAAATACAAAAGGGAATAACCTAACAAAAGCAAGCAGGGAACTAAGGGCACTAAGAACACGAGGCATAACTGAATGGGCAGACAAGATAAACTTGACACCATAAAATGGGGAAACCAGACAACCACAGGAACATGAACAGAGAGCCAAGACAGACACGGGGCCACAGAGATGGAGACAAACCCTGGCAAAGAACACGAGAGAGGCAGGACACTGAGGAAATATATAAACAGAACCTGTGAAGAAAACTAAAGAACCAAAACCTTAGGGATATAAATATCAAGAAACAAATCAGGAGTAATAATACAAAGATATTCCAGAACCATGGGTCCTAGAACCAGGGACCATGACAGAAACCAATGAACTGAGCTGCATATTACAGTATTAAACAACAAATAGTGTTTTGCTTGTTTGATAAACCTAGCTCTGACAAATTAGACCCACCAGTTCTAAGGCAGAAATATTAATTCATGGAGGTACTGTTTATTTTTTGATACATCATCTATCATATAACAAACAACAAGGCAACTTTGTCTCCTGAGGGATCAGCATACACATTTAATGACAACAATGGCAGCAGTATCAGTCATGTGATTCTGTTGTCCATCAATATGTCTGAGTTGAGTGATGGTAGGTAGTAAGAAAAGCATAAATTAGACCAAAATGTCATATGAATAAGGCTGTCAATCTTATAGAGGATTGCTCAGAGAAATTTACAGCACTGTGCAAAAGTTTTGTGCCACCTCTCATTCCTTATATTTTGCTTCCAAGGAGCCAGAGTTTCGATTCATTTTTAAAGTGGGATTGAGCAATAGTTCTTCTTCTTCAGGCTTTCTTTCTTTTGGGCATTGGCTGCTTTTCCACTCATTTTCACACTGCATGGTGTGCACTGTGTCCTTAAAAAAATCTGAGGAAACTGGATAAATGGAGGACAAAAGAAGAAGAGGAAGGCCTAAAAAACTATCTATACCAGATGAACAGCATCTGAAAGTCATGTCCTTAAGTAAATGGTCATTCCCAATCGCTTCCCTTTTCTTACAATACCACTAACAGTTGACTGTGGTATATTTAATAGTGAGGAATTTTGACAACTGAACTTGTTGCACAGGCGACATGGTACCAAGCCAACATCCAAAGAAGAGCTTTGAATGTCCTTTAAGAATCCTGGAGATCTATTCCAGAAGGCTGCTTAAAGAAAGCTTGCCCAAGAGAGTTCAGACTACAGTATGTTAAAGGTGTCTTGCCAAACACTGACCTTCAGGCTTGTTAGAATTGTACTGATTCCATTTTTGCCTTATATAATGTATTTCCATGTATGTTTGCACATTTCAATAAATTGATCCCCATGTTTTCCATTTTCCTAGCGAGCTATAAAGAAAAACAAGGCGGCTCAAGACTTTTGCACAGTACTAGACCTACTGTAAGCTGCCAAAGACTTCCATCTGTGTTGTTACATTTACACCATTGCTACTAGTCACTGTTGCAGACCCTTCATTTTTGCACCTACACTACAATAGCAGTCATTATTGTGCAGTTTCATTCAGGCAGGCACTATATTGATCCTGTGGGAAATTTAGGCAGGAATAATGATTGTTACCTTATGTAATAATGTAGATGTTTCTTTGAGAAACAAAAAGGGGGATTTAAAACTACATCAAAGGAGGAAGTGAAGTATAGTTCCGCAGTGCAAGCAGAGAAAAATGGCATTAACAGCATTCATACTAAGTACTGAAAGGGTCTTTCCTCACTGCTAATTAAATTTGTCAAGCTTGGTCTCCAGCCTGATAAATATAATAACACATTCAGGGGTATTAGCAAACCCTCAGTGCTTGCCACTACTTTCCCCATTATCTGCTTCTAGCCTTCAAAGAGAGAGCTAGAGACAGAAGCGGAAGGACTTTATGATAATGGGAGGAAGTAAGTAAAAGGGGAACAAGGGAGGAATGACAAAAGAGGTAGGGGATAAGACAGGCGCTTGCTGTGTCTTGTCTCTAGTCCAATCTTATTTTTAGCTGGAATTATTTTTCATTAGCCCTCATCACAGACTTATGATTTGCTGACAACCTCTCCTTTCCTCTTTTCCATTCAGATTCCCACATTTGTTTCACCACTCCAACACACACACACACCTAACCTTCCTATCTTAATTAACGAGAAGAAATGCATGATCTCTCTCGTGGGAGAATAAACACAAATAGCCACTTCAGAAAGAGATGTGTCAGTTTCTAGCTTGTGTGGGAACCCCTGCACTAAAGAACATATAAGGTGAGAATGGATAGCACACAAAGGCTGCAGTTTTATATATAGCATCATCACTCTAAGGAGAAGTAGTATGGGAAACCATCTAAACAACCAAGACAGGAAACACAGGGAAGCAAAGACACCAATAACCACAATCACAGCCTCCCACAGTGATAAATAGCACTATATGAGAGCAATAATAGAGTTTTCCAACACCTCCAAGCTTGGAAGTCACCAGAATCTGTCAGTGTTGAACTCTTGCACCTTCTCATTAAGAGCTCATCTCATGTTTCTATTTATGACACTTGCTGAATATAACTGTCACTCAGTCAGTCCCCTGCAGCAGTGATAAAATTAATGTTTAACAGCAAATACACAGGGACACACACAAAAAAACCCAACAACAACAGGATCAACAGGGCAAATGGTCAGTCACCAAGCAAACAGTGAATGTGGCTTAGAGATGGGTATCATTTCTTCACTTTCAGTTTGGTCCAGGAAAGAACACCACTGTAAAATAAATATGAATATTTTTTTATCTCTCTTTGTTTAGTTGAGATTCTGACTGAGGCCACATTAACTGCTGTATACAATCACCACATTTTCTATGAATTTAAGCTGATCCATGTGAGTAGCACACACAATAATGTTCCAACAGCAACATGAGCAACTGTACTTCTCTCCACAGGACACTGGTTGCAGGCTAGATGGATCTTATGCACAATTAATCCTGAGGAGAGATTTGACATCAGGTGAACCAGTTAAATTCATGTTCGAGCATATTACTCTGGGCATTTCATTTTCATCAAAGATTATGTGATGAAACAAACTCCAACATGAACAGACCAAAGACTGTGTTATACACTGATGGGTTGAACATGCTTTTCTCTCATATTTCTCATAGAGGATTGTTTGCTGCAGGCAGCTCCAGTTGTACTGCTGACACAGAGCCAAAGCTAGCTCGCAGCCATAATTACCTTTATCGTTTAAGCAAGGAGCATCATCAAATATGAATGGGATATTGGGCAGAGCTGGACAAACAAAGCGTGGCTGTGTTCATATTAAAAACATGTTTATAAATGGAAAAGCAGCCTGGCGAAAGGGAGAGAAAGAGAGTGAGATTAATGAGGGTAGAAATCACTTTGTACAGGAAAAGCAGTGGCCATAGTTACACTGTTTCACAAGGTGTTTATTAATGTGTTTCTGTGTGTGGATACTCCTCAACTTGATAACAGACAAGCATGTTTGACAGAGCATTAAAACACACACATGTACACATATCAGGGGGGGAAAAAACACCCACTGTTGCCCGAATCTCCATGGGTACCATGTAAGCCCAAAATATGTTTCCTTTGAGTAACCTTCCCACCATAGACACAGGCAGTGATAAATAAACCATTATTAAAATGACACTTACAGATTATTTTTCTCATTCTAATTGTAACCTGTGAAAAAGCATACATCTAATAGGAGTCACAAAATTTTAAAATCATTACCTTGTCCTGTAGTTATAAGGTGACATAATCTTGAAACAGAAAAAGCTAATGTCTCATATTTTTTGATACATTTAATGGAATAAAAAAAAAAATTTAATTCTATTCAAATCATCAGATTTATTTAAAATGAAGCAGTAATATTGACAAGACTGTTAATTTAAACTTTTCTTTTCTTTTCTGGCCACCATTCCTGGCTTGAAATGAACTGCATTAATACAAAATTTATATTAAGTAAGGTGTTTACTTTTTTATCTGATGAGTTACTGAGCCTTTTAAACACGCCTTGAAATTACTGAATCTAGCCAAGAAATCCTCCAGCTTACAACACTCTATAAAACAGTGATTTCTTTCTTTCTTTTTTGCTTCTATGCTTTGAATTTGGCAAAGATTAAAGAAAAGAGATACCGTATAATATGATATGCTTTAATTTGTGAGCTTTTTTATGTTTGGACACAGCCACGCTAGCTGCATGCTCTCCCTTGTTTCCAGTTTTTAAGCTATGCCAGAGCCAACAGCTCAGCATAAAGCTCCTGGCTCCAGGCTTTGGAAATATTGTCAGTTATCCCACAGTACTCAGGCCAAAATGTGACAGATGCACTACAGAGTTTCCCCAGTCCTCCTGATTACCCCTCTGCCAGTAACATTAGTCTCTTTTAGTTGGCTGAAATGCAAGCAGAATCTGAACTTCCCTAAGATGAATAGGTCTTACACAACTCCCCCAGTGAAAGTCGGTGATGTGGTCTATCTGGTCTGATGTTAGCTGGGGTTAATGTCATTTTATTATTACTTAGACATGACACACAGGGAGCAGATTTAGTGTCGCAGAGATGAAAGAGGCATATCTTCTTGTTTAAAAGAGTCAGAGTGAACGACATCGGAGAGCAGCATCAGAGATACCAATGGCACCCCCAGGCCTCATTTCTTAATAACAACTTTAATGAAGATCTATCTGTAGCCTGTGTGTGGGTACAGGCAAGCACTTTTATGTTTAATGAGTAGGAGTATTTGCAAGCACTTGTGCTGATAAATTATATCTATGTAACAGTCAAACGTTATTGTGTCTGCATTTGTTAATATCATATTGTTCATGTTTGCCACCATACTTAATATATCACCTTGTGCACTGTGTGTAATGAATATTTGACAATGTCCTACATGTATACCAGTCTGTATTCATTATAAAGTATAAGCTGCACCTTCACTCATATGCTCCCATAGTAGAGTGATGATGATGTAGAGTACTGTAAACTATCTGATTAGACACCACAAACAACTAAATGTCAGATCAGTTCTGTAGTTAGGGAACCTTAGCTGCTCGTAGGTTGACTGCTCATTAGTTTACTGCAGATGCATGAATCCTACACAGCACTATAACTCACAGGGTGCGTAGTATAAATGAATATGTGAAAATCAGCAATGTAAATTCACACACATACAAATTAAGTTACTTTATGTTTTTGGACCGGAATCTGTTGTCTCACAAACTCAGAGAAACGCAAACTATAAACACATATTTACTGTGGGCATCCAGTGACTATGGGTAAGGCAAAGAAGAAAACCCACAGATGTGAACAGACAACCACTATATATTATTGAACCATTTAGGTTTGCCAGTGGCTCAATGCGCCCAATAAACTAGATTATAATAGTGATGTGTTATAGTATATTTACATGCTCCAGATGGTTATTCATAAATAAATGACATTAAAAAAAAGCATGACAGACTGACTGAGCTGAACCTCATTATTCATTTAGAGTAAAATGCAGAGAAAGCAGCAAGCCATAAGGAAATATTAACAACTAATTACCAGGGCAATAATTAAGAAACCGAGACATCACACAAACAACTGTATGGGTTAACAGGTATTGTGTACTCACTCAGCAACACATTATAGTTATTACCATGCAGTATAGACAAGGTACAGATTTCTGTGTATATAAACACACAGGCACACATATTCAACTGAAGTAATCATTTAAAAGTGCTCATAACCCCCCTGGGGAGGAATATAACAGCTGATTAACCAGCTATCAGGCTCTATGAAGACCTACTGCTAATTTATGACAGCCATTACCACAGTCAGGTAGCCAATACACACAAGCAGATACAGACACACTGCTTGTACACATAAACAAACCATTTTTCCCTAGATCTTTCTGTTTCAAATAACACTTTAATAGAGAAAGCGCAAATGCACTTCAGTTTGTTAGTGTCATTTGTATCACACAGGATACAGAGTGTAAAAATACACCCTTCAAACAAGATTTACGAAGCAAATCATTTTGCGTACTCCCATCATTCCATGCAAAGTGTTTACAAGTTATATGCAAAGAAAAATGATTTCTTTCTCAGTCTTGGAAAACATCTTCAAATGTGCATTTAATTTCAGCAAAATGTAGATATAGTGCATAATACATTTGGACATTTTTCCCTTGAAAAATGTATATTTGAAATATAATAATAGACACTACACTAAAGGACCAGAATTGTACTTTTCATTTAAGCAGCCTTAGATCAAGACAGTTGTATAAAGAACTATGTGGTAGATATAACCCTTTGAACACACACATGTCACCTGCTACAAATCAGATTTTTTTCACAGAAATGTGAACAATTGCAAATCTGATCTTTTCAAATCAGATCTTGGCCACTTGTGTACGTGGGTCTGGAGTGACTCATATGTGATTTCCTGTTTTATAGCAGCACAAATCTGACCAGAATTCAAATGTGATTGTAATGTCTCAATTCTCTGTGCAAGCACATGTGGCAGTTTTGGACCTGAACCACCCTATATAGAGAAGCATACTTTGTGGATGAAAAAAAAAAAATCATTTACATTGTGAAAAAGAAACTACTATTTCACAGCAAGTAAAGAGTCTTTTCCAAGATGTAGGTACCTATACATATTTCCTTCATGAGAAGACTTGATGACCATAACCTCAGGGGATTCAAGCTAAGATTCAAAACTATTTCAGTCCTTAGACAAAGACCAGGTTGCAAATCACCAAAAAAGATTGGGACTTTTTTCAAACTGTTTTGAAGCACGAAGCTTGAAAAACAATAATGTGCAACTACTGGAGTTGACATTTTGGAAAAAATGCTAACTGACTTTCTTGCCAAAGATGCCTACTTTTGGCACCAACCTCTGCTAAGTATTTTTAATTATTTAATGAATACAAAAACAATATGTAAGCATGGGTGGTGCTAGCAGTTCAATAACTAATTCTAAGTTTATGCAATTCACAACTTTCAAACCTCCGTTGTCACAACCCTCCGACTCTGGTAAGACCCTGACAGGTAGAAAAATGAATGTATTACTTTGTTGTGTACCTCTGGACTTATGACTGACAAGCCTTTGGCATCAACAGAATTACAGAAATTCAAGGCACGTATCATCTCCATGTACTCAGCACACACATGCAAGCTTCCTATTAACTTGGTAGTTTCTGTGCAGTCCCATGGTTATTTTACTTTATTATTTCTTCACTTTGGAAAACACAGAAGATGAATTCCATTTGCATTAATAACATAAATATTTTGCCCGTCAGTTCACATGTATACAGTCTCTGTCGCACAAACACATACGCAGACTTGGAGGGAGGGAAACCTAAAGGGCTTTGCAAGGCAACTTATTTGAGTCTCCTTTCAGTACTAGAGGAAAGTCATTAAAAATGCAGAAAATGCATGTGCGCTGCCACTGCTGTAGTTATATTCCAATTATGGAAAACCACAGAAGTTTAGCTTGTTTGTCAGACCGCTGAGAACAATCCTCTGGTGAATAACAGTCAGCCGGAAAATCACACGGAACCACAACTCTCACTGCAGTTTTCAAAACAATTCGATAAAGCCCTGAGGGAAAAGAGCTATTGCAAAAGAACTTGGAAATTATAACAATTATTTCCTTGACATCGTATGATGTATTGAAAGAGGAAAAATTAGATGTGGACTTTGGCTACACCTGCATTTACTTCCCCACGGAGTGTCCACTGCTAAGGCTAATATTTTTACTTGATTTTGATGTCTACACAGTGTCCTTACACAGAAAAAATGAAATTCCCCAGACTTGATAGCTCATTAAAAATAGAGGCTTTTCAGAAGTGTGAGCTTAGGACTGGTGACAACTCCTGTATATACAACAATCCTTAACATTTTTCTTGACATACAATTTTGCCATTTTTGTATCTGCAATTAAATTTTCCACATTTGGGAGTATTCTATAAGTACTGCACATATGGCTTATGGCACATATTATAATTTAAGCCACTGGATACTTACCGGTCACTTTTATATCCTTTTTATACCTGCTTTGACAGCATGACCAAAAAATATTTTTGAATACAAATAGTAATGGCCTGTTGTTGCTTCTACCTTTACTAATAGTGTCAGTAAATTGGAAAATTAGACATAATCGAGTGGCTTTCATGAGTAGAACTATACTGACACAGCATGCAAAAACCAGGCAAATGTCCAGAATTTCTGGCTGATTGGGCAGGTTGCAGCCCTGAGCATATGCTGGGGGTTTCCCCTTCAAAGCTGAGAGGTTTGCTGGACAAGGATTTGGGACAAAATAGTGTGTTGTTTATTTGCAGTTTGTGCAGAAACTGTTCAGTAAACCACAGTTTTTTGACATAGTTTTGAGAGATATTTGCAGACAGTGAGGTTAAGTAAAAAAACATCAGAAATATTGGAAATCGAGTTTGGTTGATTTTGATTGCTTGGATGTTTTTGCACATACCTGGGATTCTCCGCTGGTGCTTTTGGATGGTTTTACAGGGTGACAACACGGGCCCTAACAGGAGTCGTGCTGGTAAAGAATGTCAATGTTTTGTCACCATGGTTTACTCCTTCGCTAACCTGCTATTGTAAGATCCAGCAATGGAGTTTTACAGCAACACTCATTCACTGTGTTCTCTCTCGTTACATCACTTACTCCCTGATTCATGACTTTGACTATGAACTTTTATCTATCCACCTCTCATGCTTTCCTTTCTCTGCATCTCCACTCATTTGTCTCTCTGCCGCTCACTCAGGCTTCTAATAACATTGTTCCACTGGGAGTAGATAAGTGTGGCTGTTGTGATAAGGAGTTGGGAGAGGGAACTATGCAATCTGTCTCCATCTCCTCCCACTGTCACAGCAGTTCAGATCCACTAGTGGATATGAACATCGGCTCTATTGATGTGCAGTACAGCATGGCTGGTATCTGTGATCTACAGAGGATGCAGTGTTTCACTGACACATAGTTATGTTACTCCTCAGCCTAACCAGTCATACTCTTAACCATTTCTAATAGAGAAAGTTTGGTTATGGTAATGATGGCCAGTGAAACTTTTTCAAAGGTTTAACAGGTTAAATGTTAATGGAATAATCTTTATAAAAATGTATAATTCTGAGCAAACTTTGTATCTACAGGGTGTATAACACCTTACCCAACTGCATGGGATATTTTACCTTAATTTATTATTGCTCTAGGCCTGCTCAAAATATTCTGTTTGCATCCAAAGGCAAGGATGTGCATTTCCAAACCAAATTAGTTATTGATCGTAGTATGCTGATAGATTCAGCCACTTTTCAAGAATTAATCCCATTTATCTCAAACACTTTTTTTTTTTTATGAAAGTACTCACACAATATATAAACACACCAACACATAAATCCCCACTGACAGTGCATAAAATCTTATTATCAATGCCTGAGATTTAACCCATATAAATGATTTGAACCTGATTTGTCCAACCATCACTACAGCTTGACATCACAACAGCTGTCACATTTTAAAGGTTGCTTTTGCTTTAATCAGACACATTACAACCACTAACACTACAGTATCCATACTGATATGGAATGGGTAATGTGTTAAGAATGCAAGGAAGCCACATCTTTAGATGGAAATGAAAATTATCAACCTACAGAGGGCTGAATCCAAACACACCCTGAAAATCAAAGTGAAAAAAATGATGTGGCAGGTTAGTCCATTTTGCCGAAATTTCATTGCAGTAACTCATAATGGTACTCAGCCTGACAACATCAGGACATGCTCCGATTGAGACGATGGACGGTGTTCCTGGAGGATCTCCTTCCAGATCTGGTACAGGGCCTCACTGAGCTCCTGGACAGTCTGAGGTGTCTAATGAACCAAAACACAACATCTCAGAGGTGTTCTGTTGGATTTAGGTCAGGAGAGCGTGGGGACCAGTCAATGTTATCCATTCCTTCATTCTTCAGGAACTTCCTGCATGCTCACATGAGGCTGGGCAATGTAGTAGGAACCCAGGACCCACTGCACAAGTGCACAAGTGAGTCCAAAGATTTCATCCTGATACGTAATGGCAGTCAGGGCCTAGCCAGTAGAGTTCTGTGTTTCCCTCCATGGATATGCCTCCCCAGACCATCAGTGACCCACAACCAAACCATCATGCTGAACGACGTTACAGACAATGTTCTCCACAGCTTCTCCAGACTTCTGATATTCTATGGCAAATGCCAGCTGAGCAGTGAACACAGGGCCCACTAGAGGGTGTCGGGTCCTCAGGCCAGCCTCAGAAAATCTGTTTCTGATTGTTTGGTCAGAGGCCACACCAGTAGCCCGTTGGAGGTCATTTTGTAGGGCTCTCGCAGATACTGGTCCTGCTGATGGGTTAAGGACCTACTACGGCTCTGTCCAGCTTTCCTAGAGTAACTGCCTGTCTACTGGAATCTCCTCCAGGCTCTTGAGACTGTGCTGAAACACAACATTCTGGCAATGGCATTTATTGATGTGCCATCTTGGAGAAGCTGGACTACTTGTGCAACCTCTGTAGGTTCCATGTATTGCCTTGTGCTACCAGTAGCGACACTGACCCAAATGCCAAATGCAAAACTAGTGAAAAAACTGTCAGAAAAGATGAGGAAGGAAAAAATGTCAGTGGCCTCCACCTGTAAAACCTTTCAGGCTATTTTGGGGGTTGTCTCATTGTTGCCTCTCAAGTATCTGTTTTTAATTTCATTAACACCAGGTACATAAAACTAATTAACAGCCCCCTCTGCTACTTAATTGACCAGATCAATATTCCATAAGTTTAATTGATTTGATGCTATATTCTGATTACTTTTTTTTCTTTTTTTTTTTGGAGCATGGTAAAACTGAGTTATTAGGCATAGTTTTTCTCACTTTTTTCATTTTTCATTTATCTCGTCCACTTCTTGACAGTTTCAGATTGTTGTGTAACTCTTGGCCAGAGTTAACAATTTATATACTTAGCAGAATTTGACTTTCTGTGACACAATATTTCTTATCTTCTTTACAATTCTACCCGATCCTTTTCTAAGACTGGAAAAAGTAAAGTCAGGACAAATTTTCCTCTCTTAATCAATTTATCTCCAGTGTAGCTGAAAAACAACTAACACAAACCAGTAAATTCAATTAGTGCTTAACACTTTTGACTTTGCCCATCTCCAGCAGACAAAATACAAGAACAGAAAGATAGTGGAAAGCACATAAAAACAGTTGGGTTTAAAATAATCCTAAATACTTCCCCACTTTTCCCCACTAAGCCTGAGATCTGTGGCCTTGGTGGTCTCTTTTAAAAAGCAGCTAAAAACTCATCTTTTAAGACTTGCTTTTGGGTAACTTTTTGTTTTGATGTTTTAGCATTTTTGTTGTGTAGCACTTTGTGATACTTATCTTGAAAAATGCTAGATAAATACAGTTTCCTTCCTTGCTTACTTATTTGGGTTTTATAGATGTAGCAGTTTTTTTTTTTTACTTATTTTGACTGATTAGCATTAGCAGCTTTTTTTTTAGTTATTAGTTAACTTTGCTGCACCTGGTAGAATGAGAGCTAGCTTAATAAGAGCACATTTGTGTTCTGTTTCATATGTAAATAGTGCACAGTCCTGAGCACAAAGCATAGGGAAAAAGTACACAGGACAGTATACTAAGAAAAATAGCACACTCCTTGCTTGCTAACCGTTAGCTTATGAGCTTATCTCTGAGAATTCTACGCATTGTAAAGCTTCTACCTCAGTTTCCACCAGAGATATGCATAAATTACTTGTGTGACCAGGCCTGACATCATTTTAATTACAGAGCACAACAACTAAATATCATACACACATAAAAGGCAGTCAGTGGCTAACTAGCACGTTCTAATCCTGTGGCCTCACTATTTCCAGTTTGATTAAAATGCATATTTGTGTGGCAGTTTTAGTATACAGGAGGGGAAAATGTTAGCATGCATGAATCCATAATCATGTAAGGTTAAAAGTTTGCTAGCTGATTTCAAGTAAGCCTAAGAAGTCAGAGTCTTTGGACTTCCAGTTTCATAACAGGCAGTCAGAATTCTGCTCCCTTTTGACCACCCCAACCAGCTGCTCCTTATATCCATAAGTAAGTTTCTTCTATGGTTGAATTATGCTTTTAATGTACCCTGCCTCTTGCCCTATGTCAGCTGGGATAGGCTCCAGCTGACATAGGGATGTTTATTATCATTTGAAAATGGGTGCCATCAAGAGACTATGTCTTGTTGCAAATCCCTAGCCATTCATTAGCAGTATGCTAGTTTTTTTGGGTAGAATGGACTTCTGTTTAAGAAAAACTAAAGAACAGAAGTGTTGCTTTATTTCAATTTGAACATACTTGCAAGGTATGTAAACTAAAATAAGATGGGCTTTTCTCTAGAAGTAGGTGTAAAATTTTAACAATTTAGCTCCATTCACGCATATTTATTGAGGACTGGCTCATAAATGCCCTTTGCTGTACCTTTGTTTTTTAATATTTTTCAGCAGAATATTGGGATATTTAGACAGCGCTCGATCCATGCCATCTGTTCAAGCATTTTTTCCCCTCAGATTCTCTGCCTATTGTTCATTGTTTTTTGTTGTTGTTTTTTTCCACCATCTTTCATTCTACTTTGACAGCTACCTAGAAAGCGTTCTACTCCACTGCATTTCTTTTGAATGACCATATGGCACTCTACCACCTGCTCTCATTACTGCTACACTGGCC
This sequence comes from Archocentrus centrarchus, assembly GCF_007364275.1. NCBI lineage: Eukaryota > Metazoa > Chordata > Actinopteri > Cichliformes > Cichlidae > Archocentrus > Archocentrus centrarchus. Next base: position 15,710,754 of record NC_044355.1, on the reverse strand, counting down.
TTATTCTTTTATTTGATGCACTGTTATTATTTTATTTATTGGGGCCTAAAATTGAAGGACATTGCAGATCAGAAATTTGATACAGTTTCTGCAATGTGATATGAAGGGCTTGTCACCAATCTGACAACACCTGCTCCATAGATAATTGCTTTCAAACACGCCAATGTCCTGCTACACTTTTGGTCCCTCCTTACAACACAAACCACAAACAGACCACAGACACTTACATATGATTTGAGTCTTATACTCACTTATTTTATGTCATTCAACCACTTCAGCCAGTAAACATGCATTTTGCACCAAAATATGAAGCTTTTTATTAATTTTGTTCACTGTTATTTATCTACAGGTAAGTGCCTAAGTGAGATATCCCAATGCTGTTGATCTACTGAGTTTTCTTTTTTGTTTCTTGACTGAAGTAGCAGCAGAATGCAGTCATGGCAAACACAAAATACTGAATGAATAAATACGTGGAAAAAACTGAAATGCATTTGTTTCAGATAGTTTAGATGGTTTGCTGCTTGGTCCAAGTAGTGTACAGTTGATTTATCATAGCTTCTATTAAAAAGACAGCTGTCTGCTGAATTAAAGGAAACACTGAGGACCAGAAGCTCTTTTTTTCCCTAAAACTAAAACAACAATTTGAATAATGTTAAAGTTTTATGGCAGAACAGCAGAGTCTGGTTGTCTTTCTCTTTTGGTACCTCACTATGAGCTATTATTTTACATCACACGTCACATCACAGTTGTTTGGATTCTGGTCAAATAAAACATTGTTGAGGATTTTATATTTATTGGTAATAAGAACAAAAAAGGTGCAAGAAATTAAATTTAGACTCAAACAGCCTAGTGTTTATTGACATATTCTCCCTTGCATTCGTATAAAAAGAGCCCAGTGCTCTATTATCACTCCTACTCAACAGGACTTTTGAAATGCTCCAACAGAATATCACCTCGAGCAAGAGGCTTGAGTTAAACAAAGTCTGTGAGAAGTCCCCTGCTAATCCCAACATGAGCCAGTTCTTTTGAGGTTATGTTTCTAAACTCCCTGAGTTATTAAGTTATTCCAATTTATTTCTACTATGACGAACTCCTTTATTTAGAGACATTAATTTCACTAAGCGTGATTTCATTTAAAAGATTTCCTTCTTCTGATAATAATAATAGTTAAAATGGCAAGGTATGCTTTTCACGTACTAATATATCATTATTAAAATAGAATCATACAAAAGGTAGGTCCAAACCAACCTCTAAAAAAATTAAAACAAATAGATTGTTTTTTTTCCTGAGTTTACATTTTTATTTATTTATTTGCTTTGATAAAATGTATGTACAATTCACACTGAGGAAATTCTGTTTCATAGGTGTTCCAACCTTTAATCAGGCATGCTATTGCAACATGAATGAGATAACCATTTTGTTCCACTTTTGAGTATTTAAATTATGAATTAGTCAGAAATTTTTAGTGATTCATCATCAGAATGGATGACATATTCTTCCCTCATCAGGAGGTACACACACTGAACACTTTACTAGGTACACCTATTCAGCTGTTCAATATCTAATCAGCCAATCACAGCTCCTTGCATTTAGGCACGTAGACACGATCAAGACGACCTGCTGAAGTTCAAACGGAGCATCAAAACAGGGAAGAAAGGTGATTTAAGTGACTTTGAACATGGCATGGTTATTGGTGTCAGACAGACTGGTCTTTCATCACTTACAGTACTTCAGAAACTATTTATCTACTGGGATTTTATGACACAATCATCTCCAGGCAAACTATCCAGTGAGCGGCAGTTCTCTGGGTGAAAATACCACAGAAGCCAGAGGTCAGATGAAAACAGGCTGACTCTTTGAGCTGATAAGGAGGCAACAGTAACTCAAATATGTGTTGCAATCAAGGTATGCAGAACGCACAACATGTCAAAGCTTGACGCCACATTTGGAAAAGCATTGCCTGGTTTGACAAGTCTCAATTTCTGCTGAGACACTGGGGTTGCAGTGTCAATGAAAGCATGGATCCATCTTGCCTTGTATCAGAGGTTCAGGTCGGTCGTGGTGGTGTAATGGTGTGGGAGCTATTTTCTTGGCACACTTTGGGCCCTTTAGTACCAACTGAGCATCATTTCAAAGCCACAGCCAACACAGTATTGTTGCTAATCATGCCTATCACTTTATGACCACAGTGTACACATGGTGCCACGTACACATGATGGCTGCTTCCAGCAGAATAATGTGCTATGGCATAAAAGTCAGATCATCTCAAACTGGTTTCTTGAACATCGCAGTGAGTTCACTGCACATAAATGGCCTGCACAGTCACCAGATCTCAATCCAATAGAGCACCTCTGGGATGTGGTGGAATGGGAGATTCACATCATATTCAGCGAATAAATCTGCAGCAGCTGTGTGATTCTCTCATGGACAAAAATCTCTGAGGAATGTTTCCAGCTCTTTGTTTAATCTGCTATGAAGAATTTAAACTGTTCTGAAGGTAAAAGGGAGTCCTGTCTGGTGGTAGCAAGGTGTACCCAATATAGTGTCCAGTGAGTGTATAAGGCCACTGAACTAGCTGAACTGCCATAGTGGTGCAGCGTGCCCTCAGAGGAAATTAATGAAAGTTTTAATCATTATACACAAGAAGCAGAATTCCAGTACTGTAGATGACCTCCACAGCAAAAGTATGCTGAGGTGAGACACCACAGAAACATACTGTATTATGTAAACTGAAAGGACTGTGAGACATCTGCAGTGTAATCTGTGGAAGTTCCCCTTTTCTCACCTTTGAGCAGAGGTGGCAAAAGTACTGACATTCTGTACTTAAGTAGAAGTACAAGTACTTATGTTAAAAAATACTTTAGTAAAAGTCGAAGTACTGGTTCAACTTCTCTACTTAAGTAAAAGTAAAAAAGTACAGGCTCTGAAATGTACTCAAAGTAAGAAAGTAAAAGTAGTTCTTTGGAGGATGTTTCTACAAGCTATTTGTGTAAAACTAACCGAACCTCATTATATATTATTGTAATAATAGAAAATAATATTACATGAGAATACAAACGTTATTCCAATCTAAATTTAATCCTAATGAATACACTCAGCTTGAATCTGTTATGTAGGACACAAACTGTGAAAGGGAATTTAAACACAGCTCTGTTCTCTGTGTCCTCCATAGTAGAGGGTGACTGTGCCTCCACCTAAACACCAACATGAGGATACTCAGGGGTTACAGTGGGATTCAGAAGCTGGAGGAACCCTAAGATCAGCTGTAGTGACTCTGCATGGGGAAAAGAATCACAGCTTTCTATTGTGAGCTGCAGTAAATGATGTTGGTGTGCAGGCTGTGATCAGCTGACCTGCTGCTGCTGCTCTGAGGTTTACTGCTCTGTGTGGATGAACTGAACTCACAAAGATGTAACCCAGTATTTCACAGCTCTCTGAGCTGATCTCCATCCCCTACACTGACAGCATACAGGCTGTAGAAATGTTGGATTCAGTGAATGAATCTCAGCATCAGCAGCTTTGATTCAAACTCATCTCTGCTGCACTGATGTAACCTGTAACTCTGACCATGAACACAGTCTCTGTGCACCAACACAGAGCTTTACTGTAAATACAGTACAACAAGCTAACCTATTTATTACACACTAAACTGCAGCATTTTCATAGAATCTTTGAATTACACAAAGTCAGCATACTTCAGTTTATTTCCAGTCCTTACCTTTAATTCTAACCTCTCTTCTTCCTCTCCTGTCCTCTTTCTCCATCTCTGAGTGAACTTCTCTCTCTTTGCTCTCCCTGAAATACAGCAGCTCTTCTTTTAGCTAGCTGTGTAACAAACTGCACACACTTTGTGTGTTTGCTGATATTTGTTGAGCATTTAGAAACGTTGCATTTACCTGCCACACGTTACTCCCTTCATGCTCGCTCCTCTTCAGTAGCGCTAGCTAAGGCTGTTTATGTGCCGCAGCGCAACTTACGGACTCGGTCCGGCCCGCTGTAACCCTGATTATAGCGCTATAAATGAGACATTAATTATATGGGTTTGCGTATTTAATCCCTTTGTACGAGATAAGCCCCGATGATGGAGGATACGCCAGTACGATTGTCTCTTATGTGTTATTATTCCTCCATTTAGGCTCAGATCGTTTGATGTTTGACGGCGCACTGACCGGAAATGCAAACTTCTCTCTGACGTGTTAAAAAGTAACGAGTCTGTTTGAAAATGTAAGAAGTAGAAAGTACCGATACTTGTGTAAAAATGTAGGGAGTAAAAGTAAAAGTAGTCAGAAAAATAAATACTTAAGTAAAGTACAGATACCTGAAAAATCTACTTAAGTACAGTAACGAAGTATTTGTACTTCGTTACTTCCCACCTCTGCCTTTGAGGTAATTCAGATTAATATCCAGTGAGTGGAAAAACCTCTCAATAGTCTTTTATGCAAGCATGATTGATATGCAATAGTGATGATTGACAGAAATTTCATCCTGATACTTGTAGCAAGCATCAGTTGTGTCATATGTTGTCTTGCAACATATGAAGCCACAACTTAGTATTAAGTGCTTTCTAGTCATGCTTTTGTCTGAATACCCCTTTTGTTGGCACCTTTCTTTTTTGTTCTCTATCTTCCTCCTTTTATCTTTCTGGTTGATGTGGGAGATGAGAGATGGGTGTGCACTTGCCTCTCAACCTAAGAGAGCCAGAATGATGACTGCACCTTTGTATTACACGCTCCACATCGAAGTGACACTCACAACACTCGTTTACGGGAAAATGCAGGAGAGAGTCATCTGGCTAGAAGAAAATAAAAGCATGTGCAAAAGGTCATTTGGCAGCCTTTCATTAAATCCAAATCCAAACAGAGGGTCAGCACTGTTGTACACAATACATAACCATGTGTACCTGTAAGTTCATACACCGGATGACAAAAAGACGGAGCCTGCTGATCTGTAAACGCTAGAGTAATTAATAAGCCCAACTGTGCATCACAGGGAAGTGAGAGGGACAGAAGAAGCTAGAGGATGAGAAGGAGGAGGTGCGCCAATGAGAAAGCTGTCTTTAATTAGACTCCTACAGAGGAGTGGCCATCCTGTTGGATCTGCCAGTCCTTCATGACCATCCTGCTTGAGAGGAGTACATGCAAATGAAGAGACAGAAGAAGAGAACAAGCAGCATGATTGGCTAATATAAGTTGGTGAGCGCATGGATTCCTGGATTTCCCCATATTTGCCTTTTCACATTACCCTTGCAAATTCATGTTGCATTTCATCGCAAGCATATTTATTGCATGGTTTACAAATAACATTTTAAACTGGTGATAAGTTAAACAAATAACAGCTGGGGAGCAGGAATATAGCATGCAATGCACACATTTCCAGGTGATTAGTGGTGAGTTAAGGCCTGTATTGCTCTGATACAGGCAAGGGCAGAGCTCAGCATCCATCTGGCAGCAAGTACACACAGATGGAAGGGGTAGGGGGGGGTGGGGGGCCCTCTGAGACTGAGGGGACCGCCGCTCCTGGATCTAGATGTCCTGGAGCTTTTTGATAAGGTGTGACTCGGAACTCACACCGAGGCACAGACTTCTCTTTCTCTCTATTCTTTATCTCCCTCCAGGTTGCAGTCATTCACAACAGTGTGTGTCAGTTTATCAAAAGCGTGTCCACATATAGTTCAGAAATCTGTTCATGCCCCAAACCAGAGAATATTTTTTTAACTTTTCTATTGTGGGGAAAAAACTATGTTAGTGTCACTGTTGTATCAACTTTGTTTCCAGGAGTAGTAACCAGTAAAGGCATTTTTTTCCCCTTCACCCTCTAGTTTAACATATGAGAAGAAAACATTAGTGTAGTAAAGAGGCAGAGGAAATGAAGTAGGATCTGGAATGAAAGAAATATATAAAAGTATTATGATATCAGGGAAGGAAAGACTATAGGAAAGTAAAGATATTGGAGGTAGTGTGGGTGAACTGAGAGCAGCTCTTTTCCCTTTGTCTGTCCTGCTCAGTACAGACAGACTTGTTGTTGCAACAGATTGGTATCACAGTCCATCACCAGGGGAGACAGTGGCCACGCTGCGTGACTGATAACGCAAACACCCTGTCAGTGACACACCGAACTTTACAGTCATGCACACTCACAGACGGCTGTGTACGTGGAGACGCACACACACACACACACACACACACACACACACACACACACACACACACACACACAGTGCACAAGAAGTTTGCGAGCGCTTGCCCTCTGAAAAGAAAAAAAACCCAAAGTGAGTTCAGGAGAGTGAGAGCGAGCAGGAGCCAGCAGAAGTGGAGAGCAGCAGGAAGCGAATCAGAACGGGAGGTGACAGAGGACAGTTACCTTGGCAACCGGGCCTCATGTGACAACTGCCTAATCAGTCTGCGGACATGGTGATTCTCCTGAGATGTATGCTCATTCTACCAGTGGAATCATTTCAGATATTTCATAATAACTTTTTACAAAATCCCTTAAGAGCTTCAGAGGCTTTTGATTTACATAGTGGACACTGGACAAAAGTGTCCATAATACAACAAAGTTGTTGGGAAAGTGAACTAAAATTCAGCAGATGAGAAATGCTGCTTAATTAACTGGAAGATATAGATCTGAAGTAAACACAGGATATTTGATATAGTTTAGATTCATAATCCTGATCACATGCACAGTATGTTCATAAATGAAATACCACTCATATGTGCTAAAGAATGGATAAATAGCTTAATAATATACATCTCCCTTTATTTAAAACCAGTGCATTTTCAGAATCTATTAAAAGTCGCTAATTGGGCGCCAGGGTGGCTCAGTGGATGAACAGGTGACCATGCATGCCACGTGGGGGTACAGGCAGCCAAGGTTTGCATCCTAAACCTGTGGCCATTTACTGCCCCCCCCCCCCCCCCCCCCCCCCCCCACACACACACACACAGACACACACACACACACACACACACAGAGATAAGTAATTGGACCCAGGTGTGAAGGGAACACGGGTGAAACTAATGAGGGCTGGGCTTGCAATCACAAATGAGGGGAAGAAACAAGAAGCAAAAAAAAAAAAAAAACACAAGAGAAAAGGAACCTCTAGAGGTAAAACAGGAAGTAGCCAAAAGACAAGTAACTGTCTCTGAGAAATGAAGACTAAAAATAAACATGAAGACAGTGATGGGAACACAGGAGGCTGGAGGAACTCCAGAAAACCACCAAATCTAACAGGGACAAAAACACACAATACTCAGCAGTAGTTATGTCAATAACCTGAATAGCTGATGATGATAAGTGTTATTACTACACACTTCATGGGGTGGCTGTAGCTCAGTAGGTAGAGCAGGTCACCTACTGATCGGAAGGTCAGCGGTTCGAATGCTGGCTACTCCAGGCTACATGCCAATGTATCCTTGGGCAAGATACTTAACCCTAAGTTGCTCTCTGACCGTTCTGTCGGAGTATGAATGCGTGTGAATGCTAGTTAATTAAAAAAAGCACTTAGCTTAATTAATGATGGAAGTGCTTGTATGAATGGGAGTGCATGGGTGAATGCAAACAGGTTGTATAAGCGCTTTGAGTGCTCTGATTGAGTAGAAAAGCGCTATATAAGAACTAGTCCATTTACCATTCATTACTTTAGGTACTTTACTATGTATCTCCAGGCTTGGATAAGCAGAAAAGAATGGTTGGATGGATGGATGTTCACACTATAAAAAAGTTGAAGAGCTTCATAATTTATAGTAATCGGTACTGATGCTATATTTTTGAAGGGGTGGGTGTTGGAGTCATTAAAAAGTAAAGCAATAGGTCGCTTTAAAACTGTTACAGGTACATTTAGCTGAAAAGTGAACTCATCTAGGCAGCATCCTTATTGTGCAGTAACAGTCATTTTTGTTACTGATGACTGTGCCATTTTTCTTGTGAGTCCCAAGTGAGCCATCCACTAGAAATCACTATCATCTCCTGAGCATGAGCAGAAGTCAGCGGGTCAATAGAAGCTTTTTACTGTGACTGGTGGAAAACAGTGTCTCTGCTCATGGCTATAAAAGATGACATCACAGGTTCACAAAGAGAGACATTCAAAAAAAAAAGTCTAACAGGTGTGGCAATACGAAGGGTGACTGACCCCATATGCTTTCAATTTTAGCACCACTTAGCCCCTCGGGGATTTTAATTTTGTAAAGTGAGGTCCTGCTCATACAGTAAGTGCTGTTGCTTACTGTAATGATTCTCCCTCAGGGTGAAGCAGAGGTCACAGCCTTGAATGAAGGCACAAAACACACAGATGCAAGATCCATTGCTAAAAAAGAAAACAATTCTACATGACTATGTGAGTGTGTGTGTGTGTGTGTGTGTGTGTGCATAGGTTAAGTGTGTATATAAGAAAGAGATGTGGAAAAAGAACAATCAGCTCATGGAGCTTTCCACTAGCTTCTTCTGCAGCGGGTAATATCCTCTCCTGTCGGTGTCTCTCTATCGTCTTCTTTCCCCATGTCCTCTTTTCCTGACATTGTTTTTTCTGGTACACAAAGCGTGCCATTAGTAGATATCTGATAGCAAATTTTGTGCTACAGACAACACACACAACTCATGTGACATCCAATGAGCTCACAGCATCACCAATTAGGTGGTTGATGTCAAGCTCACTCATTATTTGCTGCCGCTGTCTGCCCTGTTGCTACTGCTGAATGTCATGCTTGTTAGTCAAACTTTCATAAAACAGGTTTCAGGACATGGATCGAGCGGACTAAACCTTCATTTCAACCACCAGTGAGCCATGCGATTAAACTAAGAGGGAGCTGCCAGCCCCACAGGTGGGAAGATCTGCTACAAATTTTATGGAGACAATTTTTGGACAAGTAATTTTTTTCCCAAGCAAAGACAAGACAAAGGGAAGCTCTCAATGCATAGACCCATGGTCACAGTTTCAGCATGGTTTTACTGGCATTGAAAAGTCATTACTCTTCAGCCACAGTTTACACACACACTAATCTCATGTGTGCTACAGACATAATATCAGTGTTAATGTTAAGAGTGAAATCAGACCATAACCAAAACCACTAGAACAAGTTTTTTCTTCTTTTTCTTTCTTTTTTTCTTGCTTGCGACTCCATTGAGTGTTGGGGCCCATTGATCAGCCAACATCATTATCCCAAAAGCTGTGTTTTCAGCAACTATGCAGTATCACCTACTGGGCTCCAAAGATTAAAAGTGAACAGTATTGACCATTTATCCACTCTCCTGCCACCTCCACCATCCTAATTAGGAATTCTGGTGTGTGGACATGTGTTTTTTGGATACTTCTTGTATTTTTTACTGAGCAGTAAAACACAGCAGTATGGTGATCTGTTAAGCTGCAAAAATTGTCAGCTTATGCTACTCAGAAGGGGAATCAAACAACACATTTTAAGGTAGTGATTTAATTCTTAGAAGTTATTCTGTATAAACATTGTTGTGTTATAACAGTACAAGTGTTATTCTCTTGTGCATGTGTGTGTATATGCATGTTATGTGCAGAGCTTGTTTTCACACTCTTCTCCTCAGAGGGAATACTCCCTCAGTGTGGAAACTTCAAGCAGTCGAGGCATGTACAGATGTACTGCAACTTCAGTCAAAGATGAAAGATACATCGTATGCATTGTGATGTTTTTAGAGTTTAGTTGCTCTTTTGGGAAAACGCAATATAAAAACACATCACCCAGGCAAAATAGATGAGGATTATCAAGCCCCAACATGCACCCCAGCAGCATTAGTGCACCCCTCTTTAGCAACAGCCATCTAAAAGCAATCTCTGCCACCTCTGTTGTTCTCCTAATGACTGTTTTTTTTTTTTTTTTTCTACGGGGGTTTGTTTGTTTTTTCAGAGGCTCACTCATGGCCAGAGTGGCCTGTGAACCTCAAGCAAACCTCAATGGAACAGAAGTGTGCTCGTCAACCCTTTTTCCAGCTTCATAAAGGTTATGGTTTTAGACATAACACCAACACAAATGACCATGTCCCAGGACCTGCTTCATAGATGTGTTCAAATACCTGCCTTTCTGCACTGGGGTAATAACCTAAATACTTGTTTTCTTGTTTATTGAATTTTATGCGCAAGGGATCTTGTGAAGTCAGCTTTTGTTCCTTAAGCCTTTGTGCTGTGAGTTGGAGGTAGCATGGAAAAGTTGAAGGGTTGAGCTCTGACTCCTCAAGTCCATATATCAAAGATATCTTTATGCATTCATCACTGTGTGTGTGTGTGTGTGTGTGTGTGTGTGTGTGTGTGTGTGTGTGTGTGTGTGTGTGTGTGTGTGTGTGTGTGTGTGTATGTGTGTGTGTGAGTGTGAGAGAGAGAGAGAGAGAGAGATAAGTAATGCATCAATAAGTCAGTAAGAGTAGAAAAGTGCAGTATAGAGTAAATACAGTCCATTTACTGGCTGCTGTTGGCAATGTCTTGCCCCAACAGTTAATGCAGATAATGTACTCAACTCATTGCCAAATGAATTACCGAATTCATTCATTCAAAATTTAAAAAGAAAGAGAGAGAAAGAAAGAGAAGATCAATTTTATTGTAAGGATATTGTTTTTATATGTCTTAAGATTTATAAACTACCAACAGTGGAAGAACCTCCTCTAGAACCATGATACTGACACTGCTAAAAATCTAACCTGCCACTAAAGCTCACTCATTAGCACTTTAAACACTGCTAACACTGTAAAGCTGCCAGGCAACCAGCTAGAGAGTAAGAAGTTACTTTCTGAGAAGGGATGCCTCCTGTGGGGTCCCCTGCTGTTGCCTGTTCACAAGGGTTCCTATGTTTCAGCTCACTGCTAACAGAGATGTTATGTTACACCAGTTCTCAGTCTGTACTGTAAACGTAGGCTCTCCCTGCAGGCATTCCCTTTGGTTATGTGCTGAATCCATCTTCTCCATTGTTCATTTTATGTATTTTAACAACATATACACACCATCATCACCCTGTATTTACCTAAGTGGGGTTTATCAGAGACTACCTACAGAATTTGGGAGTGGAGAGGATGGTGTTGAAGAAGAAATTTAGTCCAAGTCCTGTTTTTGCTTTAGTGTGCTATGGTGGTGTGTTTATTAAAGTATACCAGCAGGGTTTACAGACACAGAAACCCAACCCAGAGCCAACTACAACAATGCTATTTATACAGGAGACTGCAAGGAAGAGTGGGGTAACAGAAATTGATGGAAGGTGTGCTAATTACATACAAAGAACAAAAGGGTCTGGTCATTCACCATGGGGTGCCAGGCTACAGTAGCCATAGAGATAAGAGGTAAGAAAGCAAATGGTCACAGGAAGAGGAAGTCACTCTCCTGGATGTGGAGCTTCCTGGTGGCCTACAGGAACTATTTACACACTATTTAATACCTTCATATTTATTTGAAAAATACATTTCAGTTTATTTAAAAATGTCTTGCATTTCACACTTTCGTCATCTTTATGAAAATAATAGGTCTACAGTATTGCACAAAAGTGAATCCTAGTTTCTTTATATTTTGCTTCCAAGGAGTTTTTTTTCCTAATTTTTTAAAAGTGGTCATGAGCAATAAAGGGTGACTGTCAAGAAGCCATTCATGAGGAAGGGAAATGGAACAAAGGCTGCGGTATGTCAAATACCCAAGAACTGGACTGAAACTCAGTAGCAACAGGTCTTATTGAGTGATGAATCCAAATCTGAAAATTTATGTAAATAAACAGGCTTGATTGCCAGTTACTTATTGTCAGGAGACATGCGACCCTCCAGTCTCTGGAAAGCTGACAAGAGCTGGCTAAACAGCAACAGCTGGTTTATAAGCTAGATTTTGCCAGCTAATGTTAGGCTCGAGTGTCCTAAAAATCCCACTTTCCCTCTGAAAAACAGCTCAGCTGCAGCACGTGTAAAATTTCCAATTTCTACAATAACACCAGTATCAAAAAATTTTTTAATGATGAATTTCTTGAATCTACTCTTTTCATCATCTGACACATTGCTTAATGTCTGGATTGATTTCTCTGAGTTACAAATGTCTCTTTGTCCTTCTACAAAATGGTACAAATGTAAACGCAAACAGATGGTAATAAATTAAAAGAAAAACCACATACAGTAGCAAAGCAGAACCACTGTAGCTTTGGTTCAAGTTTTCCTTTAGTCTGTCACTTCTCTGTAGATGCTCTGTCAACCTCTGCCATTACATTACGCTGAGATCAAGCTATGATCTGAAATAAGTCATTTGCTCAGCAAACACTGGAACACCTTTCATCTGTTCATTTTCCAGTATCAAACTCCAGCACCGTAGCTTTTGTAATTTCAGTCACACCCCTGTGCTGCAGTACATTATGCAACAAATGTGCTATATAAGCCATACATAGACCATACTAACAAGGCTGTAGGCACAGATTACTGTTCTACATTACATTAACATGCAACCTGGTAAATGATCCCTGAAAGACGGAATGTGAGCAGCATGGTCGCCTTTGATGAGCTGTCAGATTAAGGATTATCAGGGAGCCCCATTAAAACTCACAGCACTGTTCCACTTTCTGCTCCCCTATCAGCTCTTTGCAAAACCTGTCAGAGAGATGGAGAGACTGCCAAGAGTATCAGAAAGAGGGCAAAATGGGCTGAGATGAGTGAGAGAGGGGAAGTAAGAGCAGGCAATTACAAAGAGGCAGGAGGAGGAAAGTGAACCAACAGTAAAAGATGGCAGACTGGGGAGGGGAGAAGGATTGCTGATAACTTGCTTGCTATCAGCTTTGATTTACGGAGTTGTGTAGGTTATTCAGCAGCTGTGTTCTTAACACATCAGCTTAAATAAATATAGTAAAGGGCCCGACGCTGGTACATTTCAACACTGCACTCTACAGGGTGGAGTTTGAATTTCAACTCTGAGGAATTAAAAAAACAAACAAAAAAACTTTGATATTACTGGATAATGAGAAAGTTGTATTTATTTTCCAGCACAAAAATGAATTTCACCCAGTTTGTTTGGGTTAACACCCAATAATTAACATTACAAAGAGGGGGAAAAAAGTATAAGAAAGAGAAAAAAGCAGGAAACTATGGAGGATCATAGAGCTTAATTTTGCACACTGCAGTGATATTTTGTCCAGAACAGCTGTGTTTCTCAAGAACTTCATGGTAACCAGCCACCAAGGACAGGCTCTCTAATGTGACAAATATTCATAGTGTTCACTGACCTCAACTGACCTCAACCCCAAACATACTTCTGGATTAAATTTAAACACCTCGGCTGAAACAAGGGAAAAGCAGTTCACGACACTGCTGACCAAAGACAAACTGGTGGAATGGAAAAATCAAAAAGTCCTTGAGCACAAGTTTTACTTTGAGGCGGGAAAAAGTCAGCAGACCTCGTTTAACCATCAACTGAAGCTTCAGCATAAGAAGGAGAGGAAGATATTTTGTGTATAGATATTAAAGATGCTGAAAGAAAGAACAGTTCACCTTCATGCTGTATTACAATCAGTTGTCAGTTGTTACAAGGGTGTTGGCATGATTCTGCTTCACACGGAAAAAGTCTGCAAAACAGTCTGCATGGCATCACTTGATCCACAGTTTTGACTCACCTGTCATGACTTAGCTGCCATCTTGATGAAAAGGATTTTCCTGGATGCTGGGATGTTGTAGCTGACACTTCCTCAGGGTTGAAATCACAAGTACACGTGAAATACAAGAAGCTTTTATTCCCAAGGAGACGGCTTATGTCAGTAATGTGAAAGAACGTGAAACCCTTTGGACTGAAAAAAAAAAAGGAGAAAAAAAACAAACATGTACTTTACCTCTTCTAGTCTTCAGTCTATCAGAAAAATATTATTTTTCTAAGCAGAGTAAAAAAAAAAAGAATTATTAGTGTAAAAAAAATATGTTTGGCCTCACTTTCCCAAAGGATTAACAAAGAGCATGCCAGAGCTTAGTGTAATATGTCTTACACCGTGTAGACCTTACAACAATGTTTTACTGCCCCCTAGTGGGTTAGGATTATAACCACATTTGAGACTCGTCAGCCTGTCAGCATCTGTTAATGATGATATGCACAGTAGCTGCTATATCTTTGCACTGCCACAATTTCAACAATGATGACAAAGCTCAAAATGAATTGTCTGATCTCTAATTTGCTTGAAATTAGTTTGCAAATGAGCTCGCCGAGACTGCATTAGATGTCAGTATTACTGTTTTTCCATTATCGCCTTCATTACTTTGCCATCAGCTGCTCATTCATTATGTATTCTGACAGAGTTGAGCTGCTCAGGCATGTCCGTCATCCTGCAGTCAGACTGATACAGAGCGGAGCTTCAACAGCATGGAACAGCTCGCAGATCTCAGGCCCAGTGATGCTGTCTACACCTGCACTCAGTGTGGAGAGATATGAAAAAGCCCACGGTGCATTTGTGATTTACCGCCCATTTATGCCAAAAAAAAAAAAAAAATTAAATTAAATTAAAGAGCATTTTATGTCCAGCTGTGCTTTAATCATTTACCCTGAAACTAATGACTTTAAAATAATTCATCCATCCTCAGAAATCCTTGATGGATTTAGCTCTGTGGGGAATATCTAAAGAAATATGGTTTGTTTATATACTGACGTGAGAGTTTTATAAAAATGTGCATTTAGGCTTTCTGACTGCTCATGTGTATGGGTCTATTGATTCATTACACATTTGATTGCGCCCCCTGGTGCCACCCCCCCCCCCCCCCAAAAAAAAAACAAAAAAAAAAAAAACAAAAAACAACCCCCCCCCCCCACCCCCCCCCCCCCCCCCCCCCCCCCCCCCCCCCCCCCCCCCCCCCCCCCCCCCCCCCCCCCCCCCCCCCCCCCCCCCCAAGCCATTACATATGTAAGAGTCACAATATTAGATTTTTTTTAATTTAAATTTTGTATGAATTTCATAATTAATTTCTACTTTGCGCACAAGAAAAACATGATCTATAAAAATTAAGTGCATGTGTATTTGATTATTTGTTAATGTTGCTCCCTTTAATATGTATGTGACATCATGTGCAGCATGACACTATGCCATTTGATCATTTCAAAGCAAACAACTTAACTCCACTATATTTTTTCTGGTTTTACTATTTTAGATGCAATTATTGCACTTCATAATTCATACTATCCTTAAAGTGTCTTCAGAGGCAAAACGTATTCTAACAGGAGAGTTGTGTGTTAGCTTTGATTGGTTTGTCCATCCAGAGACTCTAAAGGTGCCACAGTGAAGGATCATTAATTTTGATATGATGCTCACTGCCACAAACCATTACGAATGAGTCATATTTCCAAAGAGATCGCCGAGGCTTCTCTATTTTAAAATGCAGTGTCTGCAACTCTCTTCCATTTGTACACCAAATTTCACCAACGTGTATTATGGTAAATTTACACACGCTCCAGGACAGTCTCAGCATTTTTCAGTGGGAAGCAGTCTGTTGATCAGTCATGCAGCGCTGTACCTTTAGTCCCTATGAGAATTCACAGCATATCATTTAACCTTACCACCAGCCTAATCCATCCTTTTTTGCATAAGTGTGATTCATGACTCTGGTTTGAAATCACTCGGTGGTCACGGAGCCATGGTTCTATCTGAAAAGTCCCACTCCAGACTGAAGTATAGCAGTGCAGGACTTTGCATGAGTTTAAAAGGTTAGTCTGCAGCTTTAAATTGGCTGTGGAGAAACCTGGTGGTCAGTGTGACACAGATAATGGCAGTATTAATATGGAAGACCAGAAATATCTCTATTGTTCTTTATGATCTACTGTCTGTCTAAAATCCAACACATAGGGCTCAGAGAGAACAAAAGGAAATAAAATCTACACTGAGAAAATATGAGATAGTCATCAGACATTCAACTGCAAATAATAATAATAAAAAAATTCTACAATATATATTCTAACATGGTGACCTTTTGCCAATTCAGGAATACACTTGTAAATATTTATATTCATCAAATGCATCCGCCTGTCGGCACCTTTAACAATTAATCTTAATGTTTCCATTAAACTGTCACTACAGTCAATGAAGAAAGGCAGACTTAAGCTCCCTGCTGACTTCACTTACCATAATCTGTCAGGATTGTGAGGGTTTAGTTGTGTTGTTTTTGAGTAAGCCAGGCAAGTCCCAGAGGTTAAAGAAATTAAAAACTGAAGCCACAACAGGCCTGAAGGCTGCAGCATTTTCTTTTTCTCTGCTGAGGAGAACAGAGGAAATGCTCACTACCTGAGGTGCATGGGGTTTTTTTTTCCCCCCTCTGGGCCAGTACAGTTCTTCAGAATGCAGATGCTGCACAGACACTGCACCCCTGCTGAATGGACGATCTGGGGCCGTTTGTTCATTATCTATGCTCTCTCTAGCTCAGAGAACAAATTCTTTGGGGAACGTGGACTGGGGTCTTGCAACTTCGATATAGAATACAAATTACTCAGTGTTAACTTTGAAAAGTGCCTTGCAGCAGAGTTTGCATGTCTTACACCCCACGCCCCTTAGTACATAACAGTTGTCTGTTGCCAACATGACATCATTGCATTTGTTTGTGGACTACAGTTTTGAAACCTTGAGACTGGCATTTTGAACACACACACCTGCACTGCAAGTTCTATTATATGTCTGATATCTACATTAAAATGCACGGACACACCCTGTGTCAGCACCTACCTGTCACTCACAGTTGCCACGCCTTTAAACACAGAAGCCAGGCATTTAATCAACCCTGACCATATAGAAATGTTGGCCAATCAGAAGCCTACAAATAGTAACATGGCATGCAGTCTGAGATCAAAAAATGGAGATAAAGTTGAACCCCTTTGACGATGCAAGACAAAATCTGTTTTCTTTGTCCACATGTAAATGCAAAATCTTCATCCAGGAAGGAGTTTTTCTTTTAGAAAAAAACCTTTGTCATGTATTGTGAATTAGGATGCAAATGCAGACTCCAAGGGGTTCAAGTTAACAAAAGATGGACTTTTTATTGAGGCTGATGAGTTCCAAACCACGACCAAAAGCTAATTCCAAAATGGCAATAAGCAGAAATCCAAATGTAGCAGGGAAACACAAAGAGCACAAGGGATAGTACACCAACAATCTAACAAAGAAAAAAAAACAAGGGCAGGCTTATACACAGACACACTGAGGGCTAATCAGGAGAACGCAACACAGCTGGGGAAAACAAGCACCAGGTGAAAGTAATCAATGACAATGAGACAGGAGGAAGTAAAACTAAACACATGCCACTAGAGATAAATGACAGGAAGCAACTTAGCAGGGAATCACCAACAGAGATGAAGACTTGACAAGAAACAGGAGGACACAGGGAAGCCAATATTAATAAATCAAAATATAAAGAATCCAATGACAATAACTCAGCAACAAAAACCAAAAGCCTTTACTATATTTACAGAAACAAGGAAAACCAAGGAACTCCCATTAACCATGACTGACCTAAAAACACTGTTTACATATAGACAAAAGGCCAAAATGTATAGAAAAAGCAGCATTTACCAATTTACCCTCTCACATGTGGACAGCTTCTAAAACTGCCTTTTATAGGAAGGTATAATCATGTTTATTTCCACTCCAAAATGCGACCCCTTTAACGTGAGAGCCTTTGGACTTTTGGAGCCAGCCTCAAGTGGCCAATTCAGAGAACTACAGTTGTTGGCACTCAAGCATTGGCTGCATTTTTCAGCCTTTTCAGCCACCAAACCAGTACCTCCAGTTTGGCATCACACAAGTCTCTGCAAACCTTAGATCGAAATGTTCCTACTTCATGAAGCTAAAGCCAAGATTATCTCATCTTAGCATAAAGAGCATTCCTGGGGTACATCTCTCTGTGAATGTGTGATGCAAAAAAAAAAAAAAAACAAACATTTCCACAATCACAATATATTTAAACATGTTTATTATTTTAAAGAATAACAAAATGTGACCAACTCATGCAAACAATCCCTACCCCCCAACAGAATTCATACAGAAAAACAAACTCAACATTGTGGTACACAAAACTTTGATGTACAATTAGCTTCACAGGACTCTATTTGAGTTTATTAGACTTTCATGTTTGTTGTATCATTGCCAAAGCCTTGTGGCAACGGGTTCCTGTTTAAAGTCCTTCGGGAGGACACGGTAACCTTTGTGCTTTATAGAATTATTATTTTCTCATTAAATTCCGTGTCAACAATGCCGAAAGCTGTATAATGAGAAGCTTTTAATCAAGTGTGTTGGAGAGACAGTTTGTGTTTGCTCATTGTTGTAGCAGAATTGATTGAAAAGCTGTAAGATGGCATTTAGCTTCACTGGGATTCATCTAAATCACCAGGAAAAAGGTCACAGAACAAAAATAGCCTTTACTGATAGGTAAAATCAATTATATTAAGGCAACAGCAACACTGAGACTGACAGGCAGGCTGTGTGAGTCGTATAATTGTGGTTTAGGCTGCAGGTCCTTGGTAAAAACAAATACAAATAAAAGAAGATAAGAAATGAAAATGATTAATTTCAAAAATGACTGTTACTGTCTTTGGCTGGATCACTGGGCTTCACCTCCTCTGTTCTGGAGCTCTGTTGAAAATAAAACCAAATGTGCAGAATGTAAATGACCTGAAACATATTCAAATAAAACTTATCAGCAGGTTTTGAACTCTTCCCTGAAATAATTTGAAAAAAGACTCACGCTGGAGCGAAATCTGCAGTACTACTTCTGTTAAAGAAAAGCTTTGAAACCTTTTGAAATGTATTCGCTTGAATTCCCACTCAGAGGTAGAGATAAGGCTGATATCACTCATGCCTGGACATTAAATATGACAGCAGCCAGTGAACTTACCTTGGCATTAAAATTAGAAATGGTTTAAATCATATACAGAATTAAGTGTTTTTCTAACCTTGGTAGTAACTTGATACAGAGATAAGAGGAGTAAGAAAGTAAATATGTGTATTTCTGTTCTTTTTAGCTCAAGTACTTATTCTTGAATCTAAACCCAGTGTCTGTCTGATGAATTGCCTTAAACAGGCTGGGCCATTCCTCTACCTTGGACTTGAAGAGCAGGTTGATGACACCCTTTGAGCGTCTGTCTGCTGTTCGGTCAGAGGTCGCACACACAGACATGCTCTTACTGTCCCTCCTGGCTCTGGCGGACTCCACCTCTTCTGCCCCTGCTGCCACTGACAAGGACAGACCTACAGAGAGAGAGAAAAAAAACCTGAATGTAGTGTTTGTGTCCTCCTGATTACAATTTTACAGCATTTCTTGCACCGCAGCCAGACGATATTTGGTGACTAATTGGGCTCCTGCAGCTGTTCTGCTGATGAACTGTGTGCCCTGGCAACACTGGTGGCCTGTGAGTACTGTTTGTTCGGTGAGGCAGCGCAGCTTGTAGTCAGCAGTGCTAATCTGTGATAGGGTATTAACACCACAGTCAGTGCTGTCTCAGCTGATTCAGCAATGGCAGGAGGCCAGTGAAGCATCAGTAAATTGTGGCCTGATTCACTATTTAAAAGTGCAAGGCTATGTAACTAAAATAATCAGATGTAAACCAGATAAAACTACTGCAAACTCATGAAAAAATACATTATGACTAATTTGCTGCAACATTTCCAGCACACCATGGTATGCCAAGGCATTTCTTGCCTGTGTTTTTCTCTTAGGGTCAGCTTTCCAGAGCAGGAAAAATGTAGCACTTCCTCTTTGAGCATGTGTTTTGTTGTTGTTTTTTTACTCTGTAGGGCTTTGCTTTACACGTGCACCTCAGTCACAGGATTTCATGCTACGCTAGGTGAGTTTGCGTGTCACCTGTGATGGCAGGCAGGGATCTTGAGTTGGCACTGGTCAGCGCCACATTTTCTTCATTTGGCTCTGCCAAATTGGTGTCACTGCGGAACTCCTGCTTCTTGGACAGCTAGAGGGAGACAAAGATCACAGAAAACTTAGCCACTACACTTCACAGTAGCTGAGCATTTTATTACTTAGTCATATGTTTACGTGTTTCTAATATTTTCCTTTATCACTAATTCTCACCCGTTTGCAATCCAGTGTACTGGTTCTTTCTCTTTCCTCTGTGATGAAGATCATGCTGCTCCTTTTCTTTTTCTTCTTACTCTTTCTCATTTTGACCTCTGCATCGCCCACGGTTATCACGCCCCCCTCCTCCACTGTACTTATACTAACACTGCCACTGGAGCGTGGCAGGGTGGCAGAGCTCCAGGAGACCGGAGACTCAGGAGGAACGTCCCTGGGAGGAGACAGGAAGGTTTAGATTTAATTTAAAGGAATTCCATGCTGATCATCACATCTATGTGACTTTCTTTTTCATAAAGAGTTTATCTATACAGTTTAAAATGAGTGGTATTTTGGGGTTCTTGTGACACTGTAGGGCTTCAAAAATGTGCATGTCACCTGTCTGCATGGGTCTTGGTTGGCGTCCCACACTCAGATCCCTGCATTGAGGAAATCGATATGATGGACTGACGAAATGAGCGCAGCATGGAGCGTGGACGAGTGGACTTTCTCTCATCCAAGTCCGGCTGGAGAGAGAAAGAGAAATGTGAGCAACATGTAGAAAAAGGCCAGAAGATTATAGAAGATATGGCAGTAACAACAAAAAAAATGCACAAGTGTATCTCTAGAGCAAAAAAAAAAGTAAGAGTGCGATCACTCTTAAAACAGTGCATCATTACTCCACTCCAACTTTGTTTAATTTCTTCTTAAAGGTAGAGCCAATTATAAGTTAATGACCAGATTTGCCCCCCATTCAAACAATACAAACTGTCATGTCCTGGACCGTTGGCCCAGCGTTTTGTGTTAGTTTATTTCCTAGTGTTGTGATATGTCTGCGTCTCTGTCCTGAGTCTGTGCCTGTTCCCGTGTTTAGTCAGTATGTTCCTTGGTTTGTCACTTCCTGTTTATTTTGACAGTCTGGTTTTCCTGTGCTTTGTGTTCAGCTTTGCTTCCCCTGTGTAATTAGTTTCATTTGCCTCACCTGTTGTTCCCTGCTGTTTCCTCTTGCCCTGATTACCCAGTGTGTACTTAAGCCCTCAGTTTTGTTTTGTTCTCTGTTGCGTCGTTGACGTTGTGTGTCCGTGTGTTCCTGTATTCCTGTGTTCTTGTGTTCCTGTGTTCCCTGTGTCTGCCCATCGTCTCCCTTCCACGGTTTTTGTATTTGTTTTTTCCCCGTTGAAATAAATCCCTTTTATGTTACGCTGACTTCTGGAGTCCTTCGTGTCAGCCATTCCTCGTCCATTTCCTCCCCGGCCATGACAGAACGACGCAACCAAACTAACCCTGCAAGCTCCGGCTGCTACAACGGCACTCGCCTGGCGCTGGGGGGACCAGCTTTTTTGAACGGTCCCCGGCGACGCCGCTCACCGCCCCCGCCTAAACCGCAGGTCTGCCGCGTGGGCGGACTGTTTTTGGCGCCGGCCGCTCCCTCACCTGTCACTCCGCTTGCTGGTCCCTCCTTTTCTCAGCAGTCGCCGCAGCCACGGAGGACGAGATACCGGAGGAAGCGGAGAGACGTTTTCCTGGAGCCGGCGCCCGGAATGACTCCAGAGGAGTCATTTTTCCGATTCCTGGGTCACAGGGGTCCTTGGCCTCCCACCACTTCCGCGTCACCACTGCCTGCTGCTGACGGAGGAAGACCAAGCTCCCAGCAGCATCAGAGAGAATCGCCGCGGGAGCAGAAAGAGCAACTTCAGCCCGTCATGTACTCTGCTGCTTCCTCCCTCTCAGAGGAGAGCAGGAAAATTCTGATCCGAAGAGTGGACCGATTATGCTTGGACTTGTTATCTGACCCGTGTAAGGAGGAACAGGAAGCCATCACCACCAGGCTTCAAGACCTGATTGCCAGTTTCCCTTGGCTGTTGGACTCCTTGCACGGGTTAGTGAAAGACTTTGTAATCACCACCCTTCACCTACAGCCAGCACCACAGACCACTGCTGCAGCCTCTCAGCCACTCCTGTCAGTTCCCTTAGCTTCTTCCCAGTGTTCCCAGTCAGCTGTAGCTCCAGCTCCCCCTCAGTCGCAGTGTTCCCAGTCAGCTGTAGCTCCAGCTCCCCCTCAGTCGCAGTGTTCCCAGTCAGCTGTAGCTCCAGCTCCCCCTCAGTCGCAGTGTTCCCAGTCAGCTGTAGCTCCAGCTCCCCCTCAGTCGCAGTCCCAGACCCCTCAGTTAGCTCCAGCTCCCTCTGCTCACCCTGCTCCAGCTCCCTTAGCTCCAGCTTCCCCTGCACCCGTACCTGTTCCGCGGGTGGGGGCAGCCACGGACGGGCTGACCTCTGCACCCGTACCTGTTCCGCGGGTGGGGGCAGCCACGGACGGGCTGACCTCTGCACCCGTACCTGTTCCGCGGGTGGGGGCAGCCACGGACGGGCTGACCTCTGCACCCGTACCTGTTCCGCGGGTGGGGGCAGCCAGGTCCAAGCCTTCGCATCGGTCTTCTGTGTTAGCTGCAGCAGCAGGGTCTCAGTCAGCTCTAGCTCCAGTCGCTCTCTCTCGCCTTCAGTCAGCTCTAGCTCCAGTCGCTCTCTCTCGCCTTCAGTCAGCTCTAGCTCCAGTCGCTCTCCCTCGGTTCCCCGTGTCAGCTGTTTTAGTGCCCTCTCAGTCAGCTCCCTCTCAGGCCCCAGTGTCAGCTAGCTCTCACCTCTCTGTTTCCACGCAGCCAGATCTCCCTAGCCCTCAGGCTGCTCCCACGCAGCCAGCAGCGCTGTCTCGCACTCAGTCTGCTCCAGCCCCTGTAGCTCTCCCTCGCACTCAGTCTGCTCCAGCCCCTGTAGCTCTCCCTCGCACTCAGTCTGCTCCAGCCCCTGTAGCTCTCCCTCGCACTCAGTCTGCTCCAGCCCCTGTAGCTCTCCCTCGCACTCAGTCTGCTCCAGCCCCTGTAGCTCTCCCTCGCACTCAGTCTGCTCCAGCCCCGGTAGCTCTCCCTCGCACTCAGTCTGCTCCAGCCCCGGTAGCTCTCCCTCGCACTCAGTCTGCTCCAGCCCCTGTCGCTCTCCCTCGCACTCAGTCTGCTCCAGCCCCTGTCGCTCTCCCTCGCACTCAGTCTGCCCCAGCCCCTGTCGCTCCCCCTAGCACTCAGTCAGCCCCAGCTCCTGTCGCTCCCCCTAGCACTCAGTCAGCCCCAGCCCCTGTCGCTCCCTGTCCACTCCACTCTCAGTCAGTTCCAGTAGCTCTTCCTCGGTCCCCAGTGTCAGCTAGTTCCTGGCCTGCTTCCACGCAGCCAGTCGTCTCCCGGCCTGCTTCCACGCAGCCAGTCGTCTCCCGGCCTGCTTCCACGCAGCCAGTCGTCTCCCGGCCTGCTTCCACGCAGCCAGTCGTCTCCCGGCCTGCTTCCACGCAGCCAGTCGTCTCCCGGCCTGCTTCCACGCAGCCAGTCGTCTCCCGGCCTGCTTCCACGCAGCCAGTCGTCTCCCGGCCTGCTTCCACGCAGCCAGTCGTCTCCCGGCCTGCTTCCACGCAGCCAGTCGTCTCCCGGCCTGCTTCCACGCAGCCAGTCGTCTCCCGGCCTGCTTCCACGCAGTCCCCTGCACCTCGGCTAGTCCCCGAGCAGCCCCTGCTGCTCAATAAAGTAGCAGTGTGCCCTGTTCCGCGGTCCCAGCCTACGCATCCGGTGCCTCACTATGTAGGCCCCGTTCAGCCCATGGGCCCCGCTCAGTCCGAGCCGGTGGGGGTCTCCGCTCAGTCCGAGCGCCCCGCCCGAGGGCCCCGCTCAGTCCGAGCCGATGGGGGGCTCCGCTCAGTCCGAGCCGATGGGGGGCCCCGCTCAGTCCGAGCCGATGGGGGTCTCCGCTCAGTCCGAGCGCTCCGCGCCAGAGGGCCCCGCTCAGTCCGAGCCGATGGGGGTCTCCGCTCAGTCCGAGCGCTCCGCGCCAGAGGGCCCCGCTCAGTCCGAGCCGATGGGGGCCCCGCTCAGTCCGAGCCGATGGGGGGCCCCGCTCAGTCCGAGCCGATGGGGGCCCCGCTCAGTCCGAGCCAGGGGGTCCCGCTCAGTCCGAGCCGATGGGGGTCTCCGCTCAGTCCGAGCGCTCCGCGCCAGAGGGTCCCGCTCAGTCCGAGCCGATGGGGGTCTCCGCTCAGTCCGAGCGCTCCGCGCCAGAGGGTCCCGCTCAGTCCGAGCCGATGGGGGTCTCCGCTCAGTCCGAGCCGATGGGGGTCTCCGCTCAGTCCGAGCACTCCGAGCCAGGGGGTCCCGCTCAGTCCGAGCGCTCCACGTCACCCGAGGGTTCCCCACCAGAGCCCGGGGTCGCCCTTCTCCGCCGCCGCATGCCCCGCGGTCGGCCTCCAGTGTCTGCTCCCCGTCGCCGCCGCCGCACGCCCCGCGGTCGGCCTCCAGTGACCCCTCCTCGTCGCCGCCACCGCTGGGAGCGCGGTCGGCCTCCAGTGACCCCTCCTCGTCGCCGCCGCATGCCGCGCGGTCGGCCTCCAGTGTCTTCTCCGCGTCTCCGCCGCCGCTGGAAGCACGGTCAGCCTCCGGTGCCTGCTCCCCGTCGCCGCCGCCGCGGGGAGCGCGGTCGGCCTCCAGTGACTCCTCCTCGTCGTCGCCGCCGCCGCTGGGAGCGCGGTCGGCCTCCAGTGACTCCTCCTCGTCGTCGCCGCCGCCGCTGGGAGCGCGGTCGGCCTCCAGTGACTCCCCCTCGTCGTCGCCGCCGCCGCTGGGAGCACGGTTGGCCTCCAGTGACTCCCCCTCGTCGTCGCCGCCGCCGCTGGGAGCGCGGTCGGCCTCCAGTGATTCCTTCTCGTCCTCGTCGCCGCCGCCGCTGGGAGCGCGGTCGGCCTCCCTCGTTGGGATTTTGCTTTGTGGCCCCATGGCCTCTGCGGCCTCCTGAACTGTGTGTTTTTTGTTTTTGGATTTCCCACTGACTCCCCTGAACTGTGGACTGTTTTTTCCCCTGCTGTTTTTTGTTTTGTCATAGCTCCTGGACTGTTCCTTGTTTCGACCCCCTGTTTTGGACTGTCTCCGGCCTTGTGCCGTCGCCGTTTGTTCTGGTCCTGTGTTTTTGTTTTCTTCCTGTACGGGTTTGATTTGTTTTGTTCACGCCCTGTGATTTCTGTTTTGCTCCCTGTCTTTGTTTTTGTTTCGGGCCCTCCCTCCTGGTCCCCCGCCTCCCGCCCTTGTCTGGTTTTGTTTTCTGGTGTTGGCCGTCGGGAGCCGGCCTTTGAGGGGGGGGTACTGTCATGTCCTGGACCGTTGGCCCAGCGTTTTGTGTTAGTTTATTTCCTAGTGTTGTGATATGTCTGCATCTCTGTCCTGAGTCTGTGCCTGTTCCCCGTGTTTAGTCAGTATGTTCCTTGGTTTGTCACTTCCTGTTTATTTTGACAGTCTGGTTTTCCTGTGCTTTGTGTTCAGCTTTGCTTCCCCTGTGTAATTAGTTTCATTTGCCTCACCTGTTGTTCCCTGCTGTTTCCTCTTGCCCTGATTACCCAGTGTGTACTTAAGCCCTCAGTTTTGTTTTGTTCTCTGTTGCGTCGTTGACGTTGTGTGTCCGTGTGTTCCTGTATTCCTGTGTTCTTGTGTTCCTGTGTTCCCTGTGTCTGCCCGTCGTCTCCCTTCCACGGTTTTTGTATTTGTTTTTTCCCCGTTGAAATAAATCCCTTTTATGTTACGCTGACTTCTGGAGTCCTTCGTGTCAGCCATTCCTCGTCCATTTCCTCCCCGGCCATGACACAAACCCTGTTCTGGTTATAGAGAAATTTAAAAGGTACAAATCCCATATCAGCACTCTATGCAGAGCGTTTTCAGAGTACTTTGATCTTTAAATTCGCTTGGGTCAGCTAATTTGCAGCTTAATTCAACCACACTGCTCTACCACAGGAACTCTGTCCGGCTTTGCAGATAAAAACGATATTTTGTATTATAGAAGCATCATATTTTAGTAGAATTTCCTACATTTTTTTCAGCTTACCAGCTCTCTCACTCCGTACTCCTTCTCTACTTTCTTTCTCAGCTGTTTGAAACACTCCTCCATGCGCTCATGGAAAGGACGCAAGTCTTCAGTCACTCTCTTCCCATGGAGGGAGATTCCTCCTCCTAGTAATGGGATCTGGAAATACAAAAGTCACGGTGTCAGACGAAAACACACACACACACACACACGCACACACACACGCACACACACACGCACACACACACACACGCACACACACACACACACACACACACACACATAAAAGTAACAACTACGCATGGTATTTGAGAATGTGTGCTCAGTACCTGCCATGCGATGAGGTCTTTGAGCCGCAGCAGTTTATCTCTGTCCTCCGGGTGCTGCTGGGTGTACTCTTCAGTAAAGAATGCCTGATACACAGGAAATATTATATTCTCATGGGTAGTCTGTGAAGTAATAACTGACTTATATCATCCTATGTGGCGTATTACTATACCGAATGTTGTGTGAGGAGAAACTTAAACAATATTTTCTGTTATGAATACATCAGTCAGATAAGTAACGTTAATTTAATGTAATTTGAACTGCAGAATTTGACTTTGATCATATTGAGAGAGCCTCAGGAGGTGATACAGAGTTTTTTTAATGGATTTAAGTTCATCATGAGAGATGAGCCTTGCATTAAAGCAATCTCTTAAACTCTGATATGTGTTAAAGGATTTACTTTGTCAAGGTGATCCTGGTGCATCAGTTTTAAAAAAACTGTCACAAAAGTTGTAACCCCAGTAACCCCTATTTGGCTGTACATGTTGTTACAAAAGCTAGCAATAAAAATTACTAAAAGCTTAATACAGTGGTTCTCAAATGTTTTCACATTTTTTAAGTCACTCCAAAAAGTGCAAAATAATTTTGCTATTAAAAAAGATTTCAATACAGCGCTGCAGCAGCACCATCCCATTTATTTAACAACAATAATGTTTATACAAAAACACTTAATTGCTACATTTAAAAACTTTGAATAAAATCACCAAATTCACAGAATTTTAACATTGTAGCTGAATTAAAGCGAGCTTTTCTAAAAAATAAATAATAAAGCAACTTTTTATCCAAATACTTTTAGTCACCCCTGGGTTGGTAAAAAAATAATATATATTCGAGCTAAAATATGTTCTGTGATTATCTTTAACATTTCTACAAATACTTTTTGGTAACAACATCCTAGAGCAGACACAAAAAAATTTATGCTAAACTAATTTAAGAAAATACATACTGCACTCTTGTACAGGGGTGTACACTACATAATGTATTTCTATTTATATAATCTATAACAATAAGCCAGATATAATGCATATTTACAAAGTATTCACATTATATTATACTCATGTGTGTACAGGAATATTACTACATAATGCACTCATGCTACTTAATGTGCTTATCTCAATGTATTATGTATAATATCACTATAAGCCCAAGGTAACCATGTACAAAACACTATACAACACAGTGTTTGCATTTGAGCAATACTGCTGAGCAGTAGGTATGGCTTTAATATTGCTCAAATCATAGTCTGTAGTATTTATGGCCATAAACCAGCTGAAACATGCAAGGCCTTCCCTCACTGATAACAAGCTGGATGGTCCCTCCGGAAGATCTGGCATCCATTATTTCCAAAAGGAATTTCAAATTTTGATTTGTCTGACTGTAGAACAGTTCTCTATTTTGCCTCAGTCCATTTTAAATGAGCTTTGGCCCAGAGAAGATGGATCATGGGCTCTTCCTTGCATGATAGAGCTTTAACCTGCATTTGTGGATGAAGCGGTGAACTGTGTTCAGTGATTTCTGGAAGTGACCCTGAGCCCATGCAGTGATTTCCATGACAGAATCATGTCTGCTGCCCGAGGGCCCGAAGATCACAGGCATCTAATATTAATTTTCAGCCTTGTCCCTTATGCACAGAAATTTCTCCAGATTCTCTTTTGATTATATTATGTAGATGATGAGATACATTGCTGTATCTGTATTGCAGTATCTCATTATGATGAAATACTTTTCCAGCCTTTTGTTCCTGTCACATTTTTTTTGAGATGTATTCAAAATTAGCTAATATTTTCTTGAAACAATAAAATGTCTCAGTTTAAACATCTATGTTTTCTGTGTTCTATTGTAAATAAAATGAGTTTTGCAAATCATTGCATTCTGTTTTTTTATTTACATTTTACACATCCCAACATTTTTGGAATCGGGATTGTAATATTAGGGCTGACCCTTGACAGTTTACCTTTTCATATTTTGCAAAGCCACCCATGACAGCAGGGTCAACGATG
The DNA here is from genome assembly GCF_007364275.1 of Archocentrus centrarchus. Lineage (NCBI taxonomy): Eukaryota > Metazoa > Chordata > Actinopteri > Cichliformes > Cichlidae > Archocentrus > Archocentrus centrarchus. The sequence goes on along the minus strand of NC_044355.1, from coordinate 15,682,564 downwards.
CCATTGAGCAGCATGGAGAGAGGGTTAATGGGAAGGCTCCAGTCAGACTGGTACTGGTTAATCATCGTGAGAATCTTCTCATTTGTTGACTCCATGGTCTCTATAGCATTCTCCAAAGGAGACAAGGTAGTCTGGAAAGGGAGAGAAAATAGAAAGTGTAGAAGAAATAAAATGAGGGTGGATGGATAGATGGCCGAGCTCTCAGATTAGATGTGGGAGATGTAGAATTAAAATTTTAAAACAGAAAAAAAAATGTAATCGGTGGTGTTGAGCTGGGAACACTTACGCTAGAGATAATATCTCACAGCAAGCATGTAAGTCGAACGTGGAGCACAAACACGACCCTGCAGACTTACATGCTTCATGTCAGTTGCCTCAAACCAGCGCAGGATCCCAGGCAGTTTATAGACAGTGGTGAAGGTTGTGCGCTCAATCCACATAGACTAAACAAAAAAAATGCAAAAGCATAAAAACAGAAAAGCTGTCAGATGAATCTGTACCATTTGTGAATACTCTGATATCATATCTTGTTTTGAAGCTTCCAATCTTACCAGACGCTTGCTGCACAATCTCATTATTCTAATCTAATCATACACCGCAGTAATACCTGAATGTGATGCTACATCATAAGAGCTCCTCTGAACCTTTAAACACAAGCCTCGGCATATGAAAAAGCTGCTGTTGAATAAAATCCTATTATTTTATATATTGGGAAGTCATAGTTTCAGACTGATACAGTTCTAGTACAACAGCTCCTGAAATGCTTTCATGGTCCCAGTGGTCATAAATTCCATTTTAAAGGCAGAACTCACAGCAAACTCATTGTTTGGGTCCACGGGTCCTTTCCTCACTGGTCTGGAATAGTGAAATCGCTGCACATAGTTGACTTATAGAAGCTGAAGAAGAACAATAACGACAGACAAAATGATGCAAAAGGAATCAAGTGCACAATTTTAAGCATTTTCTAAAATATCTTAGGTTGAATGGCACTAACTTGATGATCTGGTCAGGAACAGGTTTGTTCTTCAAGCGAGGAGGGATCTCGAGGACTGGCTGGACTGTGAAACACTGGATATCTGGTTCAGATTGCTCAGAAATAAACACGAGGGGTAGTTTCAGATTATCTCAGAGGACATAAAGTTTGCAAAAAAGTGTACATGAAGAAGTGCATAAAAGGAACACCACAAGTCAACTAAAATTACATTTAGTTTTAGACAAAAAACAGCCAAAGCTTTGATACACAAAGATCTGATGGCTGGTTAAGATTTATTTGTGGTTCTGGGTAAAAAGGTCTCCTGATATTTGTGTTTTCAAATGCGTTCAGTGACCCAAATACTTAATAATGCTGGAGTTGCGGCATGTGAATATTTTATGACTTATAGATTAATGTGTGTCATGTTGCTTGAAGGATACACTGAAGCGGAGAGTTTCTTGATATCATCCCCTGGCATGGTGGTTGTGTTGAGACGTACGGCACTGGGGAACTGGCTCATCAGCTGGTTTCTGGAAGTCCTCTCTGCGCTCATACTCCTTGCCACGGTGAATAAACACCTTGTTCTGATGTCAGGGTAAATTTACTGGTGTTAACAGTGCAACGAAAAGATTAAGATCTGATTTATCTAGCACACTTCACAGGAAAATTCTTTGTTTATTCTGACTCCCTTGAATACAATAGAGTCCACCTAGAGCTGGAAGACAGTGAAATTCTTAAAGACCTAAAAGTGGGGTTAGGTCCGCTCCCCTTTGACTGTTAATAGCTGAGCACTGACTTTATCATACTCCTTACCACAGCAGATTAACACATAATGAATGCAGGCATGATAAACATTGTAAATTTTATTTTATTTTTTAAATATGGCAGGGAGTCAGGATTATTCTTGTGAATGGTGTGAATTCCTTAATTTCTACTTTATGAAATGTGATATTGTTTCTGCTAATAATTCAAAGTACTTCTAACCGGTTGTTTGTTTTTTAACTAAATTGTGACACAGTAAATACAAACCCTGAGGAATGGAGGGTAGCCCCTGTCCATAGTAGCCCACAGCAAAGTAGTCTGGTTTAGGCCTCAGATCTTCATAATATTTTCATAGAACTTGGCTTGTTTTTCCTGTAGAGACAAAAAAGAAACAGAAGATGTGTCCAGGGGAGACTTTCAGATGTGCACTGTGGGCAGTTTAATCAGCTCATGCCAATGACAAAGCTACCCTCAGCAGAATGCTGAGCCTGTGAGGGTGATAGATGTAGAAAAAAAAGCGCACCCCATCCAAGGGCAATGTCTGTCATTTATATAACCACATAAATTCAGCATTAGCTGAGAGAGCTTCTGCCGCAGCCATATAAAGAGAGGGAGCGATTTTTTCCATTGTTGGGAAATGTGTAATTCTCTTGGTGGAGTGGAAGGGATGAGCTGAGCTGAGTGAAGGGGAGACAGAGGAGAAGGTGGTGCTAAACCAAAAGTTGGGATGTGGGAGAATCACTTGTGCCGTGGCGTCGAGGCAAGAGATGAAAGAAGCAGAAGAGTGATTGAGAGGCCAAAGTGAGGGATAGGAGGAATTTGAAGTAGCTGAAGACTGCCAATGAGGAATCACAATTTTGGGGTCATATGGTAATTATAGAAGCCTAAGCCAGAGTTAAAAAAAAAAATCTTAAAGGAGTATTTGACATGCCAAGTAAGTATTAAACACAGTTTTTAAGGTTTGAGAGTGCAGATGACTCTCAAATATTAAAAGTTGCGATAAAACTCAGAACTTACTGTCCTGAGGATAAGAACTATTACTGTCTGGAATTCAGAATATAAGTATAGGATGCTGGACAGTTTACAAAGATTTCATTTTAATTCATATTTATACTAGAATACAATATGCCAAGAGCCTAAGTAAATTACTAAATGAGTGTACATATTTATTTATTATAGTATGCTTCTCCTGTTATCAAAAACCTGATAAATAGCCTGAATTTTCTTTCCTTTAAACACCCCCTTAAGCCCAAGAATATCTAAAATATCTACAAATAGCATTTAGGGAAGAAGAAATGTTGCACAGAGGATATGAACATTTGTGATTGTAATGATTACCAGTCTCTTGCTGAGTAGCTCGTAGTCAAAGATCTCGTTTTCATACTGTTCTGCAAGTTCCTTGCACAGAGTGATGGCCTCTTCCCACATCTAAGCACACAATGGAAAGAAACAGAAGTGTCCTTCATTACACCATCTGCTAATAAATCGGGACAGCTGTTGTGGTGGGAATTCATCTCATGAAAATGTCTGTGTTCAAGTCTCTGTGGAGTGGAAGGAAGTCTCTATCTCAGCTTCAGAGAACATGAGACACTCAGGGAGAGTACAAAATGAACGTGACACCAACATACTGCACAGAAACTACGTGCGGCTGAAGAACGTCTGTTTTGATATCTTTAGTGAAGCAAATTTTAAACAATTATCAAAACTAAAAACAACGAAGTGCTTTCTGAACAGCAATTAGCACTCAATAATTGCTCAATGTGTAATACAATACTGACCTTGCCCTTGTCAAAGTAATCAATGATTGTGTCATAGAGAGTTTCTTTGAGCTGCCGCTGCGTTTGGGAGCCGTGGAACTCAAACTGGCTACACATGTCATCTGACCACTGCGTTAGAGACAGAGATAAGGAAGAAAAGACAAAGTTCATATGCTGAAACAAAGAAAACTTTGCAGTCATGACTACTCTCATTTCTGCTGTGCCATTTATCACAGATGAACAAAGAGAAGTACTTAAAGCTTACAGTTTCATTGTTGTAAATAAATCAATATTAGTCCTAAGCAGAGCATGTGCAAAAGCAGCAGAGTGCCCATTTATTATATAAATGAGACAATTGTTTATCTTCTATTACATAAATTACACAGAATTAAATTTAGGGGGGGAAAAAGTACATCATAATTTCTAAACTGTCTAATCTGCTTAGGACAGCAAAGATTAGAGCGTGCTGTGTGTTCCAGATTGTTGTTTCCAGTAGCGTGACAGGAATGACAGGACTGACCCTGCAGATAAATGGTAGATCATTAAAAAAAAGTGTTAAATAGAGTTCAAACTGCATTGATGTAATGAGACACATGGAGGAGATGACGAGCTAGAGAGCCTCATATTCCTGTGTCCCTCTACGTGAGCCTGTAAGTGGTCTCTTAAAAGTTGAAAAGAGACAAGAGGTCAAACAGACTCAGACACATACATGCACATCCTCGCCCTCTCTCTCTCTGTCTCACACACACACACACACACACACACACACACAACACACACACACACACACACACACACACACTCACTCCCTGGGCGAATGCACTGCATCAATCTCCATAGTGATCTAGTTGGCAGTAGACGGACGCAAATGCATAAACTAAACTCGCCGCTTCATCATTTGGAGGCCAGCGACGTAGCAACCATTATCAGCTAATACAAAACTGTCTCATTTGTGGCAGGTGATTAGGCAGAACAAGACACTGGGTCCAGTATTAAACCGGAATAATATGTCTTCTCATGTTGCGCGTGAGTGTCGCCCTACCTGAGCAGACGAGAGTGAAGCAGCAGTGTGTATGCTGCCTCTGTGTAGTTTTCGCACTGTCCAGGTGAAGGCCCTCCACTTGTAAAGGTACCTGAGGCAGAAACGAGCCAAACAAAGCAGTCACAATATTTGACGTCAAATCCATTAAATAAGAGATTAACAAACTCCACTAGATGCCGCTGTTGGGCAAACCTGAAGACCTGCAAATGAAACAATAGCCCCGGCGAACAATGGTGGCCTCTACCTCTCTCTTCTTGTTCTCCTCTTTTTCACACACACAGATACATAACCTGAAATATGCAGACAGCATAGCAAAAAGATCATTTAACAGCACACACCACACACACACCACACACCACACACACCACACACACACAACACACACACACACCACACACACCACACACACACACACACACACACAAAGCACATTAGGCCCATATGTCTATAATGGTCTGACAGGACGCTTGTAGCCCTATAATGTTTTATAGGCCTGACAAGGAGAAAAATGGGAGCACTCCTTGTCTCCTGGAGGACCGACTTTTACTGCTACTGCTTTAGTTTTGATCTGTTTGTTGTATCAATATCATTCTGTCAAGATGAAATTTCTCCACATGGCCAGAAGCCTGACTTTCTTGCTAAGGCCACTGATGACAAAGCAGGAAAGGAATGTTTGCAGGATGCTTTTAAATTAACAGTCCCATATCTGCTTGTGCGGTAAGGCATTGTTCACAGGACAACTGCTCATTTTGTCTGCCGAAAAATGTTGACAGTCTTACTTTCCTTGTTTGTTTTTATGTCACACCTGCTATTTCCTACTTTGCACTTTTAGATATAACAATTTTCTGGTTGGAAATTTTGTCTGGATGTAAGTTTTTATGACAGTCTAGTCACCAGATATCAAAATCAAACAGAAAAGGGAACAAAAAGACAGAAAAGTCTCAGTCCTGAGTCATTCTAACTTACATTTAAATACTGAATCTGTTTGACTATCACTTTAGAGTCATCTATTATCTTGTTTATTCTGTGACTTCCTGTTTCTCACCTCTCCCTCTTCACCTTATGCTCACTTTCACAAGTGAAATGATTTTTATTAGCCAAGTTTAGCAAGAAGTATCTTTTTATTCTTCTATATTGTCCAATACAGATAAATTAGTTTCACCTTGTTGTCTGGGCACAATATAAGAAGCGTCCTATTTCCACAATACATACTGATTCTAGGAAGGTTATGAACATATACTAGTATGTTCATGCAAAAAAATCTGTTGAATAATCAGCACACACATTAACAGTGTGTACAATTCTGTCCTAGTATAAAGGGAAGCTCACAGTTCTTAAAGGTAGAATAACTGTGTAATTATCTCACATGCTTTTGAGGCTATACAAGAATGAAAAAACTGAAAAGGGCTGCATGTAACAATCACTATTATGTAACACATATGGCAAACAGTACTACTGTATATGTACAGCAGAATGAAACTGGGAGAGGGCAACAGATGCAGTTTTCAAGTTATTGCATTTAGAGAAAAGACATTACTCATAGGCACCTGGGATGCAAACCATAACAACCAGGTGAGTCTGGTGCAGTTTGTCTTCATATTTTATTTCACAGGATTCTGTAATGAGTTTAATTCTCAACATTTAGGAACGGAGTTGGATGATGTGGTTCATCAGCGTGGTTGGTTCTGGGTTGTACACAGCAGCACAAAGGGAATTTTAATTCTGTTTTGAGTTTCATTATCCATTGTTATGTAAGTGCACCATTAGATTGTGACTTATTATATAACACAGGAATAAAATGTCTATTTGCATTAAATTATATTTATTGGCTAACATTGATTAACCAGCCAGCCAATGTTACTGTATTATCCACAAAGCTGACAAGGCAGCTGATCAGCCACTGACATACTGTAAACTTACATTCACACATACAGATAACTAATTTGTCTGAAAGCCATGGCCAGAAATGCACTGCAGGACTTGATGGGATCTGTTATTTCCTCTCTTTCCTGTCTCTCCCACTCTCTCTCTCTCCTGCAACACTTCTGTCCTCTCCTGCTCTCTCCCCTCTCCCTCCCTCCCACTCATCATGTCTCTCTCCCTCCAGTCAGGCCGAGCTGATCCTGTGGATTTTGACATTATTCAGTGAACTCTATAATCCCTTGTCAGATTATAGAGCCCCCACACACACACACACACACGAAAACATTTATGCACATCAGACATGCACAAGCATGCATGAACATACAACACAGACATGCACCATTTAAGTCAAATCCAGCAAGTCAATACCGGATATACAATCGCTTCACGATTGATGTCCTTGTAAAAGTTCTGCAAAGACAGAATGAAGAGTTGGTTAGTTTAGTTTATACAACACAATATTATACATTATCCTCCTCTCCTCTCCCCTCCTATCCACCACACTATGCTATACTACACTATGCTATGCTATGCATGATATATACTTTTGATAGCCTGTGCCTGAATATGTGGGTGTGTGTGGTTTGCAAGCATGCTAGATAAACTGCACAAACTCCCAGTTTAATTAAGTTTAATGACATCTACAGCAAACACAGAAGTAGAACAAACTGATGTAACCTCACCTCTCATCACCAGCACAAGATAAAACACACAACAGCACCAACAGACACATACTCATAATCACAAATTTGTTAAAAAAAAAAAAAAAGTTATTTTTCCCACAGGATGCTATCTACCTGTTTTATTTTGTCAAGGGTAAGAGTTATTATTTATTGAGATATGTATTTTAAATTTAGGGCGCTAACATCTTGCTATAGGCTGTCCATCAAGAATCAAGATTTGCAGCAGGTCACCAGTCTTTTAAACATACAGCAACATCTTCAGTAGAACTACAGCATCACTTTCTATGGATCTTTTCTAGACAATAACACACCAAATGAGAGCTGTTTAAAAAAAATATCCACATATGTATGACTAATATATTGTATATAGTGTGGTGATATCTATAATAGCAGCATACGCATGTTGCTATTATAGATATGTAGATTGCTGAAAGAATCCTGAAACAACATCATACTAGAAACCCTTTGAGTGTATTTTTCAATATCTTTGAATATGTTTGTTTCTTTGAAAGTTCATTTGCATGAAGAAGCAGAATAAATATGTGTGCGATTGTGTCTCTGTGTGTAATTCCTTAGTGAAGTTAGCCTGGGGGGTAAGGATAAGAGAGTGCACTAGTAACTGCTTGTGGGCAGAGAGGCTTTTTTCAGCTGGCCAAACAAATGAAACAGAATAGCTAATGGGCAGCTGCCACAGGCTACAAACTAAACACCCATGCGATGTACCAGCAGCCTCCGCCTTCGGGAAAAATAAAGCACTATAAGATGCAAACATAGACGCGTCCATCTATCGTATTACGATACTTTAAATATTTGCATCTTGGAAGTGAAAGGAAAAGAAAGACAGAGTTTTGCTGAGGAATCATATGAATTCATTTGGTGTGGAGAAGATCGTATGGTGGTGATGGGATCCACTGCTAAACCTGAGAATACTGTGGGGGAGAATCTGATTAGGAGATCACATAAGAGAAAAGACGTGGAACAGACAGGAGCTGATGCAACCCACTGCAAACAGTAGGAGACCAGACAAGGAGATGAATCTTTGCCTTTAGATCAATCAGCACCCAAATTAAATGGGGAAAAAGGAACAGAAAGACCTTGGTAAACATGACAAGGAATAAAATCAGTGTTTCATAATAAACTCTTCAGTAGATTTCTGAGATCTATATCGAACAAAGTCACAAATTTCATCTTATATTATTCTTTTAATTAATAATGGATTTATTGGTGTTGATGTATATATGTCTAAGATCAGCATCTCTTTGCTGTGAGATTCAATACTTCAGCAACAAGGTTACAACACAGTACAAGAATCGCTAGGTAAGCAGCAATAAATGCAAATGCACAGTGATGCAAACCGATCTTACTTATCTTTACTTAGCTTATGATGCTAACAAGACTTTCAAAGGCTGGCAACTCAATTTCAGAGAAGGCAGGACTTACCAGAAGATTGACCGTGCAGCTCATGCGGTTGTTGCGGCTGTCATCGCTCATCACAGTGCGGTAGTCAAGGAGACGAATGAGAGCCCCTTCACCAAGGAGACAAAGTGCTGCACCTGTGGCCTCAGCGTGGGTTTCTCAGCAGCACAGTCCAGCAGTCTGGCAGACATGCGTCCATAAGTTAATCATCAGAGACCTCTCAGAGGGTTTCACCTTGTTATTTGGTGTTATTCAGTTTGTCTATTAACATATTGGCAAGAGACCAGAAAAACTGCTAAATTCTACTAATGAGAGTTAGCAGGAAGTTCACAGTGTAAAGTGAAAAGATTGCACAGCCTTGAACCCTTTTTTTTTTTTTTCTATCTTATAACTAATACTTACATGGTCTCCAGTAGTTGCATGTATCGTTCATCTCCTCCACCGCCTTCCACCTCGTGGTCCAACTTCAGAATGATCTCATTCTCAAACTGCAGAAGATTTTTTTATTATTTTTAAAAGTCATTTTATTCTAAGTTTACAGACATCCTTAGAATGCAAGGTGTAAACAAGTATTTTTTTCACTTTACAGAGCACAACAAATCACCAGAAGCCCATATCAGATCCTTTTTAACAAACAGTTTTTCAGGCTTTGTCCATCTGAGTAAACATCAAATAACTTTGCATCACTATCTACTGAGTCATCAGTTTTCTTCTTCCTGCCTACATAATGAGTGAGCTTTCTTTGTCCTTTTGTATTTAAAATGAAGAATAAACATTTGCTTGGAGAAAAATAGTACTAGGTACATACACTCCAAGTAACAGGGCAAAAATATTTTCTCTATCGGAACAAAAGGATATTTATCACCGAGAGCTTGATTAACGGCATTGAAAGAGTGGGACAAAAGGGAGATGAGGAAGCAAAAGAGAAGAGCAACAGAAGAGAAAATCAATTATGCATGCAAGCATAAGTAACGTGTCTCTTTTACTTTTATGTGCAGCATTACAGGAAATCGATGGGTTAGCACAATGTGCATGTGCCAGAGTTATAGATTTTGTAGTTTATATTTTTCTTTCTCTTTTATTTTTTTTGCATTTGTGCATGTATGCACTGATATAAATGAAATATACGTCTGTCTTCAGGCTGTCAAAGTTAACTTGACAACATGGCATTAATGCAATATGCAAAAATTCAATAAATACATTTCCTCAAATTAACTGCCAAATCATGCAGTTATCACAGTTACTTGTTTTAATAGCTTGACTGCCTTGGGTTCTGGGTGTACACTATATTCATATGCTCATATATGTGTGTACCTTGCTGAAGTTGCCAAAATGTGCATGTTCACAGGTGATCATGTCAAAGAAGATGGGAATAGTGGCCCTTCTCAGCTCTTCTTCAGGGATCAAAGTCATCTCCAGGATGGGACCCACCATGCCAGGGATGAAACAGATCTTATGACTGCCTGAAAAATCACACACATATTTGTACTGGTTCAGAAATCACCCAGTGATTTTCACTCACTCTCAGGTAGCACTACGGGTCTCTGTCTGCCAAATACAAGAAATATTTTTCTCCTACAATAAGAGCTTTAGACTCTGTGCAGAATGTACCCTTACTACTTCCTCTGTACACACCACAGATGGTTTTAGTGGACTGATATCTTAGATTGATGTTTGCCAATATGAAACACTGCTGACTCATGAACCTTTGTTACCATACTGCATGGAGAAGAAAAACACAGACTCTTCTAGACGTTACAGTGTAGTTCTTACCTAGTTTATACCAGATGTCGCGGATTGCAAAGCCAATAGCCTTCTCATATCTCCATATCTGGAATTCAGAGAGCGAGAGAGGAAGAAAGGAAAGATACAGAGAAATTAGCCCGTTAGTTTGGAAGCCATGTCTTAATCAATACTCTTATTACTCAGTGGAAAAGATAATGTTCAACTACCTTTACTCTACTTGAACTAAATTAAATGCCTATCTGCAGGCTACGCACGGTTTTAATAGGTAGTGGGAGTATATACAGCAAATGCAGACTCCAAAATAGACCACAAATCAGTGGGGAGAGTAGGTGTGGTAAATTGGGAAATTAAATAGCTCTTCTCTCACTTGGCCAGAATTTTGTTCCTCTTGGTTGGTGAGAAATGCTGAAGCTGCAGAGACTCCTGGGTAATAAACGCTACTGCCAAGTGGAAGTAGTTATTCCACAACTAGACAGGGAGGAAGAGTGTGGAAGAGAGCAGACGTAGAGAAAGACAATGATAAAGGGGATTGAGGCACAATAAGAAGGATGGCAACAATATGAGACAAAACTTGGAAATATTACAGATATAAATACAGTTACCTGGACTTCAAAGTCATCGTTATTGAGGAACTTTTCTTTCATAGTGTCAGCATATGTATTGATGGCTCTTAGGAACACCCTAGTAGACAGATATAAACATATACAGTATGCAGACAAGCAAAACATGCCAACATTGTTGTGGTGATGTTTGATCAAGATGAGTGTAGCAAAAGAGAAGAATAAGAGTAAAAAATAATAAAAGGATGGATTCTTTAAATAATCACAATGCAACTGATTTTCTTTTTTTTTTTGTTGATCAAAGAATTTCAGCTTTAAAGCTTAAAGCCACAACTTTAAACTGCTATTCAAGAAAAGAATGTAATATTGCTTTAAATTCAAATCTTCTGCCACAGTGATAGATCGTGATAGCAAGTTAACAAAGTGTGCAGGTGTATCAGTGCGATATGGCCTTATGGTTTTCTAAAGTTAAGTAGCAAAACTACTCCCAGGCTCCCTCTGCTTCAACACTGTCTATCTATCACCATTATACAGAGCCAAATGCCATTGCTTCTCATTCCCCTGCTACTTTCAGTTTCTTTTAAATAGGCCTTTCTTTCTTTATCTGCACATCTCCATTCCAACCCTGGTCTACAGACTCCTTATCAACCTGCTTTTTCCTGTACCTCACTTTCAATTTTTCCTTTTTGCCTTTTCGTTTGACACAGCTTTAGCCTCCCCTTAGCTTACATCACAAAAAACATTGATAGCTTTCATTCCATCAGCTCACACACAGTCATATTTGTCACATCAGCCGTTTTCATCATCGCAGCCTTGATCCCAGCTTTACTATCGCCAACTCATCCCTGTGGGTTCATGTGGATGAACAAGTCACTGTGGATGTTGACTCTTTTTTTTTTTTTAATGCATAAACCCAGGCTCATGGCCAAAGACACGTGGAGCCATGCAAGAGAAGAGTTTTAAACTGGTTCTGTGCATGTGTGTATACATTTGCAATATGGTACCTGTTCTGTACCATGATCATGGCCATCCAGTCAGAGGGATACACATGTTTCCCAATTAGGTCCTTGAAAAGTAGGAAGGACTCCATTAGGAAGTCCTGCAGGAAGAGCAGACAAGAAGGACAAGAGACAAATGAGTATATAGAACTGTATTATACAGCAATGTGCAAAAATCTTGAGCCACCCCTCATTTATATTTTGCTAGGGAAATCAGTGCAGTGATTTAATGAAACATGCAAACATACATGGAAATACAGAGTTGTACAATTCTAATAAGCTTGAAAGTCAATATTTGGTATGACCACCTTTATTATTGTTATTTCTTTACACAGTCTTTCTCCAGGATTCTTGAAGAATATTCAAAGCTCTTCTTTGGCTGGCTTTTCTCCCATTTCATGTCAAGATGATCTTATACTGCTTCCTTGCAGTCCATGACTGACAGTGCTGCATTGTGGTTTGTTTTGGTTTTTTTTGGACCCAGATATGCTTGTACTGCATTGGCAGTGTATTTGGGATCGTTGTCAAGCTGAAAAACTAATGTTGGTGCAATAATATTATTATATGCCTGTGAATCTGTGCTATCTTTGGCATTTTTCATACATTCAACTAAAGAAATTGGAACAAATTATGTGTTTTTGTGACAGGCTGCTAGTAACAAAGTGCAATTTAACAAAGATACAATTTAAAATAGGTTCTTTGCTAATTGGTCTGTTACATGTAGACTCCACACTGCTTCATTCCTTGAGTTGTTACTTTTTTACTCTTCAGTGATTTCAAACATTCCTCCAAAAATGTAAAAAAAAAAAAAAAAAAAAGTAGCCAATGTCTTTCAACTTTGAAAGACCATCAGAGAGCCTGGAAAACTACTGAATCCAAGAAATTCGGGCTCTTTGGAAGCAAAATCTAAAGAAATGAGGGCTGGCTCAAGACTTTTGCACAGTATTGTATATTTTCTTAAACACTGACAGTTTGTTGGCTTGTCATCAGCAGATAATTAACAGTCATCTGTAGTGTGTGTGAGGTACTTACCACAAGATCAGTAGTTCCAGTGAAGGTTTCAATGTATTTAGAATAGTGACGATCATCCATCTGACTGAGGATAGCTGTCATGCAGGCAACAACCCTAGACTACAGAGGTAAAGTGTGTGAAAAGAGAGAGAAGAAAGAGATAACCCATTACTCTTAACCTGAGAGCAACACATCTTAAGCCAAAGACTTCTGAATCATCCATCTGTCCATCCATGTATTTTCTAAACCACTTATCCATTTGAGGATTTGCTTGGGGGCTGGAGCCTATTCCAGCTTCATAGAGCGAGAGGCGTGTTACACCCCGGACAGGTCAGCAGTCTATCACAGGATACTTCTGAATCACTTAAGGTAATCTGTTGCTGGCATGGCTAAACAGAAATTAAACTATGCGCATCAACAGGTCGTTACCAGGACGACATTTACAAATGATCATAATCACTATAACACAAACATAACCATTGCCAGGAAGGCTGGCAGTGTGTGCAGCTTCTAAATTATATTCTGTAGTTTACATTGTGGCACCCTGCCACAAAATGGGATTACAGAAAACACCTCTTGAATTGCTCTACCACTCCAAATAATAAAAACAGAGCTAAAGCTTTCAGAATTTTGATGATAAATGATAAAAGCAAATGATAAAAGGTGCACACAACTTCAGCAAAAACCCATTTTAACATACTTAATTTGATTTACTTTCGGAAACGAACAAGAGAGGACAACCTTTCAAAATACTCAACACAAGCAAGAAGAGTGCCTTTAAAAAAGGCAGTTGTGACAAAAGCCCTTTCACTGATTTGGACAACCTTAATATAACCACAAAGGGGCCGACGTTACAGTGTGATAATAATGTAATATTACATAAAAATAATTAAATAAATAAGATATAAACCCTCAAAAAAAAAAAGAGAGAGAAAAGAATACACATTGATGCTAATTTAAATATTAACTCGTAAACTTTGAATATGGCCTGAGGTGAGTGCACACAGACACACAGGGAGATTAATATTAGTGAGAGTCAGCAATAGAAGATGAAAAAAAAAAAGTCAAGATACAGAGCAGGTGGAAGAAAGAGCTGCAACTTCTGTGAGAAAGATACACATGAAAGACGTGGCTAGGCATGAAAAAGAGAAAAAAAAGTTTTAACCAAGTTAGCTTTAAATCTGTGTGAAAAGTACTTATACTGAGGAAAACTCTCTCGAGCTGGATTAGAAGAAGAAAATTCATGGAAAATTTAGAGCAGATCTTTCCACAACCAGAGGCTGAGAGGGGAGAGGCAGTGAGAATGGTAATGGTCAATGAAGGTAAAGAAAACAGAAAAAAAATGCATCTGCATGAGAACATAAATACTTACTGGCATGAAAGAAAATGTGAATTTTAAAAGTTTGCACATTTTATACAAATTCCTAAAAGTGCTGAAATCTTTAGTGATTTGTAATCTACTGTTAGAACCTCCTCCCCATCCTCCACCATCTGGACTGATGTTGCACTTTCAATCAGTTTGTTCTTATACTCAGTAAATTCCCAATGTCATCTACCTGATTTGCCAGATCCCAAAACAAATCTGTAAATAAATCATCACGCCACACAATCATCACACCACTGAGGCTCAAAGGGGCCAGAACATTTTTTAGACACTGGTAAACACTAACATGTCTTGCCTTATGCCCTTGCTTTGTTATTCTACATATAGTTTTTTTTTTTCTGATCCTCTACTCTGTTGTGCTTGAAGTCTACATAGAGTTCAGTAAATATTCAGAACAGGTATTTCTGCCACCGGGGTTTGTGAGAAATTATCCTCCGGAGTTGGGTGGCAGAAAAGGAGACTTGAGACAGAGATTAAGGATGATGGATGACTAATTGAAGATGAAAGATGAATGGCACCTAATGCGATGACAGCCTTAATTTGATCAAAAGTGGCAGGGTTTGTTTGTGCTCGCCTGCATTCTAATAGGCAAAGATAGTTTTTCAGTCATGTATGCAAACAAAACTTAAAAACTTCATTAAAACTTCATTAAAACATAGCTGCAAGCAGCAATGAAGGGGGGCATGCAGTTCAGCAGGGCATAGTCACCATGGCAACTTAATCTGATCGTGTTAAAAACGTGACTTTAAGCACTCATGGGAAAAAATACAGTCCTCACAATAGGGTCCCGTGTCCACGTGTTATGTTTGGCCTCAAGCATTGCTGAGATATGACCTCACTTCCAGTATCGTAAGTTTGCTGCTGATTTCAGCTGCCTGTGACAGACTATCGCTTTTGAAAAAAATCTAAAATTCACAAGTTGACGTTTGTCGTAACGGGTTTAGAGCTTATCAGTGACAATTTTAGGGCAGCTTGGAAAAACCTTTTTAATAAAACTCCAAGGGTCTTAGCTTCAGCAACCAAATCTTCATTTCAAACATCATAATTCTTTTTGTAAATCAGCCATATGGTTTAAATTTTACAGCAAACTTAAACTAATGGTGGCAAGAGAGTCCCGAACATGAAGCGGGGTTTTTTTTAAATTGAGCTAGTGTTTCTTTACTTCCTTCACTTGCTCTTTATCATGTCTTAGTTCCTGAAGCCAAAGCTGGATCACAGGCCATGTGTATGATAATCCTGCCCTGCAATTATTTCTTAGTCTGTTTATTTACTTGTTATATATACAGCAAAATATCACATAGTTTCACTAGAACACATGCATGTCAACTGTAAAGTAAAGAACCCTAAAACAAACAAAAAACAATCTGTGACTTTGTGTGATGCTACAACATTTTTGCAAGTGCATTATCCTTCATATTAAGTCTTTTTGAATATATAGGATTGATTTATCACACACAGCTGGATTACAGTATATCAATGCAGAACTGTCTTTTATATTATCTGTTGATGCTTATACATGATGATGCAAAGGAAGTGTGGGAAAAAAAAAACTGCCACATGCACATAGTCTGTGGTCACATGAGGAAGTGGAACATTTATTCATCACAGCACTTGATAAAGGATTTTGTCAGGATACACCTGTGTTTCCTCGCTGTTAGTCCTTTTAGAAGCTTTCTCTCTCCTCAAGATGTAATTAAGGACTTGAAAGATCCTTCATTGTGACAAAGGGAAACAATTTAGGGTCGTGGGAGGAGAGAGGACTTGAGGATGCATAAGTAAACATAATTAAAAGCACCCTCGGAGAGCAGGGACTGTCTCCGAATGCTATGCCACATTTCTAAACTTTTAATATGCACTTCTATGAGCTGCCATGGACTCCAAAAGACATGATGAAAGATGAAATAAAAAAGCATAAATACTATGGGTGCCTACGCAGCTTTGTATCTTGGTCTCCAGTAAATATCTCAATGAGGATGAGCACTATATTATTTCTTGGATGAATGTATGCGTGTTTGAGCTCAGGGTATAACTACACCCCCATCCTCCTCTCAACCTTCTGCAGTGTAGTGACACAAGAGACCCCATCAGCATACTTCCTGCTTTAATCTCTCTTCCCTCTTATGTCTCCACCCTTAAAAGTGCTAGGAGATCAGTTTAGCGTGACACCTAAGTACAGAGTAAGTGCTGGAAGAAACACTTAAATGAGGGAACAATGATTAGCTTGTCCTCAAATAATGCCTCATCTGTCACTAAAATTAACTCCTGTCACTGAAAATAAACCTTAGTATGAGAAAACACTATTATTGACAATGGTGGCAAGAGTTTAAATTATGTATATATACTAATGTATGTAGTAGGAAATGCTCCCCAATAGTGGTAAAAAACAAAAAACAAAAACGCAGGATCAAGCAACACAATTAACTCAATTTTTTTCACCTCTCGCTCTTCCTTTTTTTGCCTCCTTAGAGTGCACTGCCTGATCAGTAATAGGATTAGGAACACACACATGCACGCACACACACTTAGGAAAAACTACTCAACAGCTCATAAATTTCTGGTTTTGTGTTCACTGCGCTGGTGTATATGTGCATGTTACTGTTTTGAAGTGTAGGTCACGTGTCATATTGCCCTACTTCACTCTAATTGGCGTTCTCTGAGGGGCAATGAGCTCAATCTCCTTTAACGCCATCTAAACACGACACAAGTGCTCAAAGGGCCAAATATCTAACCATCAGATGCTCCTGTGTCATCACACATAAATGTGTTTCATCAACACATTGCATGATAAGCAAAGACACATGGCTATTTTTGTTGTATATAATAATAAACTGCAGACAATCACATTGTGTATGACAAAGAGAGAGCTCAGGGCTTGTTGAGGCAAAGGCCTTACACAACAGCTAAAAGATTACTGGCAAAACACAACGCAGACTTCAGCAGCTGAGACCGCACCCCCCCCCCCCCCCCCCCCACTCCTTTACTTTCCTTTAATATATCCATTGTCTTGTTTTGACCACTGCTGTCGGTAACAAATTTGCAGCTGTGATTTCCGAGTTGCTTCCAAATGACAGTTACCTGACAAAGCAGTCTGCATCCAGATAACTTTCACTGCATATCATCTGCTAGCCAATAATGCGTTGCTGTTGTTACTGTGGTGACAGAACCAAAAGAAATGTTTTCGCTGACAGTGAAAAGAGAGATAGAGCTCAGCACAGCAATCATTACAGTCTCAAATTACTAGTTTGAATATGTAATTGAACCCAGCTGGTATACCTTATACCTTACAGTTATTAAAATTAAACCTGAAGTCTATTATTTCTTGCGTTGTAATCATCAGAAACAAGTGTGAAACATGAAAGTTTAATGTGGAATTTTAGCCAAAAATGAGTCCTGTCTGGTCCACTGTGAGCTAAAAAAACAAGTAGAGTACAAGTAGGATTTAATAGATATATGTTATTATTTGCAACTAATTTATTGTAGCAGAGATGTGTGGATTTGTCTAAAGTCTCTGTTGCACCTTTAATCTCTAATGCTACCCACACTCATCTACTACAACAAAAAAGAGGGAACTCGTTTTGGGAGAGATATGTGCATTTACACACGCAGCACAATGCAGGTAAATTTATTATTAATGACAAATTACTTCTGACCTGGAGAGAGGACTGTTTGAGATCTAAAGGCAAATTACACTGTGCACAATCCTACCCTTCAGCAGGTAAACTGGCACAAAGACAGCAAATTCATATCAGAATCCAGCAATTGTGCTGGAAATATGGCATCTAGAGAAGCTGGCATCTCGAATTAGAGCATTAAACCTTTGATTAAGGAACAAGTACAGTGTAATCCATAGCTGCCAAAGTGTTATTGTTTGGTGTTGTTGCTAATATAAAGTTACCGCCTAAAAAAAACCCCATCATTTGGAAATTTCAAAATGTATTAGCATGGCATTTGAAATGTCCTTAAAGTTGTGTTTTGTGATGGCAGATAATACAGAAGCAAAATCATGAACCAATAATGGAAAACCAGCTGTCCTCTCTCAGAAGACAGCTGATAAAAAGAAAAGCAGATTCCTCAATAGATTAAGCCCAATGTATTTAGACATAGACAAACTTTATTGTCATTCAAAATTGCACCATACAGTGCGCATTAGAACGAGATTTCGTTGCTATAGGCTCGGATTAAATTTGGAGGAACTGCAGCAGTGATGTACAAGTAAGACTACCAGAAGGAAAAAATAAGAGAAAATTACTAAATAAATAATCAAGTTAAAAATAGAGTATATGTATATACATACACACACATATACATATATAACACACACACACATATTTACATATTTATGTATAAATCTATCTACATAAACAAACAACAACAACAAAAACCCTTTGTTTTGGAGACAGCATCCTTCCAGCTTTCTGCTGGGCTGCTTTACCTTACTTAATGCCTTAGAATCAAATGGAATGATTAAAATGGGAACACAGTGATCCGTGACTTAAAAAATGTAGGAAAGGAGCATAAAGTTCACAAACAGTTGTAAACCTGAGTGACACATTTTCTTAAGCTCTCACTGCAGCCAACATAGTATGGATGTTATTGTTAGTGTTGTTGTCAAAAATGTAAGCAATTATGATTTATGCCCGCTGATAAAGATGAATAGATATAACATTAAAAAAAAAAAACTTACATTACAGCTGTGCTCGGGTTAAGTGCTGACCTGTATTTTTTTTTTCCTATATTGTTAAATTGTGATCCATGTTTTACGTCCAGACTATTTTTTGTTTTTTGAGTGATGCTTTTTTTCTTTTTAACTTCAGTGTCACAGCAGTGACTTTACAGTGCACCTCTCTAATCCCTAATGTAACTGCCAATATGTAGCAACATGCACCCAGGTAACAATGAAATCCCATTTTATGTTAGTGGCTCTAGTGTTAGCGTTAGCAACCTATCTATTATTAGTAACCCCTGCCCTCACCCCCTGCCACTGCTCCCAAATCTCATTCATATTGGTAGTTGTAAGTTGCCAATCCTAATTTAACTGCTTATTTTTTTGAGCCTGTACTTTTATTTCTTATAAATGTTACATAGACTGTATGTAACTTAGTTTGAATTCTGTTTAAAGTTCATTATGACCATGAGATACCCAGCAGGATAAACAGTGGAACACGATGGATGCAATTAAATATAATTAACATATCGTTAATTTTAAATTAAGACAGAGAATTAAAGCATTAACTGTGACAGCTCCAATTTAAATGCTTAAGGTTTTAGAGTTTAATCTTTACACAAAGATGTTTCTGACATTGACAGAACTGCCAGTCAATAGTGTGGAACAGTGAATAAAGTAGTGCACTAAGTACACGCTGATGGCATCTACACCCATGCGCTCACCTATTAAGGTGCAAATACCCAAGACATATACATACAGATATTACCCTAGACTAGTGGATGAACAGACATCTGGAAGTCATTATGAGCAAAATAGAACCAACTATATATTGAGTTTCAATTTAAAACAGAGGGCATAAGATAACAGCATCCATTCAAATGATTCCACATCAGGTCCTCTGATGCCTTTCACAGCAGTCTATATCCCGTTTGTGCTCTCCTCACCATCTTTTTCTTTTTATCTCCCCCTTTACTCTCCTCTGTCGTTCCTTTTGTGGCATCCCCCTAGGGAAGTCATTACGCTGTTCTCAAGTGTGATTTTTCATCTTTTTTTTTTAAGAGAACATCTAAAAAACACATTCTCACTGGAGGCCTTCTTACTGTACCCCCTCACAGAAACATGCCCATCACTGACCTCCTTGTTACAGCACCTGTGGGCTGAGGTGAAAAGTAGAGAGGTGGTGGGTCGTTGGAGGGTGGGAGGTGGTTGGGGGAAAGGGGAAGGTGGGGAGTGAGAAGGAGAGATGGATTGTGTGCAAGAGTAATTAGAGCTGTTGTGTGTAAGGCTGGATTGGCTGTGTGTTTGTGTGACTCAGAGAAACAGAAAGAGGTAGCATTACAGAGTGTATGTGAACCTGTACACTTGTGCACTGTTCAGAAAACAGATCAATGTGTCCTCAGCCCATTTCCTACTCATGTAAAAAGAGCCACAATCAGTTAACACAAATAGGGAAGAGAGAGCACACAGAGAGGAGGAGAGGTCAAAGGAAAGTGAATGCAGAGAAGAGAAGAGAAAGAAGAGAAGAGAAGAGAAGAGAAGAGAAGAGAAGAAAGAGAAAGAAGAGAAGAGAAGAAAATAAACATTACAGGCTTAAAAAGAAGAAAAGTTTTGTTTCTCTGGTCTTCAGCTCACACATTGTATACTTTCACCAACTCTTTCTCATCCTCCACTCCCAAATCAAATGACTATGACCTCTAAGCTCTGGCACAACTATCTTATGATTTATAACCCCTGTATGTTTCTGTGCACATGTGGAATATTTTTTTAAAGACTTCATGTGTTGCACGGCAGTGTCTGCTGATGTAACGTGCATAAATACCTTTATACTGTCACACACACGCACCATTTTTCTCATCACACAACCAGAGGTCAATTGAAACACAACACAAGGTGAGTCAACTACTTTGCAGTGGTGCATACATCACCAGTTATTTTCAGATGGGGGAGGGTCAGGAGGGACATTACATGGACACTGCATCAAAGAACCGCTCAGGGAACGCACAAAATCAGTGTTTTAAAGCAATACTTGAAACATTTCACTTACGATCACTGCTTAGAATGGAACTGCACAAGCCCTATATTGCATTATGTTATTGTACAAAGTATTACATTTGCAAATTCCCTGCAGCTTTATTTCTTACTGCTAACAGTCTAACAAATGCTTATCTAAATGAAACCTAACACGATCAATCCCTAAACCTGAATTCTAAAATCTGAAAGCTGCCTGTAAAAAGATGTGAAGAAGGGTGAATATTCTTGTCTTTCTTGATGCATGACAAAAGAAGAAATTCATTTACACACACACACACGCACGCACGCACATGCACACACGCACACAATTCCTGCTATGCTCAAAAGACAAAGCGTTCATCATTAAGCATAATTTAAACCCGATGTCATATGGTGTTTAATCTTACTTTCTTTTCATTTTATCTAATTGCCTTATTTGCCACAAGAAAGAAAGCAGTGTCATTCTCAGCTCATATGAATAGGAGCAGGAAAAGAAAGACAATAAGCGTGGAGGATGAGTGGTGGGACAGCCAAGTACAGAACATGAGGGGAGTATGAAAAATGAGGATAAAAGAACACTAAAGAATGGCACGAAGAGACTTAAGTGGGGCAAAGAAAAGAGAGGACAGTGACCAAACAGCTCAAAGAGAAGAGTGAGGTGAAACTACAAGGAGAAAAGAAACATAACCAAAACAGAGAGAGAGACAGTTAGCAAGGCAATGCTATACCTTATTCTCACAGAAAAGCAAAGATAGAAATAAAGTGAGTGGTAGAAGCATTAGTGGTGTGCTTCTGCGTGTTCAAGCGTGTGTGTTTGTTGGTATCCTGGCTTGACTCCCGGGAGCAGACTGCCAAAGTTT
This sequence comes from Archocentrus centrarchus, assembly GCF_007364275.1. Taxonomy (NCBI): domain Eukaryota; kingdom Metazoa; phylum Chordata; class Actinopteri; order Cichliformes; family Cichlidae; genus Archocentrus; species Archocentrus centrarchus. The sequence goes on along the minus strand of NC_044355.1, from coordinate 15,660,773 downwards.
CACTGGGTCTACCACCGTGCCAGGGTCAATGTAGGCACATAGACAAACATAGGCACAAAATTCAGGGCATGGCATGAGATTAGCCACCAATAAAGAGATGGAAACGGGAGGAAAGCAGCGAGTCATGACACTGTACAACTTAACAAATGAGTGACAATATTTGAGAACAGATGAAAGCTAAAGAGAAGCAGGTAGAAAAATGCATTGATCAGGGAAAAAAAGAGGGAGAGAGAGAGACAAGGAGAGTGTGTGTATGAATGTGTGTGTGAGAGAGAGTGAGAAAGAGAGAGAGTAACAGAGAGACACAGAGAGAGAGAGAGAGAGAGAGAGAGAGAAGGAGAGAGAGAAAGAGAGAGAGAGGGAGGATCACTGGGCTCCGCGAGCATGCGAGGATCAGCAGCAACAGAATGAGACGGAGAGAGATAGAGTGCTAAAGAATCGGAGGAGAGCACTACTGATGACTAAAGGACTACCACACACGAGTGACACACCAAGAAGAAGAGGAACGGAGAAGCATGTGGACCAAAGGGGATGATAAGAAAAGGTAAGTGACTAAGAAAGCAAGAGCAAAGACATTTGTTAGAAAATAACATTGATTGTATGTGGAGTTAAGTATGTGCGTGTGTGTGTAGGGGAGTGATAGCATAAAAACCTAACATGTTTTCTTCTTGCTCCATCTGAGGAATGTTTTCTGGTCTGACAGCCCAAGGCAAATACTTATTTTTCAAAGATGGTCATTCAAGATTTAAGACTCTGGCGAAGGTTTTGAATGAAGGTAACTGTGGTTTTATGGAAGCAGCCACCAGAGAGCTAACTGGAGTGCAAGAAAAAAAATCCATAGGTTAAAGCTCTGGACTACATAGATAAATATACAAAGCAACAATAAAAAAACAAAACAAAACAAAAAAAAGACAGTTTTTGGCTTGGGTGGACGTCTTCTTCCTTAGAGACTCAATCATCTCATCACCAAAAATTTTCTATATCTTCAGAAGGGCTGTTTATTGCGTAGAAACCTTTTGAGTGTAATTTAATTTTTTAAAAAAGTACAATCACTGCATCGACACAACTGTTTGCATGTGTGTGTGTGTGTGTGTGTGGTGTGTGTGTGTGGTGTGTGTGTGTGTGTGTGTGAGGCAGGTGAGTAATCCCAGCCATCTGTCACAGTAGGATTTGATCCACATGAATACATCTGTGTGCGTTCCAGAACCAGTATGTATATGTGTGTTGAGTGAGTGGGTGTGTTGTTTCATAATGCAATATTAATTACAACTTTTGCTTTAACAACGATTACGAATATTTCTGTGTGTGTGCGTGCGTGCATGTGTGTGTGTGTGTGTGTGCGTGTGTGCGCGCGCTTCCCGGCTGATGTTAAAAGCCTCTAAACCAATCGTCAGGACAGCTAGTGTAGCTTTAATGTGGGATTATGAAGCAATAACCCTTCTCTTTATACACTGATGCTGACCTCCTGCATCTGTGTACGTGTGCATGTTCGCATTTGTATGAGAACAACCAAATGTGTATACAGAGATCTTAAACTGAGACAGTGTGGATTTATGTGACCTGTGTGCAAAATTTATATAACCTCATCAGCCAGAACATAAATCAGAATCACAGCCTGTTCGTGTGTGTGTGTGTGGTGTGTGTGTGTGTGTGTGTGTGTGTGTGGTGTGTGTGTGTGTGTGTGTGTGTGTGTGTGTGTGTGTGCGTGCATGTGTGTTGCACTACACATCGCCCAGTCTTCACTGGCACAAACACATCAACAAGTTGAAAAACTGAACAGGAGAATAATGCTGGTTTTTCCAGGCCTATTGCAGAAGAGGCACATTTTTTGAATAAATTATTAAAAAAAAATAAAATAAATTGCTTTACTGTTGTGTGGAAATGTTTTGCAGATAATTTTGCGCTCTTTTTCTTTGTGAGGGACACTTCTAAAGCTTTTGTTTTCTAAAACAGTTAATTGTAGTCTGTTGTGAGTCATTATTTTGCAGTAGAAGTGATTGTTTTAAGTTCCAGTTTTTCGACTGCTTGCGTGACATCTGAACTCAGATACACTGATATTTTGTGGAATCCATTCTTCCCCTATCTGCACTGTGTTTCCTCTTCCACCATCTGCTGCACAGCCCCAAACAAGAATAATTCCATCCCCAAGCCTAACAGTTTAACAAGGTGTTCTTTTCATCAAATGTCGCTCCTTTCTTTCTCTAAACACGCCTTCGATGAGTGCAGCCAAACAGCTCAATTTTGAACTTCATCCGTGTTCGGTCACTTGCTTCCAAATTGAGACTGGCTTATTCAGATGTTGTTTTGCATACTTGAGATACTGAATTTCTGGTGAGACTGAAGGGGACATTTTCCCTGTGTTGTCTCTTCCCCATAGGTATTGTTTGTGCATTTCTACTTCCTGCTACAGCAAAATCTTCCTGCGGGTTTTTCGCTGGCTACCATGTTTTTTGCTTTTCATGTCTGCCCAGCATGGTTAGTTTCATTGAAAAGTTCTCTTGATTTTTTCAGGTTTGTATTTTCATCATTGACATTTCAGACAGTGGAATGTGTAAGCTGGTAGTTCTTCTTTCAATATCATTTCTAGCCTTTCCCTTCTCTGTGGAAAAACATTTGCTTTGTTTTAGGCAAGAACTACTTGATATTTTGGTCAATATTCAGATGATTCTAACATGATTAGTAAAATTTATCTGAAAAAATCTACTGAATTGAAGCGAAATAATGAATTGTCATAGACAAGCTGGGACGGAGTTTGGTCTTTTAGGGAGGGCCACAAGCCCCTGCTTAAAGGAAATGGGTGCATTAGGTTTCTAAAAGACAAACAAAAAGAAAACCCCCCTCATAACTGAAAGTATTTTTTTCAGATCATCAGTCAGTTCTTTAAAGAAGCCCAGTCTTACCACAAAATTTGAAAAAAGAGGAGAATAAATCAAGCTCTAGACTTCAAATCAATTAAAGTCCAATGAACCAATGGCGTTATGAAATTTTTAAAGTACAAAGATTACCAACCACATATGCAACATAGCATATTATTAGTTTGTGAAAAGTTCAAAAAAAGAGGTTCTTAAAAATAATAATAAAAGAAATACAATAAAATTAAACTAAACTGAAGAAAATCCAATTTTATCCCATGTTTTCTGCAGCAGTTGTATTTGGTTCCTTTCACTTTAACAGAGTATAAATATTTTCAGGGGTATCCAAATTTTAACATGCAACTGTATGAAGAGCCTGTTGTGGTTATCAGCAATGCGCTAGAATATTGCTAAGGCATTTCTCTGTTTTCATTCTCGGAAAAATAATAATGAATAGGCCATGTGTGAAGGCAGGAATCTGATTCAGTGCTAATGAAATCTTTCTCAAAGATTCTTAAATATTTTCAACAATTTCCTTTAATAATTCATATTTTCTTTCTTTGCATATGTCCAGGCATGATTTGCTTGTAACTCACCTGAGTTAGACTTAAATTGGTACCAACTTGTATGAAAATCAATTCCAAGTTGTTTTTTGTGTCTAATAGTAAATGGAAAAATAAAGGTTCACATATATGAAACAACTTCAGTACTGAGGAGATCATTTAAATGGGATCTAATGCAAATTACAGAGTGAAAATCTTAATCAATAGGTTATGGCAATAAACTGCATTGACTTTCATCACGTCTTGCTGCAGAGTGACAGATAATGGGCAGAAAGAGAAATAAAGGTTAAGGCAGCTGACAGGAAGACAGAATGAGCAATCAAAAGAAATGTGTGCTTGCCAACACACATGAAGCTGTGTGTGTGTGTGTGTGTGTGTGTGTGTGTGTGTGTTCACGGGTGCCTGTCAGTTGCATGCACGCCTGCCTGTCACTGACACCTTAGCTACTCTGCTAACCAGACACACTGTGAACAAGTGATGAGAAAGAGATGAGATGCAGTGAAAGACAAAAGGACACCAAAGTCAGAAGGGCGGGAAGATGAATGTGTGAAAGGGAGTGAGGGCAGCAGGGGCAGCACGATGAAGAGATGAGAGGAGGAGAAATAGATTAAGGGTTAATGATGGAGGGATTGGATGGGACGCGCAAACAGGATGAGTAATATGGTAGAGAAGAGAAGAATGAGATGATATAGAGTATAAAGAGAAAAGGTAGTAATCAGGATGACGACAGATGACCGAGTGGAATAGAGAGGTGACAGGAAAAAAAGAGAGAGAGAGAGAGAAGGGTAGAGTAGACAGTAAAAGCAAAAATGTAAACCCCTAACAATATCACACCCTATTAGCTGCACTGATAAGTTTTTTATGTAGTAGTGCATCTGTGGCGCCGCCTCTAACTCAGATACTTTGTTTTCCCCTGTTAGCTGACTGGCTCTACTATTCCACTTTATCCTGTTTATCTCCTATTATCAAGTATTTGGTGTTAAATATCTCATAAATATTCTTCTTTCGTTTGGTTTCTCTGCCCTGCTGCTCACCAACAGGCATTACTCTAGCAAACAACAAAACAAATGAATTAAATCACCAGATGGATTTGTCAATAATATATTTCACCCCATTTCTTACAGGTACAGAATGGGTTATAATAAGCTTACAGCATTAAAACCAAATTGACTTTTTTCTCTGGGGTCTTTCTGACTGGAATAGGACATTGCTTTGAATTATTTCCTATTTGTTGCCACATACACAAGACATAGAGCTAAAAAGGCTACAATTCTTTAATAAATCCACTGCTATGACTTCAACCTTTTTGTTCCACTTTGTGTCATCGTGCCTTTTGACTGGGGTCACAGCAAGAGGAAGGTAGACACGTTTAAACGCGTCCTCAATCAATGAATTCACGTGTAAAAGTGCAAATGAGCGTGAAAATTAATTTAGATTCAGAATCTTGCCTCTTCCTTTCCTCTACTGGAGGGAGTCCCTTAGAAGAAAAAAAGACTGTAATGACTTACAGTGTCTGTTTACAGTGTTGGTGCACTCAACACACTGAAGCCCTTCAGATTTACTTTCAATTAGAGACATTGTTTGCCTTATCTGAGTTTCTTCTCAGACAGATGTACGGGCAAGTCTGCCTCACAGTTTGCTGTTTAATTTATTTTCTGATTCTGCTTAATTTATGCATCACTGATTCCAAAAATGCAGAAACAAAAACATGCACAAACACAAAGTACATATACACAGAGTTTGTCCGGTGTAAAATTTTCATGAATGTTCGGTACACGGGGTGCCGTAAAGCATTTTCCATTTTCCTGCTGTTTGTAAAATGGTTGGAATTTGAGTGTGTCTGTAAAACCCCAGTTAGATCCTTCTTTTTGTGGTTCTTAGAGAGCCACACTGACCATAGATTGCACTACATGACTTGAAGAAGCAGCTGAGTATCTCATTATTATAACACACAATCTGCCCCAAACAATTTGACACTTAGACCCTAACTTGCTGGCTTGGTGAGATGCCTGGCTTTTTGTATGTAAACATTAGCCCTTTGTGGTTTCTTCCTTTTTAGTTGAGATGCTAATTTGCGGGCGCTGTTCCTAAAAAATACAGCTGCTCTCAATTAAAATGCACAATGACAAAGGCTGCAGAAACAGCTGAGTACATGCCCTGGCTATTTTTGATGATTAATACTGGATTCATATTTCTATGAGATACAGGGATAAGTGTTATGCACTTAAACAAAGGTGAAATCACTGATTTAAACTGCCAACAAAAGCAAAGAGAGACACAGTATGCATGTCAGTATATCTGTGGAGCAGGCTTCAAATTACAGACAAACAAGAAATAAGCAGAAAATATATAGGGTACTGTACATCAAACTTTATTGTCACAAAGCTAAAGAAGAGTCCTGCGACAACCCCCCCACCCCCCCACAGAGCCTTGAGCTCAACATCATGGAGTCAGTCTGGGATTAAACGAGGAGACAGAACACACTAAGACAGCCCAAATCCACAGATGAACTGTGGCAAATTCTCTAAGATGCTTGGAACAACCTAACTGCTTTGAAAAATGTGAACCAAGGAGAACTGGTATGGTTCTAAAGACAAGGGTGCTCACGCTAAATATTGATAGATTTTTTCTATTTCTAGCATTTTGAAGGAACTTAAGTGAGAACAAGAATACTGTAACATTATGTGCAAAGTAATGAAAACAATGCAAGTTACTGTACATATTGTTATTTTACTTTACAGTTCTTTGTAACGAGGAGAGCTGTCTATCTTGCCTGATGGCTTGTCTGCTTATTTTAGCAGCTCTCTTTCACTAATCATTCACCTCAGAGACTCACAGAGATGGTGTTACTAGGAGCTCATGTACTTAAATCAAATCAAAGTTTATTTGTAACATGCATGGTCATACAGGGCACAACTAGCAGTTAAATGTGGCAGCAATCCAAATTTTTGCAATCATTCCATAAAAGAAAAAAAGCCTGAGCAAAGTAACTTATTCTTTTCTAATTGTGAAAAAATAAAATTGTTGCAGGGCAGCATGGTGGTGTTGTTAGCACCATTGCCTCACAGCAAGAAAGCATTGGGTTTGACACCACCATCGAGTTGGGGCCCTTCTGTGTGCAGTTTGCATGTTCTCCCTGTGTCTGTGTAGGTTTTCTGTGGGTACTCAGGCTTCATGCCAAAGTCCAAAGACATGCAGTTAGTGGGGTTAGTTTAATTAGTGATTCTAAATTGCCAGTAGGTATGAATGGTTGTCTGTCTCTCTGTGTTATCCCTGTGGCAGACTGGCAACCTGTCCAGGGTGTATCCTGCCTTATACCCTAAGGCAGCTGGGATAGGCTCCAGACCCCTGCAACCCTGAACTGCATGGATGGATGGATGGATGGATGGATGGAAGGATGGATGGAATGTTTGCCTTTGTTGTGCAACAGCATGCAAGTCTTTTCCTGTCCAGTCCATCAGTTATAAGAAATGGTCAGAAATTGTTCGGCAAAGATTTATAGATAGAATTAAATTTGCAGGCAGCAGAAATCTATAAAAGTTAAAAAAGAAGAAGAAGAAAAGGGAAAAAAAGGTAGTGAAAGTGTTTTCCATTTTCTCCATTTGAAAATGGAGAGAACTCCTCCTGCAGCTTTCCCCTCTCTGTTCCGGTAGGAGGGGCTCCCACCAGACTTGGCACTCACACTAAAAAGCAGGTGTTTCATATAGACTAGAAATAGGTAATGCTGACTTTTAAGCTTCACATGAGCCCACTCTTCCAGCTGAAAGTCCTGTGCTTAACCCACTGCACTTCTGCGTCTTACAAATTTGCTCTTTATACAACTTTATACTGTTCGCCTTGTCTGAACAGATCTGTGATCAACCAGTCTCTCTCCAAGGGCTAGATTTTTTTAAAAAACAAATCCGAGAGAAGGTGCAGGAGTCTGTCTGGTTCCTCTCAGACACTTTGGATTACAATATGCTGAAAGGTTATTATGGATTTTTTTTCCAGTGGCCCCAAAAACATATTACCTACTCTGGCTCTAAGTTTCAAAGACATGTTAAATCAGAGGTGTAATAGAAAGTCAAAGTTTAGCAATATATAAAAATCAGTAAAATAGAAATGTTTTTGTTGCCTTGAACCCAGACAACGGAGGCTGGAGGAAAAATATCTAATGAACTGCACAAAATGCAGTGTGTGCCCTGTCTCAAAGGGCCAATAAAGTGCTGCGTTTGTTCTGTTCTGGTGGTGAGTGGGTGAGAGATAGTAACTGAAAGAGGTGGTGTGATTACAGAGCAGTAAAGCAAGTCTCAGTCTCCCTAAAATGCTTGCACACTCACATACACACACGTCAATCGGCAGCTGAAAAATGAGACTCACCTTGAAACGACAGGGGACTCGATTCGCTGGAGCATTTGGCGTTCTGTTACCACTGCAAAGGCGTGGGTGCACACTCATTCACAGACACATGTAAAAACACACAGGGCATCGCTGAGACTGCCTGTGTTGTAGACAATTCTTTAAAAGCTCAAACCCATCGACTGGCAAATTAAACTCATTGCATGTATAAACAGATTTCATAAAAGGCTGCGCCCTGTCAAGAAACTCCCTGCAGTGTTTAAAGGCTGTGTGTGTTTGTATGGTCTGTGTGCGCAATGTCAGATGCTCAAGCACACTTGCAGTGTGCATTGATTACTGGGAAGCATGTGTGTGGCTTCCCAGATTTTTTTTTTCTTCCTCTCCTTTAATGTTTGTCTCTTCACGCATCGTCCTCCTCCAGTCTTCTGTCTTTACTTTTATCTTTTAAAAAAGTCTTTCAGATTATGAAAGAAGAATCTGATTGGAGATTTAAACCGACTGTTGGAAATTAGGCCTTTACAATACATCTCTTCCACTGACCCACACATACAAATGCTCATGCATGTCTTTCATCTTGACCGTGATTCTTCTGCTACATCTGTTCTCTCACCCTCATCCCTCGGCCACCTTTCAGCACCTGCCTGTGCCGCTGTCTTTCCTGTTATCCTCTTTAGTTGCCTCCCTTTTATCCCCCAGCTGACAATGTTTCTTCCCTTTCTCCTCCCCGCTTATTTTGCACAGCCAGAGGTGAAATGTTGGTGAGTGACTAAGTTTATATATAGACAAAAGGAGGGGAGAGAGAGAAGCACACAGAAAATCAAAGACTGCGTGACAGAGATGGAAGACAGGGTGCTGAGTGGAAAAGTGTGACAACAAACACAGTACGTGATGAAAGAGTGATGGGAGGATAGTCCTATCTTTTAAGATTTAAAAGAGAGGAAAAATTATTGAGAAAAAGAGAGGGGTAGAGAGACTGAGATAGGCAGGAGCATGAGATGGATTTCTGAGGATAGGGTGTCACTTTTTGCCTGGCATCATGCAGGTCAGGGGTGAAGAGTAAGACTTTAAAAAGAAACAAAGGCAAAAACACACAAAATGAGAAAGAAAGAAAGAAAGAAAGAAAGAAAGAAAGAAAGAAAGAAGAAAGAAGAAAGAAAGAAAGAAAAGAAAGAAGAAAGAAAGAAAGAAAGAAAGAAAGAAAGAAAGAAAGAAAGAAAGAAAGAAGAAAGAAAGAAAGAAAGAAAGAAAGAAAGAAAGAAGAAAGAAAGAAAGAAAGAAAGAAAGAACAACTTGCAGCAGGTGTTCTGCTGTCTGATGTGGCTGCTGATGGAAAGGGGACTCAGCTCCAGTGGAATTACCTTTAGTTGACTTAGGCTGAATCCCAAGACAAGCTGCTTGACAGCTCTTATACACAATCAGACACACAAATTGGGACATATGCATGCACATATGCAGTCCTTTCTCTCTTCTTCGCACACACAAACACCGGCTAGCTCTCTTCTTCTTGCTTTCCCTCTCCATCTGTTTCTCTCCACAAAAATACCATCATCATCTGCAGTTTGTTTGTGCAAACAACACATCTCAGTCCTTTTCACATTAACTATACTCAGTAGCTGTTCCCTGCTTTGTATGTAGAAAAAGGATGCATGAAATATAAGTTAAAGCTACTGTCGTCCACTCCAGGACAGTGGTTACCACAGTTAGCACATTAACCAATAATAAACAGTCTGGGCTGTCAATTATGTGCAACCCCCTCCCTGGCAATGTCGCATTCCACAAGCCAAACACACTGTCAGGATATTTATATAAGTAGGAGCAATATGTCACTGAAACAGAAATCCTTTGATCTTTAATGCCTTATGCAGAAACCTTACATTTCAAAGCACCACTGTCACTGAAACTCTCAAGCAATGCAGAGCACTGTGTGACACTTATTGTTCTCCCAACTGTGTCTAGAAAGTTTCAGAGGCAGGATGCAGGCTGAGCACGCTCTAAATTTAAACTGTTCCCTGTTCTGCATTTCAGCTCATGGGCAGGCCCACCAGCATCAGTATTAATATTTAATTTTCTTAAATGAAAACTGAAAATCCAAAGAGTCTGACAACATTAATTACACTTCCTGTCAGGGAAAAAGAAAAAAAAAAAAGAGGGCTAAGATGTCAATTTTTATTCCGCTCATGCAGTCAAAACAGCATGAGGTATTAGGCTTAGGTCATGACAGGCCATTGGTATGAATGAATGGGCACATGCCTTTGATTCTGAATACATATGAAATATTAGAGTAGCAGTCAGGCTCATCGCAGGTAGGATGTGTTACCTGTCCACTGGTGAGAACATATTTTTTACCTGCTACAGTGCAGGCAGGCTGACAGGCTGTTTTAAAACTTCTCAAAACATTCCGATGGAATTCTATTACTCCTGAGACAATAATGAAACAATAAAAGATTTTCTTGTCAGTAATCCCATGGGTTCTTACACTGTTAGGTGAACATGGCTATATTTGATTTATTTTGATAGCTGTTGTAGTTTTCCCACTCTTGACCGTATTCAGCAAGCATCTGTGTTGTCATGTTGCACCGGCAGGTATAAACTAAGCCATTCGTCTTCCCTATGTGTGTCTGGGCGTGTGAGTTTACGCCCCACACTGACTGCATTAGAGTGACAACGCTGTTGTGAAGAATGAAGAAAAAAAATACTCATGAAGGCACAAAGATTTCAGCCTTGATACACACACCCTGGACAAACCTAATTTCATGGACAAATTATCTTGGACCAGCAGCAGACTGGCTTTGTGTGTGGCACTGAGGGATCAAAGGTGGGCAGGAACTGACTTTCTAAACACAGGCAGACAGAAAGAAATATGCTACAATATATCTGCAACAAGTCTAAAATGCATTGGTGCTTGAACTGTGTGCAGACATCAACTGCAAGGCACTGGCAGTTACCCTCAAGAGCCAAACTGTGTGCAATTACATTAGATCAAATTAGCATAGCTCCATTAGCTAAAATGAAGGATACCAGACAAATGTGTCTGCGGCCACTTTTCTATGCTCTTAAATATAGTACCAATTGTCTGAGTTATTTAAGTAATCATTTTTTCCCCCTTATCTGTCTTTTCCTTTTGATGTACCCAGCCCATATTTTCTGCAATGGCCCAAATTCCTGATATGGAAAAAGTAAATATAATGGACTCTTGCCCCAATTTCATCAGCTAATCACAGTGTCACAGTGCACCACTGAATTACTCCGAGTCAGTGATCTGAAATGATTACCACTAAATGGCTAATTTTGCTCCCCTCCCAATCAGTCCACAAAGTTTAGACTAAGCATAATAATAAAAAAGTAGATAACATTGTAACATAATTTAGTCATGGATTAATATTCAATTTCCTGCCTTAAATGAAACAAGTAAAAAATAATTTAACACAGAATTAAGGGCACAGTGTTTGTCTACCTCACTGAAAAAGCATGAAACCTGGAACAATGTTGCAGAGTTCATCACAAAATTATCTTAATTCATTTGGCAGATTTCCAAACTGCTGTCAATAAATGATTCATTTTAAGTTTACTGCTGTGGAAGGTAGAGAAAAACATCATTTTAAAATGTGCAGTACTGTGTGATCACTTAATAAAAGAATCCAGCAACATAATTGTTCTTAAATTCACAAGACCTATAGCTCCTGTGATTTGTATGCAACTCCCAACTTTATAGAGACAGATGCAATTGGCCATAACCTACATATCTATAGTTTATTCCCCTTGATGGGATTTAAAGTTTTGCCACTGTTACTCTCACCTGCCTTCTAGGGTAATAAGAACTTGATAGACCTATATTGATCTGGTCAGTGTGTGCTCTCATTCGAGGTCAAAGCTTTTACACAGAGCTTTACGTGCTTAATGTCTATGTCTTCTTGCCAGTCTGGCTATTTCTTGCCAGTTTCTCTTGTTTATACCTTTGTATCTATCACTCATTGCCTCTATGTCTTTCCTCTCGCCAGAACAAACCAGCAAAGCCCAGAAAAGCCATCCAACTCATCATCTGTGGCCCACTGGTTGGAAACTGAGAAAATCTTTGACTGTGACGTCCAATCGGAAGTAGCTCAAGTAGTAAGAAGATCACTAATGAAAGAAAGTTAAGAGTCCACAGCTTTACTGGATATTGAATTCCTTCCAACAGCTTCCAACAAACTCTTTCACATAAATTAATTTAGCTAAACAAGAGCTGGAAACATTTTGGATTTCTGTTAGATATAATCTTGTTGGTGGCTGATGTCACTGCTTGCCTCCATCCCTTTCAGCTCCTCAGGGGGCTGAGCAAGCCTGCAGAGGAGTATGGGCAGGAGGGTGGCTGACCCAACAAATCCAGTCCCTGCACTGGGAGTTCCCCTGGCGGGGGGGCGATGGGGCCCACTGTGCAGCGTCGGGGTGCAGACATCTCCCAGACTTCGGACTCTACCCTCCATCAAACGCCACGGCAGCCAACCAACCAACACGCATCGGCTCCTCACCATGGCAACAGACAAAACAACAACAAAAGCAGAGGCAGGGGGAGTTATCAGAAGTGACAGCAACAGTCTGCCTGTGTCGAAAGAGACATCTCAAAACGAGATCAACAGCCTGACACAGGACGACATGGGGTCACAGGGATCAGGCAGTGGAGTTTACTGCCAGATCAAAAACATACGGACAAACCCAAATGACACGAGAGGTAAAAGGACAGCTCGGTACACAAATGGCAGTGTGGTAGCCTCTGATGTGGTAGGAGGGGTTTGCAGTGAAAATACAGAAGGTAAGGAGCCATCCCAAGAGAGGAGAAGGGTGCAGTCTCTACGAGGGGAGGGCCATCGTACGGTATTAAAGACGGGGAGCATTTGTACGACTGTACACGCCACCCCACCTCGGCCCTGCAGAGTAATGACGACTTCTCCGCCTCGCCTTTGTGGGACATGTGGGAGGAGAAGATCTCAGATTACGCCGTGCACCGGTGCATGTCGCAGGAGGGCTGTTAATCAAATAACAGCTAGCCAGACTTTACCTAATCCGCCACGCAAACCGCCTGTGGTTCCCAATCAGTCAAGAAAAGACTCTGCTGCTATGAACTCTGAGTCTTGCACCAAAAAACCAGACACAGCCAACACACAATACCACACATCAGTAAAGACTACTCAATTATCACAGCTGTCGCACACTATACCAAAAGCGCACAGTTCACACTCAAACCACACAACACACACTCAGAACAAAACCAAAGATTCACAGCAGCAGACGAGGCCGCACTCTGCAGACTTTACCTGTTACAAGGACTCAGCCACGCAGACAACAGATACACAAACTAACACAGATAGGACCACAGCTGACACACACACACAACAAACACCCACACCAACTTTAGAGGTGACAGAACCACACTCAAATGACAAACAGAGTCACGTTGTGGCTCACAGTCAACACACTGATGAAGACGCGCATCAGCACACAGTAGCCAGTATTTCTTCTAAGTCTCCAGCTCCTTTTTGTCACAGCGACTCAAAATCTAGCACCACCCCACCTATTCCACCAAAAAACTGTCCTGCACCCACTCACTCCAAACCAGCCACATCTGTAGCGCAAACTAAAACCCAGGAGACCACAAATATACCCAAGCGATCCTCGGAACGGCTCAAACTCAAGGACTACACAAAACAGAAGAGCAAATCTTTTGATGGCCACAGTCTGCCTTGTAAGACTCACATGAAAGCACAGTGCAATGGGGCACCAGGAGGACTTCTGGATGGACATGCAGTACAAGCGCCACGTGGGCTGGAGAAGCAGCTGCAGAGTGTGGAGGAGAACCTGCTGTCCAATCAGGAGAAGATAAAGGTGCTTCTCAACGTGATTCAAGACTTGGAGAAGAGCAAGGCCTTCAGCGAAGGGTGAGAGAAGGGACTTAGGGAGGAAAATAACTTGAAAAGAGAAGGGGAAATAGGGGAACGGAAGAAGGTAAGAAGGAAAGGAAAAAGATAAACTGAGAAAGTGTGAAATGAAGAACCATAGATGCCAAGACAGAGAATGAAAAGGAGGAGAGATAAAAAGAGATAATAGAAAATGAGTGGTAGAGCTATTCAATGCATGAGCAAATGTTTAAGGAAGAGGGAGTTGATAAAGTCAAGAAAAAGAGGGTGTCCTATGAGTGAAAGAGATTAATAACAGTGTATATTTAAGTTTTTATAGCTGACGGGCTTTCAAGTCAGTATATTAGATTTTTAAATGTCATCTGTGTAGAGCTGCACTGTGTACACATGCAATCTAGTCTTGTGGAGATATTTGATACCTACCAGTAGGTGGTCAGTGTCAGCGTTCTTACATTTCCTTTGTCCTTTTACTTTACATACATTTTAGAGTATGTAGTCCAAACATACCGTATTTCTAAGCAAGCTGAACTAATCCCCTGCTAAATCTTTTATTTTTAATTTCTTCCTCTCCTGCCACATGTTCTTTCTCTTCCCTCCATACATACCTAACAGCTGGTCTTTTAAAAATACCCCCTCTTCTCCACTGCTCTTTAAACTGCTTTTTGTAATTTATCCCTCTCTTCGCATCACCCTCACACCTTTCTTTGCTCAGTTCTTAATTAATACCTTTCCTCTCCTTATCTTTTTTTTATACTCTTCACCGTAAAGTATGAATCATATCTTCAACTGTGAATGACTTCTGTCCCTTCACCTCTTCCCCCTTCTCTTTCCCATCAACCTGTCTGTCACTCTTTCTTGCTGTCATACTGTTTTGTTTTCCCCACCTAATCCTCCCTATTCTTCATCTCTTCACCACCCTCCCTCTTTTCACCATTCCAACTTTAGGTCAAAGTCTGAACCTTCTTTTCCCACCCATACCCATTATTTCTTTTATACCTCTCAAATATCCTAAAACTGATGATGCCACATTATCACCTAAACTCTCTCTAAAATGGTTTTACTCTCTCCCATCCCTCCTTCTTTTTGTCCAGGGTTAACAGATGTCTGACTGCAGTCTAATCCCTATCAGATTACCTTACAATTAATGTTTAAGCTGCACAATAAGACACATAGAGTCAGTGCTCAAGCTGTCTTACCCTATCTTTGTGGCTATATAGTATGCACGTGTACAGGCATTTTGTAATGATGCTCGTCTCTCATGCTAAGAGTGAGAGAAAAACAGACAGACTGAGAGTCAGACAGAAACGAGAGGGTGAAAGATAGCTATTGAAAGATAGGAAGACCTTAAAAGAATGAGCATTAAGAGAAGCAGCAAGTAAGAGAGGGACTGCATGTATCTGGTGCTGTGCCAAAAATGAAAGGACTCTAAGTGGGCTGCTGTGATAAAAGTGTCGGCTGAGCTAAAAGGTTGTCGCTGTGCTCAGCTCCTTGTCTCGTTTCTCTCCTGAAGCAAAAAAACTTGTCTTCTCTTGCTGTTGTTGTTGTCTTTGACAAAGACTGGTGGGGTAGAAAAATGATGCCAGTTACACAGTCTCGCTCCATGTAATTAAAAAGTCAATTTTATCAACATAAATCAGTTACTTTTTTTTTATCGAAACAGTTCAACAGAAGGCCAGCCAAAACACCTCTGCAAAATAGTGTATTTTAATTGTGAGGCAGGCAGTGCAAGCCTAACAGATTTTTTTTTAATTCCAGTTTATTTTCTAACATGTAAACAGCATCCTTGGCTCTGTAGTCTCCGTAGTCTCTGTAGTCTTGTTCAGCCTTGATGCAGCTGGCATGTGTTCTTGCTTTTTGCTATTCAAACTAAAAAGAAAGACACTAAGCTCACTTTCAGTGAGCCTCTAATTTAAGCTAATAATATTTGTGCCATGTAATGTGTGGCTCCAAACTCAATCTACCAAGACAGTTGCTGCAAACAAAATTTTTGCCTGCATAGAATTGTAAACAGGCAGGTACTGTATTCACCCATTGGGGCAATCCTGGCAATGTCCTGAATAGTGTTACTGGGGCACATTGCGTGCACTAAACATCACAAACTATTACTATTTGACAACACGCAGACAGCATGCCTGTTTATTGCTGCACTGGGTATGTGTCCATGGAGAGAGAAATAACAATTCTGACACCAGCGTGACACCACTATGAAAATCTCAGCCTGCTGTTTGTGCAAAATGTTTTTCCCTATTACAAAAATGAATATTGAAGCTAGGAAGGCTTTGTTTTAGAGTAGCTTCTACAAAAATCGTGTATGCTAATGATTAAAACAATCGTATCAGAGTGGTTTTCTTAAGCGGATCGTAACAAACAGCGCACGCACTTTATGTGCAAATATAAATTTGTTTAGATAATTACCAAATTAAACACCACAGCGAAAATTACAAACCACACATGTAACTGCCATCAGAGCACACAGCTCTGTGCAATCAAACTTTCTGTGCTTTTGTGTGTGTAAGTGTTACATTTGTTGTTTCTGCAGTCGCAGCTCATACAGAACTGGTCAGGACATAAACAACTGCCCCACCTGCCAAAAGACAGCCTGCATCATCTACAGGTAACCTAATAAAGATAATGAGCTTACTGAATTGCATAACCCACCCATGACAACTCATTCTTACTTGGAGCTTTAGAAACAGCCATGAAACTTCTCCTGCAAAACTGCATGCCTACCGTGGGATGCAGTTTCCCTTTGTTACTTTTTCAGCCTTTCCAGGTTTTATCACTTATTCAGCTCTTTTTGTTTCATTACCCTTTCTTCCTGACACCCTGCTGTCTCTGCCCTTTTCTTCCATTCTGATTATTGTACTACTCATACAATACATTATTATATGAAAAAAGAGACTAAGAGTGATTCCTCTCATTAATATTAAAATTAATACTTGCTGTATTCTGCAGACTAGTAGAAGATGCTCTACCAAGGGAGGGTATTTACACATAAAAGAATGTTCCGCACAAACATGGAAATTAATTTAACACTGAAATGATCAGTCCAGTCGTCTCTTGTGTGACTGACCTAAATAACTAACTGCATTCTTAGATCCTCTGCAACTTACGGAACTGCACCGCCTCTTATCACACAGTAGTTTAATCCTCCCCATTACCACCACACAGTCCTTCTCTCTTTCACAATTTTTCATATAAACATTTCCATTACATGCCTGTAAAATCTCTGTCATTTCTGATTTTTAAACAAACTGGTCTCCTGTCTGCATCTGTGCCTCATTCTGTCTGTCAATTGCCAAAGCTCTAATCACCTCAGTGTGCCCCACTTCCACCCTCTACTCTTTCTCTGCACTGCTCACATAAGCTGAAAATGTAGGTTGCATGTAGCTTCATGGATAAAACTAAAAGAAAAGAAGTATTTACAGACCAAAGTCAATTGTGCTTGTTTACAATCACATACAAATCTCCCTTGCAGGCCTCAGAGGATAAAGACACATTTTGCGGGGTCTTTACCTCTTCAGTTCTCTTTAACTCTCAAAGCTTGCCTCAAAGCAGCCCCACCTCTGCGTCTCTCTTGTTTTAACTTTGTATCTCTCTGTCAGTTCATCTCCTCTTTGCATCCAGCTCTCTGTTTCCCCACATCTCATTTTTTGTTCCCTTGATCTTAATTAACACAGCAGAATCCTTATCCCAGTAAGTAGCAATGAGCACCAAGGGGGAAAGACAGCTACATAGTAGCATACTCATCCATATCCACACAGATATACACACAGATTTTTCCCTCTGCTTTACACAGTGAGATAAATACACATATATGCAATCCCCACTGTATTCACAGGAAAGCATCATCTCAGCCTCTTAAATGTGATGATTTCCTGTGGAATATTTTAAAGTCTGCTTGTAAGACAAAAACAAGGCATTCAACTTTAGCTTTGCAAAATAGTGACAGCCATTATACAACTGCCTGATTAATTCATGCAAATGCTTTAATGACAAGACAACCTGCATTTTGCAGCATTTCACTTAAACACAAAAACATAAACAGTCTCAAAAATGAATTTGGATTGTCTGGTTAAATAAGCACTTTCAGAAGCGTTTCCCCACAGATGGTGAACATTTGATGGAACTGATGAGAAGAAAAACAGAACAATTGAGTGCTCTGAATCTAGAGATTAGCAGTTCGTGAAATTAGGAGAAAATTAATGTTTACAGGACAAAACATGCCCCCCCAGTAGTCTAGTAGAAAATATTGTACAAAAAAACATGTCATTACATAGTTACAAAGTGTCTAACATTAGTCAGAAATGGAAGCCTGAGACTTTCAAATATTTTGGGAGATACTCTATATGACCTAGAGTTATCCTGATCTTAGGTTTATGTTACCACTTCTCCCATCATCATAATCTCCCTTTCTCTCTTCTCAACTTCTGAGATTTCCTCTCCTGCTCCACTTTCCTTTTGTTTTAATTGCACACATGCAAATGCAAACATGCTAATTAATCCAGCACAAAGGAAAATCAGCTTTTATTTGAATTATGTGTGCACACATTTCAAACAAAGAAAAGAATATATTTCACGCTGTTTGAAAGATGTTAATGACTTGGGCAGAAAGGCAGATTCTCCTTCCTAGTCATTTTTTTTGGTCATGTCAGTATGAGTTTCGTTCAAAAAGGGAGAAGGGGATCAGCATCTTTATTGTGACATACACATACAAAAGTCAGAACTACAAGAGCTCTGTTTGTTTGATTGGACAATAATGGCCTTATCAAAACTCCAGAGGATTCTGGGTAAAGAGGAGGGAAGATGGCAAAAGAGAGACAAGCAGAGGATGAATTACGTGTGGGACTAAAACATTCATCCTAATGATCTGTGGTGAAAAAAAGAGCTTTTGACGTGGGCTGACTGCCTGAAGATGTTTTGCCATCGTCTGTTCTAATTAATCTTTACGATGAGAGACAAGAGGGAGAGGAACTTCTGACAGCACCTCTGTTTTGCCTCCTAAAGCTTAAACAGCTGAAACAATCATAACAAAATACACGCGGGCACATGTGCACACCTACAACCTAAAGGGGTTCTACTACTTACACGTCCCAAATGTCCCAAATATAAAGTCATGTATTAAGCAAAGAAACCAAAACCTTAACCCTGATTTCCACAATACACCTAATTTTAACCAAATAATGAAGGTTTTATGTTTAACACTGTCACACAGGGATGAAAGAAACCCTAACACACAGTCATGGACACACATTAAAAGATGCTGAAGGTGACAGCTTATTCAACGAATCAAGAATAGCAGCTTTCCCAACTGTGCGGTAATCCCATGAACAATAGTGAGAGAGTGAAGTAGGTATGGGTAGAGAGCAGTACAGAGCTATACTGAGGACTGAGACAAGGGAAGGTATAGAGAGACCTGACATAGAAAAAGCTTTACTTTCTAAAACAAGACAGAGTGTACAGTAAGTGCATGTGGGGCAGGTGCCGTACTTTATCTTTCTTTATATGTATGCTGTGTGGCTTTGTTTGTATGTACGTGTCTCACTAGATCTCCTTTATCAATTATTCATGCAGCCATCTCCATTCTTCTGTGCCCACCAGAGCTTTTACTTCCTCCTATATTCGCTCATTTCATCACTCCCTCCATCGCTGCACTCTTTCTCGGGTAGCCAAGACCTTGCTGCCCTCCCCTCTCCATATCTCTAGTGGCACTCACGCTGTCCTTCTTTACCTCCTTGTCTTTTTTTGTTTCCTTCTTTTACTATGCAGTGACCTCTCTGCCCTGTTTTATTAAAGGTCGCTTTTCTTTCATTTAGCTATCCTTCCATCTCCCCAAAGAGTCTGTCTCTATTCTTTCTTCTTCCTTAAGTCCCTGCATGTTTTCCTTTTTCTCTCACTCAGCCACGGGCTTTTGAGGGAGATGTATGGAGATGGGAGGGGAGCGCGTCTGTGTTTGTATATTATATGTTTTTGAGTGCGTGTGTGTGTGTGTGTGTGCACGTGTGTGTGTGTATGTGTGTGTGTTGGCATACAAGAAGAGGGAAGGATTGGTAGTTGTCTCTGCTCTCCTTGCCTCATCATGTGCCTCATTAACTCCAGATGCCAGACCCTATGCAGCTCCACCCCTATAATCCAGCTCAGCACACACACACACACACACACACACACACACACACACACACACACACACACACACACACACACACACACAGCCACATACACATAAAATTACCAAATAGAGAGAGAAACTCAGAGTCTACTACACTATGACCTGCAGCAATGGACACTTCAGAGAGATGGTGAGGAAAAAGAGCACAAGAGAGATGAGGGGTGGAGGGGAATGAGAGCATAGAAAAAGTAAGCCACAAGGGTCTGCTTTGAACACAGAAGAGCAAAAAAGTTCCTCCCTTGCTCCTTCTTTTAGCTCCTCCATTGTGCAAATGCTCCTCTCCTTTCCTCCTCTCTTTTTCATTCTCCTCCCACTCCTCTCATCTCACCAGCCTGTGATCTACTGGTGCATGAAGTGCAAAAGAAAACTATATATGTGAAAAAAGTACTGAGCTGAGGCCCATGTGAAAGAGTGTGTGGGCTGAAGGTGCACCAAAACTAAGAACATAGTATGACTTTAAACCTCCATATAAAAATTACAGACAGTATTTAAGGTGTAGTCAGCATTTCATGTCATTAGGACACCTTAGGTCAACTTTCTCTAAACCCCTCTTTTTCTGTCCAACAGACTTCCACTTGTCTGTAATATATTTGTTCACAATCTCCTTTTCTACCCCACATTTAATCTCTTTGTGGTTTGATTCATATTACCTCAGTCTCTAAATCATGCTTATAATGTTTCTCCCTCATCTTTGTCTCTTTCTCCTTCGATTGCTCTCTGTTTTTCTCTCTTCTCCAGTGTGGAGCATGATTTTAGGCAGCAGGAGGGACGCTTCCAGGGGGTTATAGAGGCCCTAGAGGGGGAATATGATGTGCCTGCACCAACTCTGACCAAGCCCATGCCAGCCCCCACATCTGCCAGTCGCCCCACCACCAAAGCACGGGTCAAGAAATTGCGCAAGAAGTGTTTCTGGTGGCTCTAAACTCTAAGCACTGGAAAAGCCACAACTGCCCTTCCGGGCAGCAGGTGCAGGAGCAGATTATATTTCAGGGGACCTAAAATGTTGCAGAATAAAGCATCTCTCTCATGTGGGTGTGGATTGAGTTTAAGTTTATATTCAACAGGGGATCTTTTCTGAGCAGCATCCATATAAATGGCACATTTTCTACAGCAACCAATCCTGAACCCTGACAAAGTACACCGGTGACCAGGTATTTCAAAAACACACTAAACAAGGAGAAGAGGACAAAGGAAGCTGTTAAACTTCTCTGCCTGGGAGAAATACTGAGAAAGAGGCTATCCCTTCTCTTTCTCTGCAGAAACCAATCTTTTGTGGCTAATTTGAGATTACATTTTTGCCTGGAAGTGAGGACAGTGTTTTTCAATAACAAATCTGTTGTAGACAGATGAAGCATTGTCACATTGGATATCAGACAGCATACAGTTTGTCTCTTGGCTGAATGGCTATCTCAACAGACGGACAGATGTACCAGCTGGGAATGAATTTTTACAACGGTTTTGGATAAATTACAGCAATAAGCAGGGGAATCTAAATGAATTTGAAAAACAAAGGAATATAAGAACTAATTTGAATGCTATGTCTCTGGATGGCTTGACAGCCAAAATGTGAATGTAGCGACAACTGAAGCACTTGAAGGATATCACTGGAAAACGAGCTGATGAACTGTCTGGATACAGAGCTTGCTCACTGAGTCATCAGGATTTTGCAGAGAAAGATTGTATTAAGAATACATTAAGAGACAACGTGATAGGCAGCTGATTGAAGACTGACAGTATGTGTCAGATAATTAAAATTTCTGTCAACCCTGAGTGACAGAGTAATTGATTCTCTCCTTTATTATCATTCGAAATGGAAGTGTTCCGCTGCAGGCTCAAGCTTGTTTCAAGGGTCTTTACACATGTGTGCATACAAATGCATGCACTTAGAGGCATTCACAAGCAGCCATCAGTTTACACATACAGTAAATACAAGCAACTGCTCCCTCTCTCTCACACACACACACACACACACACACACACACACACACACACACACACACACACAGACATTCAATATATTTGTGAATGAGTGCAAACTAAGCACAGACCTGTCAATTCACTGCTAATGATTGGCTTATTTAAATGTTGGGTATCACTATATAATAGCTACAGTAGGTACAGTACCAGTGAAAGTTTCTCCTAATTTTCTATTGCACAAATTGTGCACAACACATTGTGAAGCTTCATAGTGAGAACAGTATGATAACCAGTAAAATGAACAGAAAACTTCAAGAGTTCAATCTCTGTCTTATTACCAACAGCACACTTCAACTTGGTCATATTAAAAATATCTTAGACAATCTTTTTTTTTTATATCTATACAGTTATTCTGTAGCATTCAGGCCACACTTGCCCTGTTAATCCGTGCACTAAACTGCAGCTGAGAAACAAATATCAGCGCTAAAAACTTCAGGTCAACACAAAATATATAAAAAGAATCACTATGGGTGAAGATTTACTGTCCAAAGGGAAAACTGAATCAATAAACAATATATCTGTAAAAGCATAACACAACTGGTGGGGAAAAAATGCATTTTTCAACAAACTATATTCTGGCACAAATGTCAAATTTTATCTCAAATCCCTTTTGCAAACATTCATCTAGACAGTTATTTCGCACACACAGACACACACTCGGAGCATTCGCACACTGCTTTGTTCACAGCAGTTTAGAGCATAACAACTGATCTCACAAGGGCGTTCTTCAACTGCTTATGGCTGTAAACTTGCTACCAAATACAACCCTGGATGACAGTACACTTAGTAATTAACCAATCTATATCCAAAATGCCCTGTCCCTGCATTTTCTTAAGCTGTCCCATAAGAGTGTGTGAGTGCTCACAATGCCCCCCCTCCCTCCGTCTTCTTGATCTTCCTCTTGTATGTGCAATAAAATTGTGTATTTTAAACAAAATACTCTGCTGTCAACATATTTTGTGTTTCCAAATGCAAAACTGAACACGATAGCAGAGTAAATTAAGATGCTTTCTTACAAATCCTCTTTGATGAACATTGTACCAGAAAAATATGATGAAGACACAAGACAGAAGACTCTGATGAGCTTAGCCCACGCATTTATATAAAGATCACCATATGGCCTACTTGCAAAGTTATTAGTACTTACAATCAGAGCGTGCTCTCGTCCCATTGTGATGACTGTCTGGTTGATGACTCGTAGCAGAGATACCACAATGTCCTGGATATGTTGAAAGGTGTCCCCCTGATAGAAAGTCAGAGTATAGGTGTATGGTGGAGGGCAGAGAGAAGCACAGAGAGATGGGGGAAAACAGACAAAGATACACAGGACAGTGTTAGATTTTCTCAGATAGAAAACAAGCAAAAAAAAAACCCCAATAACAACAACAACAAACCCAGATAGATGCAGAGCAGCTCCTGCCCTTTTCAAACCCCATTCACTCAGGCATAACTTTGGTGCTACCTGTGGAGGTATTTCAGAACTGCTTCTCTCCAAAGTTTAAGACTACTTGAGTATTTTAAAGTTATTATTATTTTATTTGTGTAAGTGTTTTGCCCTTGCATTAACCGTGCTCAGTGTGAAAACAGCCAAGTTTGCAGAGTCCAAATCTTGACTTTGGTTATGAATGTATGGTGGATCAAACACTTCAAGAAAGAGACAAAAAAAAAGTTTTCTGAATATTAAAATTTGAAGTCTTTTAACTTTTCTGAAATGCCTCACCAGGACATTTACTTAATCATCCTCAGTGTAGACGAATGAACTGCAGAAGGCTTTTTGACACATGAATGTAGACTTTTCAGTGCAGACCTACTTTACTATTTCAATATTTCCATTCCCTTTGAAGCCACTCCCCTGCCATGTTTCTTTATCTTTTATCCTTCCGGAATGAAACAAAGGAGATGAAATGTTTTTAACAGTCTAGCTTTGTGCTCAGACCTGTTCAGGTCAGATGACTCTTAGAGAAAGTCTCCAGGTTTAAAGAAACAAACTTAAAGCTGAAATATTAAACTGACTTGATTCAAAATGTCACAGTAATGTCGTCTCTCTTTTCATTAGTCTTGTTCCTACTTTATTTAGTGCACTAACTGTGGCTGGACTTGCAGGGTCATTTCTGAGCTACTGTATAAGCTTGAAAAATAATATCACGTTAGTTAAACAGTCTTACAGTGAAAAATTTACAGTATCTCCATAACCTGATAATGCAAACTATTCAAATCCCAATATATGTTCTAATTTATATACGCTACATGAAACAAACCAATACTGGAAAGTGACTTTTAATGCTAAAAACCAAAGTGCAACATCCAGAGCTAAAAAAAAAAAAAAAATGAAGTGGCAAAAACTGCAGTTCCTCTGGGTGCAACTCGAGGCTGGCTCCAACAGTGAGTCACTTCCCACTGACTCCCATGTTAAAATTTTGCAGCACTTAAAAGTAAGTTTACAGCCTGATAAAAATACAGATTTGGTCTCTATGGATATTTTCCCCCACTCACACCAACTCTTAGTGGGGTCAATTTTATAAAAACTCAACCAACTGGATAATTGAATTAGGCGTGTGTGTTGATTGACAGGTTCCCCAGCATAGGCAGCTGGAGCCGAATGGCATCTGCTAGGCCTCATTCACTACTGTGCGTGTGTGTGTGTGTGTGCATGCTGTTATCTGACTAATGTTGCTTGCTGTGTGGTACAGACCATCCCAGAAGTTTGTTTTGATGAGTGAAACTATGCCTCTCTATTATACTATCTATGGTAAACCTTAAGGGCTCGTGTTAGCGGTGTTTCCTGTTCTGAGAATACTGGAAGTTAAGAGAAATGCGAACAAACTAGGAAAAGGCATCTCTTGAAACCATATGTGTATATGTAAAATATCAAGGCTCATTATGGATGTAAGGCATGTGCACAGAAAGAAAAAAAAACAGGTACACACACACACTCTGTCACAGTAAAAGCGGTCAATGGACGTTGACTCACACTTGCCTGGAGGTAGTAATTCACCACTGAAGCATCTGCTACATTCAGACACACCTTAGTACTAATACTGCAGGGTGCACCTGTGTGTGTGTGCGTGTGTGTGTGTGTGTGAGTCCTTGTTAGAATAATCTGGTCCAAATATGTGTGCGTAGCAGTTTGTTTGTGTGTGTATGTGTGTGTTTATTTAGTGTGTGTATATTCCTACATGAGGTGTTCAGCAATGCATAAAAAGAAGGGGAAGGGTACAAAAATAAGAGAGGAAGGTAAAAATAAGTCCGGTTCAAAGTTCCATCAGTGTAGCTGTGTGCATGTGCACTGGCCTGATGGCTGAAGGGTCTGATGAGAATCAGGTAGATGTGATTATATCACATGAAATGCACTGACTCACAGCCAGAGGACATAGACAAAATAAACAACTGTCTAAGTGTGTGTATGTCATCTTGCATACTTTTTCCATCTCATACTACCTCACACACACTCATATAGTAAAGCTGAGGCACAGGTGTGGATCCTAAATAAGCTTAAATCTTTTTAGTTCACTGTAGGATTTTGGTCTCCTGGAAAGAGTTTCTCAGAACAGGAAGATGAAGGATTAGAGTCACAATGCTCTTTCCTTCTTCTAAAGTTTCAGTTCTGTTTATTTCAAACTGTAGCCAGTTGGTTTATCATCTCCACTAGCGACATGATCTAAACACGAAAAAACTGAAAACACTGACTTGGGGTCATGGGAAAGAAAAAAAAGCAACAGTATCACACACACACACACACACACACACACACAGAAGTTACTTTTGAATACATTCAATACAAACTCTCCCACACATGTGAGCATATGTCTATCGCATCATCTTCTCTTCTATTGCTGTTCCTCTACCCGAATCTCTCCCTCTCTCTTTGGTTTGAAGACATCTGTGGTGTGACAATTTAATCAGGTACCCCCCAAAGCAAGGAAAACAGAAGGGTGAAATACAAAGGAGACAGGTGCAGAAAATGGGAAGTAGAGAGAAGGAGGCAAGACCCATCTCCTATCACCTCTTCTTCCTCAACGTCTGTTGTTTTTCTTACATCTTGCACCTGTTTTCTCTATTTTTGTTTTCTTTTTTCTTTCTCTTTTCATTGTGAAATCCAATCACCGTATTCCCTATGAGGTAAACTTTGGCCTCTGTCTGTTTAGCTGTTAATTCTCTACTTCGTGCTTATACTGGGTTTTTTTTTCCGCCTCCCTGCATGGCCATGAACAGTGCGCTTACGTCATCCAATAGCAAACTTTTTTGTCCTTGTGTAGTTTGATAGAAAAATGCGCATCACTGGTTTTGTGATATGGACAGGACTGAATTTCAACTTGTCATGTCCTTTCAACACTCTGCCACCAGCTGCTTTTGTTTTCATATCTCAAACACTGCAAATTTATCTCATCAAATTCACTCCACTCCACTTCATTCATTAATTCGCTCTCTTCCCTCACTGCCTGTCTTCCATTTTCACATGCTTCATTAGCACATCCAAGTAAATAAACCCCCCCAAAAAAGGAATACCTTCACTTCAAAGACTCAGCGTGCTGCAAACAACTTGCAGAAGCAATTAAAAAGCTTTGAGCTAGATGCTCGTGATCTATTTGTTTTTGTGCATGCGTGCGTGCGTGCATGTGTCTGTACAGTATTAGGTGTTTAACTAAAGAGCTAACTGCATTTTGTTCCAACAGACAAACATGTACTGTAGCAACACATGTGAATCAAAATCAGTTAAATTCTAATTGGTCAAGGCCAGCTTCATTGCATGAGTAGATGACTGAAGAGAAAACAGCTTACAGTTTTTCTGTAAATTCATTTGGGATGGAACAGAGCTTGGGGCTAAATTAAATTCATCCAATTAGGGAGGAGATCCAGTAAAAAAAAAAAGACAAAGGAAATGTCGTCTAACTGGATCATTTTTACACTCACATTTCTGCAAAGATGATGGAGGTAAGATAGAAGTATTTTCAGACAAAACGATGCCCTGTGGTTCAGTGTCTCATCAGTTTTTGTTAAATGGTCTGCTTGGCCTACAGCAGTCTTTATCACAAATGAGTAAATTTACATTTTTACCTGACCTTTTCACCTTTCTACAGTATATATGCATATTGTATCTACATAAACTCTGATGTTGTTGATGGAACTGTAGATCATGGTTAAGTTACTTGAGTGAAGTGTATCTGTTGGAAAAATGGATTCACTGTTACGAAGGTTAATAATTGCTACGGCATACTCGCTCGAAGTACACAAAAACCATCAAAATTAAATTGACTGCAAGAAAAGAGGGAAGTGAGTGGCAATGCAGAGAGACAGAGAAATGTGGTAATGGCTTGTGGCTGTGGGACTTGGCTGCATACGCAGTAACGGAGAACAACAAGTGTGGAAAAAGACCAGCTGTATATAGATTAAATGAACTGTACCCCTAATCCTATCCACAAGTGAGAGAAGAGATCAGCGTTTTATATAAATGGTTGCTGTGTGTCTCACCACATTGTTCCTGCTGAGGACCTCGAGGATGTTGTTGAGCAGCTCCAAACTGTTTTTCCTCTCATC
Organism: Archocentrus centrarchus; assembly: GCF_007364275.1. Lineage (NCBI taxonomy): Eukaryota > Metazoa > Chordata > Actinopteri > Cichliformes > Cichlidae > Archocentrus > Archocentrus centrarchus. Next base: position 15,633,448 of record NC_044355.1, on the reverse strand, counting down.
ATGGGGCCCGTCAGCCATAGTAACCAGTGCCCCGCTCAGCTCCCGCAACATCAACGGTAACAACACATCACGGCATTCTGTAGGGGGGGAGAAAAAAAGCGCACACAGACAAAAATGACTTTTTATAAGCAAATGCACAACACTAAATGCAGTGGCTGAAGACAGATTGTTTTAACTAAACAAAACAGTAAGAAAAATCGATGTGACAGCATATGGAAGAATGATTTTTTTATTTAGTCCTTTGGGGCTTTTAAGCCATTTAAAATATACATATGTATCAAAAGTCAGAATGTGAAGAATTACTTCAGTGTTATTCCTCTCTGAAAAACCAATCAAACCCTTTACATCAATCGGCTCGGCACCTGTGGAGACTGCTGCAGCCACATAGCTATGAGTAATGATGCTACTGGACCGTGAAGAAGAAATTCAAACCTAACCCCACACTGAACAATGGAGTGATATCAATCAAGTGTCTATTTACAGTTCAATGCACTGCTTTGTCAGATACACAGTCAACACATCAATCGCCAAGGCCTAATATTTTCACATTCCCATCTTTCTGACATATCCAAGTCTTTGTTCACACATGCAATGGAATGTATTAAATGCATTAAATTTAAGTACATTACAGCAGCAAGAGCATTAAAACAGTCACATTAGTCTTACACTGGTATATATGAACATCTGTGACTAATCATACATCTCTCACGGCTCTTTTCTGGAGGTTGTCCAAAGTGATTTTGGGAGTTACAGGAAACTACAAAAGTAGCAATGCACTGTAATGGAAAGTGAAGCAAAAGAAAATGTGAAAAAAACTTTATATCTGAGCCTTTAGCACCTTTAATAAAGAAGCAAACACCACATTTTCTTTAAATCTGTTAGTCTAAAGATTATTCAAGGATAAAATTTTTTAGTACATTTGGTGAGTTTATGTCCTACTAGAAAAGAATGTTTTTTCTGCCTTTTGATGTTGTATTGGTGAGACCAATGACGGGACCAAGAACCTGAGAGAAAGATAAGTCGAAGTACTGATTATTAAAAGACCAAACCAGTATTTCCCCACAACAACCATCAGGATTACATAAAACCAACAAGGCCAACTTTCTTGAAATGTGACAGAAAAAAAGGAAGAACTGTCAAAGTGAGAAGACATTCAATTTTGGTGTAGATTTGGACCACGTTCTTTAAAGACTGCACAGCCTCTTACAGAAGAAAGATACTAAAAGAGAGGTTTTCTACTGTAATTCCTCTTTAGCGAATTTTGCTGAATTCTCAACAATTTTGCTAAGTTAACTAGTCAGGTGATTCACCTTAAAACACATTATTATGATTTTTCTTTTACTACATACAGTTCAGATATGCAGATGCACCTACCGTATGTCTAAGATAAGATAAGATAAGGAAGGAAGAAAGGAAGGAAATCTGTGTCTGGGCTCCTCTCACTGTGAGGTAATATTGCTAACCCCTGAGCTACTGTGCTGGCTTTTAGTACCTAAATGAAGAAACTCTGTTGTCCAATCTTTATTTAATTACTTGAATAAAATAACCAGAATTATTTAGAGATCATGCAACAATTTTATCACAAGTAATTTGAAAAAAGCTTTAAAAACGCGCATTATGCAATTGCTATGCTGAGAAAGTTATGAGTTTCAAGTCCGTAAGTTGATTTTGATGTACTAAAGTGAACTGAAATCAATGATCCCCTAGAAGGTAAGAAAAAAGCACCACTTCCATTAATAATGAAATCATCCCTGCATCCATCCATCCAGCCATTTTTTTAACTGCTTATTCTACGTAGGGTCACAAGGAGGCCAGAGCCTACCCCAGTTGACATAGGGCAAAAAGCAATACTTAAGGTAATAATGAAATGTCTGTCCATAATAGAAGCTGGACCAACACAGTTCATCACCAGAAATAACTGGAAAGGTTCGTATAAGGAGTCTGTCCTTCAAGAATCCACATTTAATATTTTTTTGAAGCCAGTGAAGGCGAGGTAAATTACATCATACTCACAGTCAATTAAATGTTTATCCATTAATACAAACTGTGTGTTGTTCAGTAAGAAATCTGCGATCCTATTGTCATCTAACATTAACTGATCCTATTAATTTTTCCACTTAAACACTCTGACCTCTCCCCTTCTCGTCTTTTCTGTCTTCATCTTTTGGCCCCCCACCACCTCCGCTCCATCCCTCTCTTTGTAGCTGCAGGTAGACAGAGCCCATTAAAAGCTCATTTGGGCTGATGCTCGTTAGTCCCATTAATAACTGAGCTAAGCCTTATAGGCCTGCTGAGTGGATCCTCATCCCAACACTCACTTTATCACACAAACATGAAGAAAGGAAGGGAGATCAAAAAGGGAAAATGCATGCGTCACCGAATGCCCTTAATGACTCAGAAATGGAGGGAGGAGACTCCAGCCATAAGCATTGTTGCTGCATATTGCTAGATTTCAATGTGCCAAAACATTTAATATTTAAATCAGTGAATGTGTAAAAACATCTGAACAAATAGACTTAATTTTTGAATCCGAAAAGAGATCTGCATCTGTGTAAAGCATTTAATGAATAAATGAATAACATTTGCACAAATAATTTCCAGTGTGTGAGTGCATTAAGAAAATTTGCATAAAGATTTGCAGATACAAAACAGAGGTTTGCAGTTACAAATCAATCCGTTTGTGGCTGAAGAAAGTTCAGAAAAACCTTGAAAGGAAGTGTGAAAGGCAAGCACCATGTAACTGATCTCATACATTTAAAAAAAAAATAAAGCATGTTAAATAAAATTCTTTCAGTGTCTGAAAAATGACATCAGGTGGCCTAAGCGTTTGTGTTTTAGAAAGGTGGAGGATGGTGTTTTAGATTCTGTGAGCATTGCATTTTTAGTAGAAACCCAACTAAATCTGTTTAATCCATCAAAGCAGAAACTCATCATCTTTGTCCTTTCAGAAAGCGAAAACAATGAGTTGTGTTTTATAGCAGAAATGTTGTGTGTGCTAGCTTGAGAATTAATCCATCTGCCTTCTGGCTTAGATGTAACATTAAACCAGTGGACCTGTACACTTTACTCCCTGGTGAAATAACCCCAAAGCCACCTGCTATGAACCCTGTTGATATTTTTGGGTGCAACATTTTCTCAGGAGAGAAATAGCAGGAAGATGGGGGTGTTGAAAGTGTAACCTGAGCTGTAATACAAAGTGTGCTTCTTTGCTTTACTTTGACATGGCCCATAATGAAAACACAACCAACACAGCAAGTTGTGAGGTATAAAGCCAACCCTGACCCAATGCTGTGAAGGACGAAGGAAGAATAAATTGGGCAACTTAGTGCGCACTGAGTAGACTGCCACATTTACTGTAAATAACTAACAATAAATAATATTAATATTTCACAGCCATTTGGGTTCAAACAACAAACTGAAGCTCATACTAGTAGGTAAAAAAAGATGGTTCTGTGGTTAATACTGCTACACAGGAAGAAGCTTCTGGGTTCAAATCTTTGTGGGGCCTTTCTGCGTGGAGTTTGCATGTTTGCCCTGTGGTTGCCTGGGGTTTCTCTGGGTGCTCCAGTTTCCTTCCACTGTCCAGACAATTGCATGCTAGGTTAATTGTTGATTCCAACTTAATCATGTTGTGGATGTGACATAAATAAAGTGGTACAGTAAGTGTTGTTTTTAGTGTGAAGTGCTTTGAGTGACAAGTAAGACTATAAAAGCACTGCGCAGTCCATTTTCAGTGTACTTTTTAGCAAACACAAAAGCACATACTATCTGGAAAACAGAGAGGAAGAAAAAAAAAGTCTGGATGAAAAGCTTCAAAAATTAGAAAGTCATTCTTCTTCTTAAGTTTTTAATTGTAACTTTTTGCAGGTTTGGTCAGATAAAAGTCATTCTCAGATATTACATACTGCTGCAGTTTCACTGTTAGTGACACAGATGGTTAGACTTAGGTCTCAGTGTATATTTTCACCAGTTTGAACAGTTTTAAAAACAACCTCAGTCTCAAATCCAAGGATATATACTAAGCGCAAAATCTGCAAAACCTATGCTGACCTTGTATGTGCCGAGCCATTTCAGTCAGCAGCTATGCCCCATCTTAAAATTCATAAACCTAATAATTACAAGTACTCTGAGAGCTTGCTCTTCTCTGGCATCCTTTGACAGACCTGTGAGTGACAATTGTCTGTTCTGATTTTACTTTCCTTTCAAATCACGTATAGAACATTTTAATACGAGCATAAAAATGAAGAACACGTTGCCTTAGTTATGGTCCTTCAGACTCTGTGGCTGATAGTCTTCAATCACCGATGCAGAAGAGTGCCTTTAACTTTGCAGGTATTTTCTTTTTACCTTGGTTGGCCTGGAATAACATCAGGAATGTTAATATCTGCTGCCTCTGTCTGAATGGCAGCTCTCTCAGAGACTTCTTTAAACTGCACTGTGGTCTTCGGGGCCTACAATGGGGTGCAGCTCCAGGTCTAGGCCATTCGTTAAGGGGGCATTTAAAATAATGGCTATTTACTGTTAAAAGACACTTTCTCTGAGTTGTTGACCTTACACTCTGACCCTGGAGGAAAAAGTGGGTCTTTGTATCTAAAAAACCCTCCTTTTACACTAATGAGGATCGCATCAGTGGTGCAATCAAACATCTTGGAACATTCCTGTCTTTCTTCTTAGTCTTATTTAAGCTACCTGACATTTTTTAGAGCATTGCATTTCTTGGCTGAGCCAAAAAAAACTTAAGAGTATTTTCATACGGAGTAAATAGCTTTAATATTTATACAAACCTGCCATTATTTGAGATGGAGAAACTTTCATTATCAGTGTTGCTCAATGACAAAATCAAATTATGCATCAGCATAACTACTAGATTTTCCATGTCTTAAAAAGCATATTTACTCTGCATATGTAGTAGCTTCATCATACAATCAGCTGCTTTCACCTGCATATAATCTCCTCAGTCCTCCAGCTATGATTCCCTTTGTGTGTGTGTGTGTGTGTCTGACATTTTTCATTTATTCTGTTCACTGGTCCTTCCTTATGTAATGCAATCTATGACTTCTTCATTTCTGTCTTTTGTCTTTCATTGTGATTTTTCTTCTCTTTATTGTTATTAGAGTAAATTAATTAATTTGGCAGCATGACAACCCCAAACGTAGCCAGAGCTGATGAGAACTGTCCGCAAACACAAGAAGGACAATGAGCTCTGTTTAACAGATGGTATGTTTATCTCAGCAACATCAATCTTGGATTACACAATACAAAAGCATGTAAGACATCTTAAGTCCACAGAAGAACTGCGGCAAGTTTTCTAAAAGACTTCAACTACCTGCTAAGTACCTTGAAAATGTGCAACTGGTGGAAGTAAGTAAAAAATGCATAAATACAAGATATTACAACCTATTTAGGACACTATTTACAAAAGAATTCCACTTTATTTTCATTGCCTAAAGCTTTCACGTGTATTATTGTCTGGCTGGGGTCTTTCAGACAGAATTTGCTTTTGGGCTATTCCACATCCTTTGCTAGGATTGGCAGTCCAACACCTAATCCTATAACCTTAAGCTATTTTTGCAGGGGCCTGCTAGCAGCTGCTTTGGAATGAAGAAGCCTAAACAGAGATGCTGCCCGAGAGGCTTGACTAAGGGTGAGAGGTATAGAGATAAGAGGAGAGTTAGGAGTGAGCAAAAAAAGAAGGCAACAGAAAAACAGAGACAAAATAGAATTCATACGATCGCAGCATGATTAAAATGACTAAAACTAATATTTGTAAATGCAACAGCGCATGCACTTTCACACAGACACTTTATTTGTTTTGGGTTTTTTTTTTTGCATTCCAGTTTCCTATATGATTTTGTTGCATATTGTAGCCTACAGTGCAACAATGCAATAAATCAATTCAGCCATGCTGTGGAAGAGAGCCTCGCCAACAGGTACTGACAAACAAATGGAAATCAGGTCTTTCGGCAAACATGGAGATGAATTTTAACCTTTTCTAGCGTCCACATTCCAATTTCCTGAATGATTTAGTTGCATGTTGTAGGTTGTAGCCTACAGTGCAACAATGCAATAAATCAGTTCAACCATGCTGTGGTAGAGCGTGTCACCAACTGACAAACAAATGGAAATCAAGGTCTTGCGGCACACATGGAGACGAATTTTAACCTTTTCTAGCTTTCACTAAAATTTGTGTGTTTGCACCTACACACACAGCACACACAGGTGCTGCAGCACCACACACAACATATTCAGAGCACACACCAGCACAGCTTCAAGTACTCATCTATATTCAATTCAAAATTTCTATTATTCTAGCTGTAATCTCAGGCTTTGATTATTAATACCAATGGACGCCTGTGTGCCCAAGTGTGAATTGTCCTTTCTATGTATGATTTGGTCCTTCACCACTATTTGATGTGTAAGTGCTTGAATGTCTTTGTGCCTGCGTGAAAGGGTGGTTATGTGTTTGGATTACCAAGTTTGTGAGAGCATACAAGCACCAGTGCTGGCATGCCACCATGTAGAAAGCAGCTTTGATGGCTCAGCAGCCAGCTCATCCCTTCTCTTTTCCATTTTTCTCATTTGACACTCAAACACAATAAACTATCGCACATGATAATGAGATGCCATATAAGTTTCCAAGAGGCATGTAAATCAGAGTTTCCCTTCTCCTTCTCTCGATCCCTTTTTCTTCCCTCCCCTGGTTGTTGTGGTGTGCTTTCAGGAAGATAGAGTGATAGAAAAGACGATAATGAGGTTTGGAGGCCCAACGACAAGTAAATCTTCGGAGCTGATAGAGGGCTGGGACACGGCCAACTGTCTTCTCGCTTGGTGATGACTAAATGTCTCTCTCATGTCACTATGGGTGTTTCCTCTCATCCACTCTCCCTCCACCCTTCATTTGTATTCCACCCCCCTTCATCACTTTTTCTTTGCTCCATCTTTAAACCCCGTTTTGAATTTACAGCCGTACATTTTCTCTGAGCGTATTTAGGCTGCGCCTGTCTGTCCACACTTCGCCATTTTTAATTACTGGCTCAAAACGCTGTGGTAGTAAAATATATCTGGCGTGCATGATTTAAAAAAGCTTTTAAAAAAAGCTGTCTTAAAATGGTTTAGTAGGACAGAATAAAAAAAAAAAAAAAAAAAAAAAAGAGAGAGGTGCATAACATTTTCTTGTCTGTGTGAATGAGTGCTCTCCCAAAATTACAGGCCAATAAGTTACAGATGATAGAGCGCAGTAGTGAGTGATGGTGATGTACAATGGTGACGATACCTGCAACTACATTTTTTTTTTTACTGCGATTTCTGCCATGAGGCTGATATAAACTGGCCCAGAAAAAATGCTGTCAGCAAAACTACACAATCTCTCAGTAAAGGCTGTTTTCTTGAATATAATGACTATTTTTCACATTTTTCTCCAGGTATACAGAACATACACATAAAAAAATCTTACCATAACAACAACAAAAAAAAAAAAGATATATAACACCACATATGTGTTGATATTTGCTCATTAGTCCAAAAAGATACTGGCATTTTTTTTGCCATGTTTACCACTAAAACAAGGATGACATGTACTAGATACTTTTATACTGTTCAGCTACTCCACTGAATGCTGTTTCTAGTTGCTGCTTTTATTTATTTTTTCCCTCTATTTCAAATAGAGTGCTTTATCTTTCTCTTTCTTTCCACCTGTCTTAGTCACCCTCTATGAGTCACCGACTAATTGCCACCACTCAACTCTGCCTTTCTCCTCTTCTCCACTTTCGATTTGACTATTAAATTGACTGACCAATTACACTCTTGGTAGCATTAGTTGCTACACCATTTTGATCAAGTTAACCAAAACAGATCAATGTAGATGAATGCCTTGTGGTCAACCACCTCACTGCTTTGACTGATGGCCAGATTTATTCCCAGTGTCCTCTAATCAGAGAGTAATACATCACAAAGCTGCTGGATCGAGCTAAGCCTATATCTGATCTCGGTTTTTAAATCCTGCTTTGTATTTGTTCAGACTGAATTACACGGCTAGCGCTTATGCTCAAGCAGTAAATCTATATTCATATTACAGCACATTATTATAGTGTATCCAATTTACTCTAACATTGCAATCCTTTGTCATAATATCTTCAATGGCATCCACTTCTGCAGTTATCGCTGTTGCCATACAATAACCCACTATTTCAATGGGGGACCATTAAGCTTTAAACACTTCCAGCAACCTTAGAAAGTGGGAAGGTCAGCAGTACAGTGGAAGCCCTTCCACTGACAATACAATGCTGCTCTATCAGGTTTTTCTCATCTCTAGTTAACATTAGCACATGCTTACATCTGTACAAAATGAATTGTGAATGTTCATATACTATGTCCCTCTCCTGCCCTTGTATGCATTCAGTTTCCACTGAGATTATCCCACAGACATAAGCATCAGAATATAAATGAGGCAGAGGGAGCCCTTGAGACAGAGGCATTTCCCAAAATGATTGAACTCCTTTCATTTTGCTCCATTAAATGTCATCCATCCCTTTTTTTCCCTTTGTCTCATTCACAAATTACCAACTGACAGCAGCTACCTCTTCACTGCCATTACCTTTTGAACCATCACCCAAGGCTCTAAAATGACCACAGCTATTTTGGGTCAGCCTGTACAACAACAGTCAAAAATTGCTCAGTAGATGGCTCCTCTGCTGTCAAGCAGCCCCGACACACACGTGTATCCACAAATTTGCCACTCCTTCAGTTTACAAATCCAGTTTACGTTGCTAATTCTCTGCAGGCTTGACCGTCAGTCTTCGCTGGTTATTTGAAGGCATAATCACACTGCATTTAAAGTGAAGCATGATGTGAGACTTAATGTGATGTAGCAAAAGCTAATTTGATGGAACGCTGCATAAAATAATATATTAGAGTATGATATAGGAGAAGAGAAGAGAAGAGAAGAGAAGAGAAGAGAAGAGACGAGAAGAGAAGAGAAGAGAAGAGAAGAGAAGAGAAGAGAAGAGAAGAGAAGAGAAGAGAAGAGAGAGAAGAGAAGAGAAGAGAAGAGAAGAGAAGAGAGAGAGAAGAGAAGAGAAATGTTGCTCGGGGACCAGAACAGACAACAGCACTTTGAGACGGCCTTGGGGGACAGCAATATGACTATTATGTTATTGTTTTGTTTTTTATGTTGATGTATCTTAATATATATATATATATATATATATATATATATATAAGGACAGAGCATATGGAATCATGTGGGATTAATGGACCACCAAGCAGCTGTTAAACAACATGTAATCACACATCTTAAGCTGCTCTAAGCCTGTGAAATTTGAAATTAAAGCTCAAACAGCTGTTTTGAGAATGAAAAAGGCTTTTTTTTGTGTGCATGCAAACACTGGCTTACCTGCATGTTAATCTTGTTATATATATCTTATACCATCTTTTCACGACTGCTTTTAAATAAGATAAGAGTTGTACTTTTTGGCTACCTGAAAACAACTTTGTCATCCTTAGAAACCAGACGTATGAAACCACATTCAGGATCATTATAACTGAGGCTTAAAGTGACCTGTCCCTAATGCTGATTGACAGAGAGTGTAGGAACAACTGAGATCACTCAGTGCTGATTAAATCCTGACAATAATAACTGTACAGTACATCACTCATCCATATTCATCAAGCTCTGACATGCATCCGTTAAGTAATCACAGCTGGGAAAATATAGACATCGGTGTGAACAATGCCAACAATACTGTATAATGCATGGCAGCATAACACAAGCAATTTATGTAATGAGACTCCTGCCATTTGTAGAGATTGATCCATTAAAATTAAAGAATGTATCCTTTTAGGCTGCATAGCACAGACAGCTTTCTGATTTTTGCACTATGGGTTATTTTTGCACTCAGCTCTAAGTGTTAATCATGCATGGCCATTACACTCAAATATATGGGCTCAATTTAATCTGTTTAATATACACTCTAAGATGAATGACATAACTGCCATCTTGCTTCAAGCTGTGCAGATAGAGGCTGGAGAAATGGAGGCTTGGCTGAGAAAAAATAGAAGGTTAGTGGACTGAATAAAGGACTTTGACCAGCTTTGGGAAATGAGTGGGCAAACAAAATGACAGACTCATCCCTCTGTCCCTCTGCTCTTTGCTCTCCCTGATCTCTCATTTGTTTTGTTTTTTTTGTCTCCTTTATCAGTGCTGATGCTCTCAATCTGTCACAGCGATTGCCTCATGGCATAATAATTTGACTAAATTGAGCCATAATGCGCCTTGTAAATTTAATTTTGTCTCAAAACCAGATTAACCCATATGACAGGATGCACATGTCTATCTATGTGTGCCAGCATGTGTATGTGCGCATTGTGTGTGTGTTTGTGTGGATACACTATGTGCTTGCCAAGACCCTTAATCCCAGGAGCGTATGCTGAATAAATCAGAGGAGTATTTCTGAGTGGGAGAAAAAAAAATCCCTATCCCTTCAAACACTGCCCATGGATACAAGGAGTCAAGCACACATGGACACACAAAATCACCAAGCTGAACACAATCACACATTGTGAACATTATTATATATAATTTTTCTGTTGTTTTGTTTTATAGCCAAATAAGGGCTAATGAATACTGATATAATATACAGTTTAAAAAAAGAGACTTAAATAATAACAAACCATAAAATTGTTCATTTCCACTAAGTGTCAAACATGAACAAGAACTGATCTCTAGTCACATTCAGACGCTCACACGCCTGCAATCCTTTTCCATCATCTAACCATTTTTACACTGAAGTGGTGTCAGTGGTGTGACATTTTTCCCTGGAGAGCGAGCTAGGTAGGTCTGCTCAGACAGTCATACAGACAGGTGGGATTATTAAATATGCATTGCAGCGTAGTGATAGGACACCATGGGCCATTAGCTATTATAAATATATAATTCAGTTCTGCTACATATTTCAGCGTCCTGGACGAATGGCACCCTAGCATACAAGCCTCCTTATTAGCATCCCAATGCTAAAATATATCTCAATTAGACTGAGTGTCAAGTCCCATTTGGCGAGGCAGGGATCGGGATGGAAAGGACCAATGTATAAATGACAGAATAAATAAAAGCAGCGTGCCAAAGAAGGGAGGAAAAGAAGGCAGCAGGGGAACCAGGTGTCGCTGACCCACAGTTTGCAGATTTGCTGATTGATTGATTGTGAGCTGGCCTTAAACTTTAATCATTTCTGGACTGTTTAATAGCAAAGCAAGTTAAGTTACTCTCTCTCACAAACTCTTTTTTCTATGTTCTCCTAAAGCCATGTTTTTTCTCTTGACAATACCTGTGCACTTTTCTCTCTCTTTTTTCAACAAGCCTGTGCGTCTTCCCTATTCCTCTGTCATCCATCTTTACCATTCTTTAGCTATCCTTCTCTGCCTGACCATCCTTTAGCACTAATCATGTCACCCTCTTTTATTTCTTTCTAGTCACCCATTCCTTTTTTGTTAAATGCTGCTCTTGCTGTCCTGGTCTTTGAAAAATCTCTTCCTCACTCTCTTTTTCACTAGTCTCTCCACTACCTCTGCCTGAATCCATCTTAGTCACTTCCAGCTAAACAGACATTTGCAATCTAAAAAAATGGCAGTACTTAGAGAACTTTGTTTGGCACAATTGATATGTAGAATTTTGGCATGATGCCCCCATAAACTTTGCTCTTTTTCCTCTTTATCGCACTTTCTGTTTTCCTCCACATCATCCCCCTACACTGCCTCTGCTTTCACTTTGATCGCTTGTGTGACTGAGCATGTTGACAGCAAGCCAGAGGGCCAAACCTGTCACGTCACCCCCTGGAGAATCAATCATCTAAGCCAGGATCAATACCAAAGAACCATATCCTCGACTGAATACCGACTCGACTGACAGCAACGGACTATTCAAAAACAACATTCAAAGCAGTCCGCACAACCACTTAGCATACACCGCTGCACAAACACAGATTCCCAAACACATTCACACTCAGACATAGACTCAGCTACTCTGAAAACAATGCATACAAATATATTTACAGGTTGTGCATAAGAATGCTTCTGAGCACACAGGGAAAAATGTTTGTGATGTGACTGAATCCGTCTTTCCCTGCCTGGCATCTACCTTTTCTCAGTGTCACTAAGACTGATATCAGTTTCAAACCAAAACCAGTCTACCATTCACTAACTGTCTAGCCCCAATTAATCAGTTTTTACTGCAGAGGTCTGATTATGGACCCATTCATTGAAGCTGCATTATACAGCAGGACAACATAAGATGACTCTATCCATCATCGACCGGACTTCTGTAGGGGAATTTACCACTTATCAGCCCACTACAAGCAAATTAGACAGACATAATAGGGCTGAGGCAGGGGGTTGGCTGAGGCTGGTGCACAGTGTGCGATCACTGATGTGTGGTGCACTTTAAAGGTGCAATACAGATAAAATGATGGGTCCCTGGTAACTATTTAAAATCTGTGAAAATCATTTACAAATAGAGCAGACATTGGGTGAAAAGTGACACATTAATAACAGCGAAACTACAGAGTTCTGCAAGGACTTCCTGTTGTATCAGCTACAAACACACAATATTACTTTTCCTTGAGAAGACAGCTGTCATCGCCCATGACATTAATATGTCTAGGACTCATTCTTCTTTCTGTTCACAACCAATACCTGCTGAGGTGTGAACACACTACTTACTTCAGCTTGCATACAACTTTTGGACGTGGGAGGTTCATTGGAATGTCAACACCAAAACCCCCTCACATCAGACATCGGTCTCAAGATATTTTAATCTCTCCGAGACCAACTTAGAGTGACCTTTACCATCAGTGTATAACTACATTAATCGGTGCCACTTGTGCTGATTATAATAAGATGGTATCTGACTGGGGTCCATTGCGCTGATTGCAATGTTAGTGTAGGTGAGCTTAGCAGGACTAAAATTACACGTTATAATATCAACATCAAATATCTATGTAGTTTCCTTGATCTCCAAAGAAAATAGGCCACATGGAGAAGTTTACTTGACAACCTAAACACAAAAACAAATCCTAGCTCAGGCAGTTGATGATTTTAAGTTAGGCTTATTCTTTCATTCTTTCATTTAAAAAAAAACAAACAAATTCATAAGACTGTCAGTTTGATGTAAATAAAAACCAACTTCATCTGAATATGTGTCTTAAATGCTCACAAAACCATTATGTTCTTTACCCATGTGGCTAATGCTTTTATCCTAAGTGCTTTACTGGATTGTCCCACAGGAAATGGAACATTACCCTTTCTGTAATACCACGATAAAACCTTTGGAGCAAAGAGCACCCTCGCTGGTCATAAAGTACAGTAGAAGGAGTTGTCTGCCTAGTGCTGTTGCAGAGCTAGAATTACTTACTGTATAATAGCCCTTTTAATTTGATCACTACCTTTAAGTGAGAAGCAACTAATGTTTTATAGGATTTTGAAAGTTGTTTGATACTGCACACATCTGTGATTCGTTCTTTACCCGGCATGAAGTCTGCGGTTTGTTAGTGCTCAAAACTGTTTATGGAAAAAAAATGGTGCACCTTGTTTCTGGAAGAGCTGGCTGCTGACAATTTCAGTCATAGAGGCCACCTTCTGTTTCTGGAGTTTCTCAGGAGGAATGCAGGAGTAAAAGTCATGCAGCAACTGACTGGAGAGAGAAAGTAATGGGGAGGGGTTCAGGATTTCTTTTTTACACATTTTCCAATTTTCACTAAAAATACACATAAGCATTGCTTATTCACAAGATGTAACTAATTAACAGATCAAAAGCAAAACCATCCCTGGTTTACGCGCCTCACCTTTAAGATACAAAACCACTAGAACAGGGGTCTCAACCCCCCCCCCCCCCCCTACTTCTGGCCTGCAAATTGATGTCAAAAATATAACACAATTTGGCCCTTTAAGTTACTTTTTTGACATTTCACTTGTCCCTCTTAATGGGAGGGACAAGCAAAATGAAGTAGGGGCGGGGCTGAAAGCAGCCTGCGGGCCAGGAGTTTGAGACCCCTGCACTAGAAGCAGCAGGGAAGACCACTGTATGCTGCATGGAAAACAAATGAGCCAGAGTCTGCACACATCTTAATGAAGACATGGATTTGACTTATCCTCTGCCCAAAATTCAATTTTAGAATAATTAAATGGGCTGGTTGCAAGCCCTGATGCCACTTAGAAAGATTGAATGCTCAGAACATGGCAAACCCTTGGTCTCAGTGTTTTGTCTGTATCTCACTTTGTCTCTGTCTCCTTGAATTATGCCACACAGGCATTTCAATAATGGCATAAAAGAAGAAGATGCAAACCTTCTGCTCCCAAACCAAAACACAACAAAAAGATCCGTGTTACTTTTGATGTCCCCAAGCTGGCACACGGACAGGCTTGGGTACAGAGGATCAGTGAATACTTATCTACCCCACTAATCATCTGGGCTGAATCTAATTAAATTCCAAAATGTCACGATATACTCTGTGGATATGCTACAGATACCCAGAGTGAAAAAAAACAACACATCCTTAGCATACAATGGCTTCACTAGTATCACTGCACAGATCACACTGCAGGTGAGTTTACAAGGTGTAGAAATGTAAGTATACAGGACATGAGACAAAGCTTTGATGTCCACCTCAAGCAGAGTAATTGTAATTCACACAGCTTGCTTGTGGAAACTCTGCTCCAGGCGATCCTGATCAAGAATGCAAAGGGGACTTTACTTTCAAGTTCAGATGGCTGCGATATGTTTGTGGATGTGTGTGTTAAGAAGTGTGGAAGACAGAAAATAAAGGGCGAGTGAACGGGTTTGGTAGTGAGGGGAAAAACAGGAAATGAATAGCAGAAGATAGACTATGATAATATATGCCCTGACTTTTAACTCTCCCCCGCAACACTCGGCTATGTGTGTGAGGCAGGTGTTTTAAGGTAGCACCTCTGTGACACTGTGTTGACATCAAGCCACTAGAGGGACTGAAGTGGCAGATGCAGAGAGTCCACAAACTCACGCATGGACACACAAAACCTCACAGGTCACAGAAAGGTGAAAAGAGAATTTATGAGGATGGGAAGGTTTAAAAATTTCATGTGGCAAGTCAATCAAACATCAATTAACATCTTGTTTCATTTAAGTGATAAGGTCATTCCAAGGCCATGGATATGTTTGGTTGTGGGAACGCTAAAGGTGGTTGGAAAAAAGAATTCTACCAACTGGTGAAATATGTACACTGATGCCTTTTCTGGGGCTCAACAGTCAATTGTATATTTTATTTGGGTCAAGGAAAGGTTATACCAGCCATTCTAAGGCCATTTTGTTCTTCAGGATTCTGAGAATAAAAGAGAAGGGGTTCAAATGGCTTTTGTTTGATGGTCCTGGTAAAATTGTCATTTCACTCAGGGGCACGTAGAGGAGAAGCAGAGTGTGTTTGAGTGTTTGTCCTTGTGTCTATGTCAGTTTGATGGGATTTTTATCACCTGATAAAGGAGGAAAGGTTTAACCAGAATGGAATATGGGGGGAAATAGAAGAATAAGGGTCACTGAATAAAGCCAAGTGGAAAACTTGGGACGAAAACTCTCATATATCTTCTCTGTTGGTGTGCCTGAATAAGACCAAAGATAAGGTGCTGTATGTGTATGTCTGTATGTTTGTGTGTTTAAGGATAAGCTTACCTGAGGAGCTTGGCATCAAATACTTTCTCCACATCTTGCAGGACAGTTGGCAGGTACTTCAGAGCAGCAACCTGATGACACACACACACACACACACACACACACACACACACACACACACACACACACACACACACACACACACACACACACACACACACACACACACACACACCACGCAACAAGTAAACACTGTTAAATTACTGTCTTGAAATCCTGTGCAAGGTGACTTTGCCTTCAAACAGGTATTCTCCTCATGTGTAAAAAGGGGTATTTTTCACTGGGCTCTTGTCTTTCGAACTAACTTTTTCTGACGGCGTCTGTTTGTATGTCTGTGTATGTGTAGGTACAGAGAATAAGAGGAAGACATTAAGCAAAAGAATACTGATGCAGTCAGAAACAGACTTAGAGATCACATTTGAGAAGTGGGAACATGAGGAGAAGGTGAGACGTAGACAGGAAATCTAGAAAAACAGAAGAAGCAAAAAAAAGGGATAGGATAGAGATGAGATATAAAAGCAATTTAATGAGGTGTACTAGGTTGTGAAGTGTGGAGCAGAGTGAGTATACGTGATTACCCTGA
Organism: Archocentrus centrarchus; assembly: GCF_007364275.1. Classification (NCBI taxonomy): domain Eukaryota; kingdom Metazoa; phylum Chordata; class Actinopteri; order Cichliformes; family Cichlidae; genus Archocentrus; species Archocentrus centrarchus. Next base: position 15,617,180 of record NC_044355.1, on the reverse strand, counting down.
GCAGCAGTGTGGTGGTGTAGTCTGTTCTCATCAGATTGTTGATTGACTCAAAAAGCCTCCTCAGCGACTCCTCAAACTCTTCCTGCTCCTTCCCCTCATACAGCCTAGAAGGGTGGAAGAACGCAGAAAGAGAAGACAGGAGACCGTGCCAGAAATTATGAAGGAATATGAACAGGAAACAGGGAATAAAAGAAAACACTACTGATTAAAATGACAAAAACAGGTATAGTAAATAATCATTGAGTGTGGGAAAGGGAGGAAAAGGGAAAAGGGACAAAAAGGGACTCATTTATAATTACATAAGTTTGGCATTCCAATTTGAATTAATTAATTAGATAAACAGAGATTGATGAATAGTTATTTCAGGGTTTAATTCACAATATATTTTGTGTGATTCCTTTTTTCTTGTAAACTCTTGTTAACCCCATGCATAAGCAGCTGAAGCATGTACTTCTAGAAGCCTTGCATTAAGGTCACAAGAGATCAGGTCATGTGTAGCACCTCATAAAGACAATTGCCACAGACATTTCAGACAAAAATGTTGTCCTCTGTAAAATAACGCGTGTTGTACTTGAACTGTTTTGAGCATTCATATAGAACAGGGAAGTGCTACATAATGTAAATGGACATAATGTAGCACTTTTCTACTCTAAATGAGCACTCAAAGCACATTTTGGAGCAAATCAGGGTTCAGAATCTTGCCCAAGTATACTTAAACATGAAAAATGGTGGAACTAGGGATTGAACAACTGACCTTTCAATTAGTAGACGATCAGCTCTACCTCCTGTGCCAAATAAATTAGAATTTGTCCAAAAGGATTTGGTAAGATAAAAAAAAAAAAGTCTCACTTTTTCTCAGAATTCTACTCTTATTGCAACTCCACAGCAAACTTAATCCTTAAGTAGCCAATTTTATACCACTGAGAGGTTTTACTTCCTGGCTCTTCTAAAAACAACCAGGTGTTTTTCTTCACAGTTTAAATCGATTCCAGGCAGGTAATGAAAGGTTTATCGTCACCATTCCGGTGCTGCCATTCTCTAAATTAAATCAAAGTAATTCAGGACAGAGTGAAATTGCATCTTAATTCTTGTGTTTTTATGGAAATGAGGCATCAGCTAAATTGGCTGCAGTTCCTCGTGTCTTCTTTCTATAACACGAGTGCACTTTAAACCCTAAGTCAATAGTGTGTTTAACATATGAAGCTGTAAAACCCAGTGCAAACCTGCCTAAGTAATTACACAGTGAAGCAGCATCTTTTATTTAATGCCCTATGTTCAATTATAGTAATGCAGAAAACTAGTACAGCATTATATGAACAAAGTGCAGCCAGTTTTTTGAAACTGAACACTGATAAGCACTGACTGCTGTGACTACAGCATCCTCCAACAAAAAAAATGGTTGGTTGGCTACATTGCTTCTAACATCTCTTCAGGTCCACAACACCCCCTCGTATTAGCAAACTTTACTGCCATCCATCTCTCCACCCATTTCCTTCCCCCTTCTCCTCGCTGTGTCTGAGCGATTCAGTTGCACTGTGCAGTTTTTAATTACAATGGAAGCTATGAGTGCTGGGGGGAAGGATTAGCATGTGGCACACAGCAAATTCAGCATGTGGAGGGAGGGATTAGGCAGTAACACACAGAGGTATTATCACTGGGCTCTTTGCAGAGTACAGTTATGATTACACACGCATTGTCCCGCTAATCCACCGTCCCTGTCTGTGCGTGTTTGTGTGTGTGCGTGTGGGCGTGCACCTGGGCGTGCGTGGGTGTTATCTACAGTTGATGTGTTAGTGCTGGTATGCTCACACCACAAATGTACACGTCTCCTGTATTTTGCACAGTAGATAATCACTTTACTCTTAACTTTAACTTCATTTGCTTAGGAAATGTATACTGAGAGGCACAGAAAAGGTCTGATTAAAGGAGGGGCTGAACAACAATTCAGCTGCATGTAGTAAAAAAATCTCAACAAGGCAAGACAAGGTAAACATGACTTATAAATTTCCAGTCATAAAAGTTTCCCTGTTTTGATTCATAATTTTAGTCGCCTCCCCTGGAATCAATAAAAATGCTCAATGCTGCAAATTAAGGAGATATTTTGAATGAAATGAGAATAACCAAAACCTCTAAGATGCATCAGCAATGAGTATAAGAGTGAAAAATCCTCAGATTATTGTTTGGTCTGTAACGCTCGATGCGATATGTGCATCAATGTGACCTGAATTTTAGTTATGACCTATTTTTACTGTCGTTATTCTTTTGCTGTTAAAGTACTATATTTCACTAATAGTTTCCCTCGCCTTCACATTAAATAATCAGATGTCATTGTAAGGATAAGACAACAAAATTCAAAAGCTTAGACACAGACCTGTTTCACGGCAACTAAATTAACACGGGTGTTACTAATGACATCAAAAGCCTTAATTAATGTGATTAGTAGCACCTGTATTTACCTTCTTTTTAATATAAAAAGGGCTGCTGTGAAACAGATCTGTTGTGATAGCCAGAAGAGATTGCATAATTATAAGATCTCATTATAATATGATAATCTAATGATCATTTTTATCACATCAACGAGAATAGGTTCTCATATTAGAAAACATCCTTCTTTATGTGATGAGATTCATTTAGTTTACTTGGCATTAACATATTAAAGAGGAGGACAACACAAAAAACATAGCAGGTGTTCACAGGAAAGGAAGAAAATAGATACTGATTAAGTAGACACCAGAGAATTGAAGCTACAGAGCATGAAGGACAAAAAGAAGCCGAAGGAAGAATCGAAATATAGAATTGCTTGCCTTACATATTTCTGAAGTACACATTACACATTCCTAACAGATATTGCATGAACACGAAGCTGGTTTGACAACCTAATAAATCTTCAATGCCACCTATTTAACTATTAATGACTGCTAGTCTTCATGGTGACGCTGATGAAGCCTTACAGATGCATCTACAGCACGGTGACTCCCCTGAATACCTGATTTTCTCTTGGCGTGACAAGGCCTTATAGCAGAGGAGAAATCTGATGCTAAAACTTTAGATGCAGAGAGAAGCTGAAACTGTCAGCAGCAGGTCTTTGGGAGACAAGAGACAGAAAATAAGAGTTAGAAACCAAGAAGGAGCATGAGGCTTATCACTTTGGAAACACCCAGGGGATGCAGGTGACTGAAGCTCAGTCAGTCCAGGATCAGTGATGAGATAATGCCATGCACACACAAAAGCATATATTTGGAAGGATCTTTAAACGTCTTTGCCTGTGTAACACATGCACATACGTAAACACAAAGACAAGCAGAAAAAGACCGACTTGCAGAAAAATCAGAACTAATAAAATGACAAATGTGACATTTTCCTATTCTATCATTCAGAGCCACTGGATGTTGCCCTTTGATATAATCTTAATATTGGAGTAGTCGAGTAGTCTCAGTTACTAGTTTCATTACTTACTGATTACAGTATGTTTCATTTTGTAAATTATATTCCCCATTAGAACACTTTATGAGACTGCATTGACACTGATAATCTGCTGCTGTATGAGCATGCAGTGTCCCTTGGTCACTCAGTGACATCAACCTCTTGCTTTTGACATCTGATTTCAAGACACCAAGATGACAGTGGCCAAAATGCTCCAGGCCTCAAGATGTGATTTGAAGCCAGTCTATGCTATTATTGCTATACTCTAAATTATAGCAAAGCTACTGGCAGCCACTGCGACTTTAATAAAGTTACAATTCTCATGTTTAATCTCCAGGATAACGCTGTCACATCTCCTCTAGAACGATCTTCTAAAAACCTGATCAGAAGTGAACAGGGTAAGGTATACCAATATAATTTCATGAGAATGCTGGAACAAACAAAATTTGACCTTAAAAACTGGCCGAGTCAAGTCGGTAAAATCAATTTATTACCCAAATTTATTTGTCTCTTCCCATTTTTGGTTTCTGATCAAATAAAACAAACAAAAAAGCCCCTGATGCCCTTTAAAAGATTAAAAAGGCAGAGCTTCATTGACCACATGGCACACACACACACACACACACACACACACACACACACACACACACACACACACACACACACACGCATCCCCCAAATACTAATTTCTACAAAAATAATACTGAATTCTGCACATGGTTCATCTGGATCCTCTTTCTGATCCGTCAGCAACAGCTTTTTCACTGCTTATAAATGGTGTTTACACTCATCATACAGTGTAGCCCTGGGCTCAGCACAGTGGGTGTCTCTCTTGCTGGAACTTTGTCTGGCCATGTTGGATGCCCATTCAGCAGTCCTGCCCTGACATTAGCTAGATCATTTGGTTGCTGCACTTCATCATCAATGCCTATTAGCAACATTAGTGCTGTAATCAGCAGGCCCTTCTCACAGAGCTGTCAAAAACAATTACTTTGGCAATGTAGAGTCACTGGGTTCTCTGTGTGTTCAAGAATCTCTATTTGCATTGTTGTGGATCCATAAACAAACTTATGGGGAAAAAAGGCACTCACTGGGAGTAGAGCATGCGTGAACGAACGATAAACTTGAAGATATACTCGAGGGCTTTGAGGGTTCGGAGTATGGGCTCACACTGTTCTCCTCGACTGGACACATCCAGATACCTCTTCAACACCGACATCAGCTTTCTGGGAAGGAAAGATATGAAAAAAATCAGGAAGGAGGTGTAGGATGGGGAAAAGGAGACAATCAAAATCATTCAGACAGAATTGTTATTCCTTTTCTGATGTTCCACAGGTTGGAAAGTTAATCACCAACTCCATTTTTCACTTCCATAGAGCAGAAAGACGGAGTGCAACAGAGTGAGAGCAAAAGAACCAGAGAGAAAAAAAAAAGTGTCAGAGAGGTGGCTGTGGAGAAATAGCAAAATAGTATTTCACACCTCAACAGATGTACCTTTCACACACCTCACAGACATTTTTATTTGCCCTCAGATGCATGGTGAAGAAATCATTCTCCAACACATGCACACCCTGCAGGCGTCTTTAGACACACACATAAATATTCCGCTGTGCCAACGCAGTTGGAGAGAGGTTTGGGTAGCACAGAGTTCAGTCTAAGTTTACAACCTACCAGAATCTTCCTGTTCAACCTCGCTCTGTCTCAATACAATACAATACTAGCAAATTTATACAGTACATATATAGCCTTTTGGCTTTGTAATGGCTCTATTTCCATGAAATGGCAATAGGGGATCAGTCACTAAAAACTACCACTTTAAAACTATACAATCCTCTTAAGCAATAAAAAGTCCTTTAAAAACTTAACTCCAATCTGGCCTCACTGAAATCACGGTGGGCTTGAAAATATTTCCAAAGTAATTACTATTCAGTCATCCCTAGTTCTGTTTTGGTGCAATAGCTTGAAGGCAAGTACAGAAGGATTTATTCTTTCTGAGAGCAGTTTAAAATGTGGTGAGAGCAAGTTAGAGAGTTTTACATAATAGCCTCTAGGCTGACAAGTGATAAGCTGCAGTGACCCTCTTAAAGAGGGTGAATACCAACACACTAACTGGGGAGGGGTGGAGTGGAGTGATGATGGAGGCACATATGAAATGATGGAGTGGAAAAAAGAGCAAAGCAGTGAGGAGGAGGAGAAGAGTTGTGAGGATAATTGGGCAGAGAATGCTAAAAGGTGGAGCAGTGGGAGGAAGTGAGAAAAAATGCAGCATGAAAAGAAGTCAGAGATATCTTTAGACATGTTGATAATTTTAGAGCTGATGCTTTGGTACTGTAAACAATGTGTTTTAAAATAAAAGTGAAGTGAATCTAGAGAGAGGTGCAGGTAAATACAGTAACACTTCCGTCCACTAGGGTGAACCCAATGTACAGGCATCAGGGGGATATACAAGTATACCCACACCTGGTTTCAGACCGTGAGCTGTGATGTGGCTACATCAAATCACTCTTTGACTGCACGGACTAACTTGGGCTTCTTCCTCACCAGATAGGTAACATTCCATGTCCCTTTAGCCAGATCTGTCAAGTGGGGACAGGACCGCCACGGCCTCCGCCCCAATCCACAAGGGACCGAACCCATCGCTCCTCTGAGAGGTGGGCCCATGGGAGGGCCACCTTTCAGAAGAGCCGTTGGGGGCTTTTAGGGGCTAAGACTCAGTTACCAGAACCCTCCCCCAGTAAGGGTGAGGCCCCAGTAACCCTATCAAAGGCTCAGTAACCGTGTCCCTTTGTTTTCTCTTTTTGAATCGCTTTTAGTCTGGCTCCTCCCCTCACAAATTCAACCTCCACCCTTTTTATCAACAACAGCAAAACATGGAGCAGATGATGAAATAACACTTAAAATACAAATAAACCACGTGACTGTATCCCCTTCTAAGCATTTAATCACTGTAAAACACATTTTCTTTTGTCTGAAGTAGAAATACTGGTAAACAGTCTATTGTGATCTATAAATTAGTGTGTAGTACTTGTGTTTACCTGCTGCAAAATAAACTTAATCAGTACAACATGTATCAGGTTAGGTCATTATAATGTGATATTTTACCGGCCATGTGGAACATGCTGGAATGTGATATCACTGCCTCCTTTACAGCATCTTTTGAGGCTGAGTGGCATTTCCTATTTTATTCTTAAATGCGTGACATTTTGCAGTGATTATGTGAAATATAAACTCATTTACCTCAGATTAATGTGATTACATAAAGCGTTTCATCAGCATGTTTCATTATTTATTTCTATTGCCATTATACAAGCAAACAAAAACCCACACCATCGGCCTCTGGCTGCATCCTGTCACTGAGCACCCTGCAGACAAAAGCCTACATTTCCTGGAGAAATCAGTCCCTATTTGTTGAGCTCTTGTCATGTGTTACTGTGAGCTGCTGAGACCAGTGATCTGACTACTCAAGAGTGAATTTATTAATCACCATCCAGTTTATATACAAAATCCTTCTGCTAATGGAATGTTTTATTGAAAACGGCACCTTACTCCTTCAGGAATGACATGACAGTAAGAGGCTTCTGATAATGGAAATAACCTACTTATAAGCCAGTGTAGCACTGAAATGTTGCTTGATGTAGGCCTCCAGCACTGTGTTGAAGTGCTGGAATTTTCTGTCAGCGATGAGACCAATGATGTATATCTGCCAGAGAAAAGTAAGAGAAGAGAGACAGAGTTTGTTAAATGTTTACATAGCGGTAAAACATTCAAAAGGCGAATGAGAATTTTTGCATGATCATCTGACAGTCGCATTTATTTTGGAAAAGATGGACAGGTAAATACAAAGATGTCAGACTCGACGTGCAGAGAGATGGCCTGTCAAGATATCAGCTGCATGTGTTGACAAGGCACATATGCAAAGTCGCGCAAAGACTCAAAAATTTTACTTCAGTAAATGCACCAACGCCACACACTCACCAAGGCATCGAACACAAGGATGTCATAATCATCTGTCTGAGAGTGTTCCATCATAATATTGAACAAGGCATCCAGAGTGTCCTGCAGAAACTGCACACATGCATACAGAAAAAAATAAGGGCCAGTCAAAGTACACACAAGCTAGTCTACACACTTATTGAATGGCGTACGTGTATTCACACCACTGACCTTGACCACCTCCTCTCCATCAATGATTTTAAGGTTCTCCAGGTTTTCTTTGAGGAGTTCAGGTCGAGTCCTCCACTTGAGCAGACCCAAAAGGCCGACTGAAGAGGAAAGACAAACAGAGGATTTTTTATGTTTAGGTTCATGTATTGCCTGGAAGTCAAGGTCACTCAGCTTTGTTACAATGGAAATGTCATCTCAATTAATAGCATAATTAAAAAAAAAAAAAACAGTGCGGGTCTCCTCTGGGTTGCACAGAATTCAGTTTTAATTTCATGTGAACTGTAATAAGCCGATTTTTTCTTGTGCTGTATTAAAACTGGATCTGAAACAATAAATTATTTAATTAGTTACTCTACTTAAAAACTGGCAATTATGACATTCAGCAATTTGCTGTTTTCCTCTGTTTGAAAACACTGTAAATGCAATGATTAGGGTTTTCAAGATGTAATAATGCACAGAAAGTTTATACGGCATGAACAATATTGCACATTCAATTCTAGATTTTCAATTCATTGCCATCTGCCAACAAAGTGGAGATTTGTCAAGTGTGATTTGTTATGTAGACAGTGCCTGTGCCTCTGGGACTTTTAAATCCACAGTTTGTGTCATTAATTCTGCTTCAGTTTGACATAGGGCAGATTTCCATGTCTCTGTATGGCTGCCCACATAAAGCTCACTGCTTCCCCTGTCCAGTAATTTCTGACTCACCAGGCCGAGCTGCACATCTGGTGGGTGGCCCTGAACAACATTGTTTGCATGCATGCCTGAGAGCCTCTGTGTGTGTGTGTGTGTGTGTGGTATAGGTGATTAATACAGCAGGATAATGTTCATTATGGTGATGGACTGGCTTTCTCAATAACAGCTGTTGAACTGCACCTGTCTCTGATGCACCTTACTGTCTGGGGTGTACGTGCTTTTTGCATTAGATGTAGATGTGCCTTTCACTGTGTGTGTGTGTGTGTGTGTGTCTGGCCTGTGGGGCTGCCTGAGTGTGTAGGACAAAATGATGACATTCCCTGCTAATACAATCCATGTATATACACAGCCTGCCCTCCATCCTTTGCTTATTATACCATGACCACAAAACATATCATCTAATTAAGATTCTGCTGACTTACCATTAATTGGTTTGAGGTGTTCTTTACTCTAACCTGACCTCACCTCAACTTTTAACCCTAAACCTAAAAATAACGCTGTCTTACCAAGTTAGAAAAATGTTGGCTGTATTTCACCAACAATATGATGTTTTCTAGGGAAACATTTAAATCGAGCCCAATACATAAAGCCACATCTGACCAGCATTTCTTTTAGACTTCTAAGCAGTGGATTTGTCCTCTACTAATTTCACAGCCAACCGATGATTCATTGTCTTTGCCTGGCCTTATTAGTCTCTTGAAAAGACTTGTTAATTAATGTTTTCTTTTTTTCTTCTGAATGTGTCAGGTTTAATTTCAAGCACTCTCCTCTTCGTAAAGGTCTGCTTTGACATTTCTTCAACCATTGTATTCATATGGCTGTTTCTGTATAAAAATGTTTTGTCCTGCCAAGCCTCTACATTGTTGCCACAATGTCACAGTTGCACATGCTTGCGCGTACCATTTTGGGTGAGTTTAGTGGAGCAGACCAGGGTGGAGATGGCGAAGCTGTCTCTAGAGCTCACAGACAGGCCTCCTCCACCCCCAGACACGCTGCTTGAGCTGCGGCTCAGAGATGTCATCTTGTGGGGGTCACTGGAATGGTTGCGGGTTGAGGCCAAAGACAAGTAGCAGTTCACGTCTTCCATGCGCTTGCTGTCACCCTAAAAGCACCAAGCAATAGTTAACAATATGTTGTGGATACCAGTACTGCTACAAAATTCTTAAAGATGCCACAGATGCTTGGGAATTGTCTCAGCTAACAAAATGCCTCGATGTAAATGTCAAATTGAGATTTGGAACATTTGTAATTTAACATTAGATTTATCAGACCAACCCTGAAGGAAAAAAATGACAAGAAATTTCACCTGTTCCACAAAGAGTTATCCTCTTTGATGGCTAAGCTTTATCTACTTATCTATTTTATGAACTCATAATTTTGGAAACAATGTTGCCAGACAAGTTTGAAACATAGAGGCCTTCACAAAAACAGCGCCATTAATTTATCACATTAATGTCAGTGGTTCTTCTAGGTTGATTGCTTCGGGGTGGCAGGTAGTCCGCAGCATTGGGACACCCCTGGCAAGACAGAGGTGAGGGAAACAGTGAATGTCATATTTTCAACTCAGCACCCTCATTAATGCCACATCAGTAAATAATGAGCGAGTGGCTGGAAAAATTGGAGAGTAAGAGAGTGAAGCCACGAGTGGCACAGAGTTCGAGAGGAACGCAGGGATAACGAGAGATAATCGAGAAAGAGGGCACAGAGGGACCATCCATTTGGTCTTTGAGTGAATCACGAGTAATTAATCTTCATTGGGTTTGGCATTTAATCAATATGGGGATTCAATCTTAGCTCAGGCTCATTTGGCAGGAAATCTATTTGGCTTCACCCAACCTGTCTGGGTGGCCATAATCTCTTATCCATACTCACTACATGTTTAGGTCTGATTTGATGATTGTTGCATTTAAACATACATTGTGAGACGTTTTTCCCTGGTATAAACATCTTTCAGGTCGTCTGTCCCTCTGTGTTGGCCCTGCAACAGGCTGGCGACCTGTTCAGGGTGTACCCTGCCTCTCGCCCTATGACAGCTGGGATAGGCTCCAGCCCCCCCGCGACCCTTAACAGGATGTGCGGAAGCGAATGGATGGATGGATGGATGGATGGATAAACATCTTTCAAACTTCTTTGTGGATTATCTAGAAAGATGGTTTTTTTGAGAGGGCACTGAACACATCATTAGTTCTACTGCTTTCTTTGTGTGAGAGCTCTGTCACTGGTTCTGACCTTGAAGACGACAAGGTCATGCAGTCCATCCTGTAGAACAGTCCCATCGTCCTTCATTAGACGCACAAAAGCCATAGCAAAGTTCTTCTCACTCTTATCCTTGGCTGCAAATGAAGGAGAACTACAAGTAAACAAAAACTAGAAATGGCCGGGGGGAAAAAAATCATCAGGGAAGTAGAGAAAGGGAGGAAGGAGTGTGAGAATTCACACGCAGAAGAAAGAAAAAGTGCTCATTTGTTTAATCAAGTATGTGTAATGATGCCTTGGCTCATTTTCCAAATAGGTTAGAATCATTCTGTCCTTTCAGTGTCACATTACACTCAGGGGATCAGAGAAGGGGAGTTAAGAGTGATGATCTAATGAAGAATGCAGACACGTAGAGAGGAACAGAGGATGATACTCACACTCCTGGGAAGAGCGATGTCTGAACATAAAGCGTAAATGAATTCTGTGCATTTCTTCCAGAGGGACTGCCACCTGGAGGATATCTCGTGTTATTGTGGAATATAATATAACAGAAATCTTAAAGACATGCTCTGACAATCTGTGATTTCTTTCCTTGAAAGTTAGAAATGAGGAATGCAAATGCTTTATATCGAGACAAGAGAAAGAAGTGACTAGATAAGGAAATAAAACACATACCCACACCCACACATACACACCTTAAATGTCTCCATCCAGCGGGGCTGTTTGACTTGGTAGTAGATGACAGATCTATACTCACTGACTGCCTTATCCCCTGCTCCCAGACAGATGGAGTTCTAGGAAAAGAGAAAAATATGTCTCACAGTGACTGGAAGGAATTTATGTTTGTGTGTGTTTGTGTGCGAGTGCATCCATGTATGCCTAAGATGGATTTTCATTCTGGTATAAATCCGTATCCATGTGTCCCTGACTATGAGAGGGTGAGTAAGTGCTTCATCAGTGCTGTGCTTGCTCACTGACCCATACCACCTCAATCATTTAATACATCGCATATACTTTTGCACCCGCACACTCTACTTATACCCTAGACGCACACAAACCAATCACAGTTTGCAGAAATCCCTCTGCTCTTTAAATCCACTGATATGCTCTGTGCCTCTTGTATCTCATTTCCTCACCTGTATGATTCTGCCCTCCTCATCACAGACCCACATGATGACCTCCACATTTTTCTGGGTTGTCTTGTTGTATTTGTCAAAGTCGCCACCCTGTAAGGTGAGGTAGATGTCATTGCGAACATCTCCTGGCATAATGATCTCGGGAAAGCCAAGCTTCCGGGCCACCACGGTGCTGCGGTCCACAAGGTGAGGGTATTCCTTCCGAATCTGCACAATGTCCCCCACCAGAGCCTTCATGGTGACCCACAGACCTAGGAATTAGAGAATGAAGACCACATTTAGAGACAGAGGAAGACTGTGTATTAATAAAAAAAAAAAAAAATGCTGTGCGCATGCTGATTTTTTTCCCCATAACGGTATTCTTTAAGACTATGAAACAATCCTTATACATATCTTTCTCTAGGTCTGTGCTACAGAAGGAAGGAAGCAAAGGTGTGATAGTGCTGGATTAAAAGATACTATAGCGAGGCTCTTCAAGCTTATACCTGATCACATTTCTGGTTAAAACCATAACATTTATAATTTGTGTAGTGTTGCCATGGGTAACACCTGAGCAGGTCTTAGGTGACCAGCCCCACTCTCATATGTCTGTATAGGTTCTCAGTCATCCAAATCAGAGAGCCCCATCCTCAGTTACCGCACTTCTTTTGCTGGCTCCACCCTCTGCTCCAGGGCCAGGCTAGGGCCCAAACCCAGGCCCAGTCCCAAGCCCAAAACCAGGCACATCTCCAGCCTCCATCCTAGGCTCAAACCCAGTTTTAGGGTGGCTGTAGCTCAGGAGATTAAGCAGTTCATCTATCAAGCAGAAGGTCAGTGGATTGATTCCCCAGCTATTCCAGTCTGCATGTTGAAGTATCCAGATTTACCCCCAGCACATCCATCGGCGTGTGAGCATGTGCGCAAATATTAGACAAAGTGCTTAAAGTGGTATAAAAAAACAAGTGCTTATATGAATGTGTGTGTGTATGTGTGTGTGTGTGTGTGTGTGTGCGTGTGTGATTGGGTGAATAAGACTTGTAGTAAAAAGTGCTTTGAGTGCTCAGTTAGAGCAGAAAAGCACTATATAACTACCAGTCCATTTATACTATCATTAAACTCCAAATCTTCACACATATTCAGCATTAAATATGAGACATTTTTATGCTTATTCTTCACTCATTACTTGGTAATGACTCAAGATTTTGCATGAATTTCTGTAAAATGCAACAGGCCTGAAAGAGAGATGTGCTGATGTGAGACAGCCATAAAACAACCTGTGTAAAAACAGGGTATTTTTATGGGCATGAGACCATCAAATTGAGTACTTTAAAGTACCTTGCAAGACCAAATCTTAGCAAATTTAAGAATGTTTACATGTTTAAACACGGGCACCACTCAAGTCATCTTTAAACGAGGGATCATAAAATGAGTTTACGTTTCTCTCTCTGAAGGAATGTAAATTTAAATACAATCCAAATGAATGAAAGCAATTTCAAGGACCTGTAGTATTAAAACTGAATTAAAAAAAAAACAACTTTAAAATGTTTTCAAGACATGAGGCCTGAGGGCTGAACTTAATGTGTGCTTTATTTTTTGTAAAATATTTGCATTTATTTATGGGAAACATAATATTAAAATGAACTGGAGAGGTGCTGGCATTGCAGAGAAGACTGCAATAAATGCCACAAAATGTCTGTGTCCCATTTAGGGAAATGGGAGCAAAGGAGAAAAAGAAAAGCTATTATTACAATCAATAGAAATTTCCTTGTAAAGAAAATGGGCCCTCAAAGGGTTTCAGAAAATTATGTGAAAAAGCAAAGAGAAGGAATGGGTGGGAAAAGGGAAAAAGAGGTGAGCTATTTTAGGGAAATACATAGGTCGTGAAATCTAGACTGTGTCACAAACCCACATTTTCAAGGCAAACCACATACCTACAGGGAAAACACTCAGAGTGTTTTACTGTGTGTATGTGTCTGGACAGTCGCAAAAGCACCTAAAAGTGAGAGGAAGGAGAGATTAGGGGTGAGTAATGTTAAAAGCAGGCATCTGGTGGCCTCAAGTGCTCCTTCCATATCTGCTTGTTCGGGTGCTCTTTTCATTTCCAGGTTATGCCCAGGGCCTTCAGGAGCGAGAGGAAGATAAAAGCTGAGCGATATGACAGTGGAGCCGCATATGCGGGGTTACTCTGTGTGGAACAAGACGGTGTCACCCATAGGGGTTGTCAGAGTCAGCCATAAACATGAGGTAGTGAGCAGCAAGACTGGAGTCTGGTCAGGGAGAAATAAAGGGTAAGTAATATGAAAACACCGGCTCAAGGGCGGGTGCTATCCATCAGGATAATGTCCTTCATTCTCCAGTCGGGTGCAGAGAAAAGAGGCAAGGATGCAATGAGGAACTGCCATTTTATCTGACCACAAATGACTGTAGCATACACAGTCCAGTGGGAACCTTCAGTTTGTACAGGACCTTTGCACGAGCTGTCACATGGCTAGGAGAGAGAAAACAAAGCCTGTGAGTGAAAAACAGTACCTTGACCACCACTGTCTCCTCGTGATGTTGTCACTTTGTTCAGTAAGGTGTGCAGAAAATCATTCTCTGCAACTACCCTGGAGCCAAACACACAAACACGAAGAGAACATGAATATTCACAGAATTACAGTATTTCTACCTTAATTTTAGGGGTAATAGATTTTCAAAACTCTAGGTAGAGTAGAGTAAAGGTAGAGTGAAAAAAAAAAAAAAAACAGGACATACGGGAAAAAGGGGATAAAAAACTGCTTCTCTTCATCGCATTCAATCTTCCCTTTGATGATTTCACTAATGTCCATCACTGCCAAGAAGAGAAAACAAATGTGTCTGTGATCACAAAATCAAAAAAAAAGTACTAGTCAGTAATCTGTAATGAGGAGGCGCAACAGCAAAACAAGTACCACATTAGAAAAACTGTCCTCCTCATTGCTCCCTGTGAGGTTATATGAGGATATAAACAACTTAAAAAAAAAAACAGTGAGATTCTTAGAAGCCAAAAGGGCAGAAAAAAGGTACTTGCCGGTCACCATAAACATTTTAGCTTTGTCTACACAAAAGATAGCTCCCAGGTGTAAATATGTTCAATAATACCTGCAACAATACGAGCAGCAGCTAAGAAATGAAACAAAACAATGCTGACCTTTAGGGAACACAAGTAAAAATGATTGAAGCACCTACCAAAAGTCATTACTGATGGCAAAACTGGTGGAATTAGGTACTGGAATGAGACATGTTAGCCTTTTCTGCTGTGAATCATATGAAAGCTTTGGGATAAAGGAGGTTTTCTGTAAACAAGCAGTTTTTGTTGACCCTCAGCATTAATCAAAAAGACACACTCTGTCACCTTGAAGTCACCAGCATGCTTATAAAGCATCTATAATACCAATTTTTTTTCAAAAGGTTTTAACCCTGCATTTTTTTTTGAAATTCACGCACTTGTAGTCTTCTTCTTGCATTCAAATTAGCGCATTAGCGTGTTTCCAGACATGTTAATTATTATTAATTATATCTGCTGTGGGAGAGTGTGTAATAATTTGGTGTGATGTGTGTGCACCAGAGCTAACAAAACTGTGACATAAACATTGCTCCAGAGGTGATAGTTGTAAATACTGAAAATGAAGGTCAGGAAGATATTTTTGACATTGCTTGTCCAACTAGAGCTAGAAATTTAGCAAAACTTTGGATGAAGACCATTGCATCCTCTCTCTATGATTTACCTGCCACACCAAAAGGCCTCCTCAGGCCTTGAGTAAACTTCTTGTTGGTTGCTTCTTTCAGGTCCATCCTGCCTACTCTCACAATCTGACAGATCAAATAAATCTTCTCCCTGGTCAGGTCCTTGTTTCCCAAGTCCTGTTGAACAAAGACAAAGAAACTGTGAATGAAAGAAATACAGAGATTGGGAATGTGGAAATAAAAAAAAAAAAGCAGTCTTCTGAAAGGCAGTGGGTCATTATTTCATTGCAATGTAGCATCTTCAGAGCTAAGAACAGCATGACAGTGCCCTCCTGTGGTCACTTACTGTAAAGACAACCTTTAGGTTGTTGAGCATGTCAATCTCTTTAGGAAAACCTTTGCTGCCCCAGCGTACCAAGTAGTTCTCGCTGTACAAAGGAGGATAAAGCATTAAAAATTATTATTTCTTTACATTACTGTTACATTTTAACACAACCCCATATAGATTATCTCATTGCTCATAGCTGAATTTCCCGGCACTCTACTTGCCAAAATGAAACATTGTACACAGCAGCCACGTTTAACAGTGTAAACAGTTTTGTGCTGCTACATTCAATTATTTCAGGGAGACTTTTGTTCAATTTTTTGATCGCCTGGCAGCCACTTGGAACCACTAATTTTACCCTGTGTAGCTGCAGAAGCAGGAGACACTGTCAGAGGGGTGGATAGAAAAGCAGACACCAAGAAAAACACACATATACAATTAATGAGTAAAGTAAGGTTTAAAAAAAAAAAGAAGAAGAAAGGAAAAACTCAAAACCTTTCCAAAATACTCCTGTCACTGAACCCTACTCTCTGGAATGTTTTTCAGGGAGATGTGGACAAACATATCTCCCTGATAAAGTATAAAAATGATTAGCAAAGAAAATCATAAATTATTTAAGCAAGCACAGATGAGACAGAAGAGACATCAGACATCACGGTCAATGGCAAGAAAATAAGAGATATTAGCTGTGGATACTATATATATTAGAAGAATAAGATGACTGAGTTGAGTTTATCTTAATACTTTCAGCTTCAGTGGCTGAGACATAGATATACCCAGTATGACAGTGAGTGACAGGGCTTAACGTCAGCACTGTCAGGCACCACACAGTGCTGCCAGTCAGTATGTGCTGCCCTATAATTTGTAGTTTCTGTATATTTATTTTTGGCACACCATTGTTCCAATTTAACAGGGCTTAGCCATAGAAGAGAGACGAAAGAGAGGTATACCGGCACAAGGAAAAATAGAAAAGGGATTACAGTTCATACATGTTTTATACAGCTGAGGGATGGAGGTAAGGTAAAAAAAATAAAAATAATAATAAAACTAAACAAACTAGGGGTGTAGCAGGATATGCAGAGCAAGAACTTTTTCAGCATGAGCTATGATCTTAATTTATAAATGAAAACCATAAGAAAAAATGCACGTCAATATAAGCTGCACCAATTTTACCTTATTATTTTATCAGACTGTCTCAGTCTCTGTGATGTAACACAAAATGATTTCATATGAAGGAAATGGCAAAATGAATGAGACACACGAGAGCTCTAGAATAACAATATCCTCACAATGTGAAGCCTAATCTTGCATATAAATCTGAAACTTCAAATCTGCCTGATGAGAATAGATATCTAAAACACCTTTAGTGACTAAGGTAAGGAAAGACAATGACACCTGATGATGGTTTGCTTGATGGGATCATAGAGGGACATGAAGAGCTCCGAGTCCTCTCCAATGCGACAGACAAAGTTCCTCACAAAGACGTAGAGGCTGTGGGTGGGGGAGGACTGGATCCGTGCTGAGATCCCGCTGTGGTCTGTCTGGATGTTGGACTGCAGGAGAGGAAATTAATCTTAGGAGATAACGACTGATGAGGATTTAACAGGATAAAATTCCAACCAAAAGTATGCATTTTGGCAAGGGTCTGATAAATGTGTTTGGCTGCTGTAATGTTTTATAATTAGTGGTTACTTATTCTAAAATGTACCAGCTGCAGCTGCAGATTGTGGGTTTGTACGGGAAATGGAAATCACTAAGTAAGAAAATCATCAGAAATACATTCTCTCAATGAATTGAATCTGTGTTGAAATGAAAAATTGTCTGGATGGAGTTGAAGTGAAGTTAAGCCAATTTGTAAGGAAGTGAATTCTTAATTAGGCCTAGCTGGCAGACATGACTGGGGAGTAAAATGTATTATTTATGGCTTTTTCATCAGGTTAAAGTTTTATTTTACTACTGAAAACAAATGAAAACAAAAACTAAACCAAGTGACAAAATATTAATTCCACTCATGTATCAGGGTAACGTTCACATTTACTTATATTACCCTATGAAGGCTAGAAGGTACTCAAGAAAAAATCCCGGGTTGTTGCTGACAAGCTGCAAACCACAGCACTGTCAAAGTTGCCAAATAAAATGTGACTGTGACATCACATCCACTCTGAGAACAACATTTTCTATATGGCCCTCTCCTTCCTACAGTCTCTTATATACCTGCTCCTCTTTGATGCGGTCATTGATCTTGACTGTGGCCTCCTCATGGGCCCGAAATAGACTGATGACGTTAGCTCGCTCTGGGTCCAAGATGTTCCCGTCATCATCTCGAACAACCTGGTCCAATTCGAGGATCCTGGTGTGGGGAGTAATAGAGGGAAGATTGATGGAAGGTGAACAAGGATGCAGGAAGAGCAACATAGGAACACAGCAAGGGGTGTGGAGCAGAATGCAAAGGAGAAGATCGGAAGTATACAAAGGAGATCAAAGTAAAATGATCAGTTATGCAGTTTTGTCTGACAAAAATATGGTTGGCTGATTAAGCTTTAAATGATGAGAAAGTATAACTATGTCTAAATATTAATGCAGACATACTTGTTGCCATAGTCGATCTTGGAAGTAACTTTCTGCTTGAGCTCCTTGAATTCATCACTAGGCAGGGTGCCAGACAGGAGCTGAGAACGCCACTCCATCAGTTCCCACATCAGCCTCTGGACCTGCTTGACGCGGGCCTCCTTATTGGCCTGGAGGAGTAAATAAATGATGTTAGATTCAAACACACATGCGCGCACACACACAGGAATACAGAACGTGGTTCACTGTTTAATTCATACCACAAATAGCTGCTTCCATATGCTTCCCCACTCCCTCAGTGTGGTGGTCACCTCCTTCACCAAGGGCATCTCTGCAGACATCACCACTTCCTCATCTCTGCTGTCAAATAAATAATGGAAAATGGAACAAATTAAAAAAAAACTTTTACAGACAGATAAAGAGGAAAGGTTTTTTTGTTTGTTTTAAATTTCACTTACCCTCGTTTTTCAATTATGACATCCTTAAGATGAACAATACTGGCTGGAAACACTCCCTGGAATATATGTGGAGGAGATGAATAAAAAGAAAAAAAACTGATGATATTTTGAGACATTCTTATCCACAAGAACTAGAAAAGTAGGTCTTACACTTGAATAAACCTGGTTGATCGGTTAAATGTGTTTTTCTGTTAATTTTTCTGTTACTGTACATTTTCAGTGATATTATTTCTGTGGGCTCTTACCCATTGTGCTTTGTTCCTAGTCAAGTAGCCTCTGTACCACCCTGAAAGACAAAGCAGCATCTTACCATCAGACTATAACCCAGACAGGAAATCAGGATAGTGTACACTCGCTTATTGGAAGTAACAGCGATGTAATATTTATACTCAGCAGTCACAAATATCTAACTGGCCGACAACTCATGGCAGCAACTCAATGCATTTGGGCATGCCGACATGAAGTTCAAACTGAGTTCTTTCTCGGCACAGTCTTGGCACCTTAGTATTGTTTACAGCCTACCTGAGTATTGCTGCTGTTGAGTAATGGCTGTTTCCAGCAG
The DNA here is from genome assembly GCF_007364275.1 of Archocentrus centrarchus. Taxonomy (NCBI): domain Eukaryota; kingdom Metazoa; phylum Chordata; class Actinopteri; order Cichliformes; family Cichlidae; genus Archocentrus; species Archocentrus centrarchus. The sequence continues at coordinate 15,597,968 of NC_044355.1, read as the reverse complement.
GATAATGCACCACAACGCTAAAATCATCTCGCTGTACATAAATGGCCTTCATAGTGACCAAATCTCAGTCCAACAGATTCCCATCATAGATGTGTAATCTGCAGCAGCTGTGTGATGCTATCAGTATTGACCAAAATCTCTGAGGAATGTTTCTAACTGCTTATTGAATATGTGACAGGAAGAATTAAGGTAGTTCTGAAAATCCAACTCAGTACTAGAAAGGTGTACCTAAAAAAGTGGCCGTTGAGTGTATATTATTGCATTTTAGATATCATGTATTTGGGGTTTTTTATATATATATATATATATTAACTCGGTGAAATACTCCTTAAAACATAAGAGAAATAAACAGATACACGTTTAACTTACGAAAAGGACTCTCAAAAAATGCAACATTTACAATAACGTAAATGTACATGTAACAGAACAATTTTCTGTTTTCTGTTCTTTCTCAACAAGAACAACAAGCTTTTAGGATAATAAACGGTAGGTTAAAACACGCAGCATTTAAAATAATTTGACAGTCTTACCTTCACTGATCTCCTGGATGTGGACCGTGTCGCCCACCTCCAGGGAAAGATGCTTCTCATTTTGGCCAACAAAGTTCCACTTAACTAAAAACAACAAAAACAAAAACAAAATATATATAAATAAGGTTCTTGTTACAAATGTAAAGAAAATAAAAACTAACTTGAACACAAACACTAACTGCGCAGAGGTAAGCCTTTTAGTACACAAAGTAAGCTAGCCTGGTTAGTGACATTAGAAGGCTAACGAAAAAAAACAAGCAGCAGTGAAACAAAATGACAAATAGCGTCTAAGTAGCTTAGGGTAAATATAAATGCATAACCTAAATAAATTAGCTTATCCAGATGCTGACTGTGCAATACCTGAGTAAACAGACAATGGAACAGGTTGGGTAGCAATGTTTCTGTCCTTCTCTCTCTCTTTTTTTTTTTTTAACAGCTTCTCAGGCTTATATAAAAGCATTTCATTAGGTTTTGGGCTGTCGGTTATCAGGCAATCTGAAGCAGCTCAGGCTCTTTGTTTCTGCTTCATGTTTCTTCTTGAATGAATGTATCAGTCTATATGATCAGATTTAGGAAACATTAAATGAGTAGAAGCAACAGTGAGTAGCAACACGTGTTGCAGCCAAAGAGCAGTTGCAAGACGGACCAAAAGTGTGCAGGCCACTGGCAGCAGCGACCGCAGGCTTACACTCCCCCTGGATATCATTTGTCTGTGTGTGCACTAGCTGAGAGGTTTGCTCTCCTCCATTTGAGCTTAGAAATGGTTTGCCCTCAACAAGAACTGCAGCTACAAAATGACTAGTAAATAAAGCTGTGGCTGTGCAAAAAAAAAAAAATTGCAGCATACTGTTTTTAGACCAATACTGATAGAAAAGGAAAATGGAAGTCTATTTGTGTGCAGTTCAACATAATTTTTCTTTTTTCTTTTGTATCAGCTTTTTATACTCTATTCAAACTTGGTACTTCCTTCTTCCTCCACTTCCTGTGTTGTAGTCTTACACAGACCAGGAAGATATTCATACCAGATACAATAGATAAACAATACTTCTTTGCGTAATTATGTTAGAAAGTGCTTTAAAATAACTTTCCAATAATCTACACTCACTTGCAGGATAAGTCTTGAGCTATAAGCTTTTGATCTACTGGGGTTAAAAAAAAACTACACAGTCTATCTTTTTACAAGTAGGTTAAATGATAAATCAATGCAATGGCTGCAGCAGGTCAGTGAACCTCAGTTAATAAAGTCTGTATTAGAAGTCAGAAATCTGTGTCTTTGCCAAGTGTGTGCCTGCATTGCATATCTAATGGAAACACACACTGATTAGCTCCGCCTTACTAAACCCACATACATAACAGATTAACTACACACTGTATTTGCACAAGCTATGATTTGCTCCCAGCCAAAATCTGTCTTTCTCTCAAAAATGAACATTTTTTTAAGAACTGTTTATCTTCTCGCTTCTATATTTATGTGCTGCATACTGTGTAATTTGTATAGATTGCCTACTTGCAGCTGCTTATTTCTCCATCAGATGGAAGTTTTGCGTATGATTTTATCCCTCGCAAACCACTGCATGAACCACTTCATCAGTGCAACTAAACTATAATTAGCTTAGCTGCATTGAGGTTAAATGATGAATATGATCTCAGTTCTTTGGAGAAATTAAAGCTGATGTCTACCTCCTAAAGCTCTTTGAGGCCTTTGGCACCTGCTTACATCCCGTCAAGCAGGAAGTGATGGGAATCGAATTTTTCTGTCTCTTATTCGTTGGCTGGATAGTTTAACATCATAGCGTAACATACAGACACCATAAAAACTCTAGGTGCCTGCACAGAGGAAGACACACACACAAACAAGCACACAAACAAGCACATGCGTGACTTACCTACACCATACCGCTCTCTTGTGGTTCTCATCCAAGGAGCCATGATTGTGTGTGATCCTTTATCTACTTTCTACTTTTGTCTTTGTAAATCTCCTAGTTTGTCTCCCCACCTTAACTTCTCATTTCTGCATTTTTTTTAACGTTAAATGAAAGCGACAAGCCCATCCCCCTTTGCTGCTCTTCCCCTTCTGTCTCTTCTCTCTTCCTGCCTTCAGGCGGTTAAGAGGAAGTGGCTGAGTACAACAAGGTGGAGTCCTATAGCACCCGCGGTCTTTTGCAGTGTGTGTGGTGTCTCTATTTTCCTCATTTAGACTCATAATGTGTCTTCATAATTCAGCATGAAGTATCAGTAACATATGATGACAGTTATAGAAGCATTAAAGTACAGATGATGTCTAAGTGCCCAGCTGGGCCTGTACGTGCCCATTTTTGTTACAAATTAAGCAAATGATCTCTTTTCATATCTGGAAACCACATTGTCTCTGCTTTCTCACAGTAGCATCTTGCTGTCGAACCATGGATGACTTAAACCATTAGTCTGACAGCTTATTCTGCCATTTTGCACATAACATACCCTGGCCTTTCCCTTTGTCCATCACCATTTGAGCTTGTGAAATCACATGTAGCAGAAGGCAAAGCATCAGAGGATAGAGCTTGATGTTGTGTTTTGCTATGGATAATTTGAGCTCCCTCTCCTCTCTGTACAACCAGAAAGATAAAAGTGGAAAAATTTCTCTAAGAATCTGAATGGATGGGCACACACTACAACACTAATACTGAACTAACTGAACTATTTTTCTGTTGCATTTCACACATTTTAAAAAATAATTCTATATGACCACATCAAATGATGCACATTAGCCAAGGCTAATGTAATGTGCATCAAAAATACGTGTTAAAAATCTACCTTGGTGTTTTTGCATGAGATATCAAATGTTTTTCATTTAAGCATTATGAGTTTTGCCGCTCATTAAAATTGATCTGAAGAGACTAAAACATGCGTATCATAACCCAGAAGCTACATCATCGAGCTCTGTCTGGCCAGCTGTCCAATCCTCATTAACGGTTAATTTAATATGCATGTGTATATAGTGAAAAGGAGCTACTGATCACATCCCAGCAAGATGAAGAAAAATGATTTGACTTTGACAGTTACAAAAAACATTTCTAATTATTGCAACTTTAGTTGAAAGAGACATAAAGGACTGTATATATAGAAACTGCAGCAATTTTGTCTCTTTAATTGGCAGGAATATTTCTGCAGCTCTATACAGTTTCTGTTAACTGAAATGACACTAATAGAACCAGAGAGAGCGAGATGTAAAGTGAAGCAGATGTTAGCTGGGTCCTGAATTGCAGGTTTCAAGTATTAAACTCATATTCCAGTTGTAGATTTTGAAGAAAACACTCCTAAAATAAACATGTATTTACTCCTAGCCTCCCACAGATTATGTTGCCTTGGTAACCATTAGTTTTCCATTCTGATACCATCCTTTACACAGCAATTGGCAACAAGCATTCATAATTGATGAGACCTTTTTTAATATTATTGATTGCTCTCTTGACATTAATTATAACCTACACTCTTACAATAGTAAATAGTAACATTTCAGAAACCAGAGGGTAGTAATTAATACCCAGTTTGCTGAATCTTTATGAACTTCATCATTAGCAGGACAGTCCCAAAGCATGCAAGTCAATTTTTTAAAAAAAAGTACTCTCTAAATCTAAACTCACTTCTACAAACTGTTTTAACTGTTAAATGATTATTCCTGTAGCTTGTTTTCTGTTATTGTCCCCGTTAAGGGAAATATGGATAACTCAAGAATGAGTTTGCGCTTAACTCCTTCACGTGACAAAATAACCAAATACTCTATGTGAGTATTATTTTTTTGCACAGCGAATGTAGAACTCAAAATATAAAAGGCCTCTTGGCAGGTTGGCGCTCAACCAATAAGGCTTTGGCTGTCAAGTTTTGACAGCATCATTGGTTGAGGCTGTCAAAACCAGACAGACACATCACAAACTGATCTATCATCATCATATCACTGTTATTGTGGGTGATGTGCTTTAGTTTTACAATAATGGTGATTTTGAAGTTTTACACACACCACACATTAAAATTAGCTACCTCTAAAATGATGCTTGAAAATTGAACAGTGTTTTTTATTTATAATTACCATAGTGGGGACAGACATAAAGGGCATTTGATCATTTCAGGAGTGATAGACAGTACGTATAATGAATACTCTATATGAAAGGTACTGTTGCTTGGTTTACAAAGTTCTGTTAAGAAGCTTCAAGCTGAGAGTTTTTAGAACTTTCATTAAACTATTGCAATCTGATGTTTGCTGATTGGTTGGGAGAAATCCATGTAGTTCTACAACCACACAGAGAGGCACTAGGAGGCCAATGTTGTGTCTGTTGAAGTTACCATATACACTCCTGATCAGAATCTTAAGACCAGTTAAAAAATTGCAAGAATTTGCATTTTGCACTATTGGATCTTAAGAAGGTTCTAAGTAGAGTTTCACAATGCTAAAAGAAGAAATCGGTGCAAGAGACAAAAACTTTTGAGCAGGGAATTTTTTGAAAACTGCATTTACACTCAAACATGAGTTTTTTCAGCTGATCAAAAGTTTAAGACTATAGCCTTTAAAAGCTAAAAGCTGTGCAAAAATTTAGATTCCATGTCATTTTCTGTCAAGTCTTTACACTGTCAAGACCTCCTGATGGCAAAAGCAAAAAAGCTCAGTGACTTTAAACATGGTAGGATTGTTGAGCTGCATAAGCAAGGCCTCTCACAACGTGCCATCGCTGCTGAGGTTGGATGCAGTAAGACAGTCATTTTGCATTTCTTAAATGATCCTGAGGGTTATGGAACAAAAAAGTCAAGTGGCAGACCCAAAAAAATTTCACCAGCGCTGAGCCGCAGGATCCGATTGGCGGGACGATCCTCTACCCAAATTGAGGCCATTACTGGTGCTGACTGCAGCCCAATAACCATCAGACAGCATCTGCAAGGGAAGGGCTTCAGAAACAAAAAGTGTCTTCAAAGGCCACGTCTCCTTCAATGCCACAAAACTGCCTGTTAGGACTTTGCAAGGGTGCACCAAACATGGGACACTGAAAGATGGAAGAAAGTTGTCTTCTCTGATGAGAAAAAATTTAACCTTGATGGTCCTGATGGCTTCCAACGTTACTGGCATGACAAGGAGATCCCACCTGAGATGTTTTCTACACGGCACAGTGGGGGGGGGGGGGGGGGGCATCATGATTTGGGGTGCGTTTTCCTTCAATGGGACAATGAAGCTTCAGGGTGTGCAGGGGGTCAAACAGCAGCTGGTTATGTGGAGATGTTACAGCGGGCATCCCTCATGACTGAGGGCCCTCATCTGTGTGGTAATGACTGGGTTTTTCAACAGGACAATGCTGCAGTTCACAACGCCCACCTGACAAAGGACTTCTTGCAGGAGAATAACATCACTCTTTTGGACCATCCTGCACTTTCCCCTGATCTAAATCCGATTGAGAACATTTGGGGATGGATGGAAAGGGAAGTTTACAAAAATGGACATCAGTTCCAGACAGTGGATACCCTTCATGAAGCCATCTTCAACACTTGGAACAACATTCCCACTAGCCTCCTGGAAACACTGGCATCAAGCATGCCTAAACGATTGTTTGAAGTGATCAACAAAAATGGTGGAGCTACTCATTACTGAGTCCTTTTTTTGACACTTTGATTTCTGTTTTGGGGGGTTTTTTTGAGCTATTATCTTAAACTTTTGATTTCAAGATAATAGCTGGTAATAGCTTTGAGTGTAAATGCAGTTTTCAATAAATTCCCTGCTCAAAAGTTTTTGTCTCTTGCGCTGATTTCTTCTTTTAGAATTGTGAAGCTCTACTGTTCTGTGGGACATTCGCTAACTGACTGAGTTCAGCTGTAGAGGTGGCCACTGAGGGGCATCGATTAGAATGCACAGTCCAGAGCTTTGTCACTGAAGATTTATTGTGGGATTGATGGAATGATACAACAGGATAATATCGCTATGAGTGTGTGGGTATGTGTGTGGTTCTGAAAGAAACAGAAATATAAACATAACTAGCCATGGACTGATAAGTTCTCATCACCACAATACATAAGCTCACACATGCAGCTTAGCTTGTAGTGTAGGAGTCGGTGGAAGGAGACACGAGCAGGTATGTAGTCTCAGCTTTATTGGCGGTAAAACTCACAACAAGCTAGAACTCAAAATATAACTGCCTGCAAAAGGAGGAGTCAAGCCCTTTTATTCCAGGCCTCTCTCTCCCGCCTTTTCCAGATCTATTCCGGTCTCTCTCTTCGCAATAAGAGCTTGGGGCATTCTGGTGTGAAATGTGCATATATGTGGCCACCACACAGGCCCCCCCTGAACACACAGAATGGCAAACAATACAATAATAAAAACAGCAACCATTTTCAACTCAACATAGCAAAAATAAAATACCACATCAAGAGTATCTCCTAGGGGGTTTAACAAGGCGGCCGCTACGGCTGTGCTTGGCGACCACAGGTGGTGAAAACGAGGGAGGGGCATAGCCCCGACTACGGCGAGACTGCCCCCTCGCAGGGGAAAAAACCGCAGCTGGGGGCAGGTCCTCCGAGTGAGGCATAGAAACGGGAGGACGACCGCGGCGCGGAGGTTGGGCCAACTCAATAGGACCATCCGGAAACATGTGAGCAGGCTTAAGGCGATGCACCGAAACCCGCTCCTGACTACCTCCCAGCTCAACCAAAAAATCCTTAGGTCCCACCTCTAGCACACGGAATGGACCATCATAAGGAGGTCGAAGTGGAGAACGGTGCGCGTCATGGCGGATAAAAATGTACTTGGCAGACATCAGGTCCTTTGGCACATATGACTGTGGAAGGCAGTGATGCGCCGCTACTGGGGCCAAAAACCTATCATTCCCCGGGAAAACCGGCCCGCTCCTTTTGTCGGCCCCCGAAGCAGATGCACCAGGAAGGAATTCCCCTGGAACCCTCAAAGGCTGGCCCAGGACCAGCTCAGCTGAAGAAGACTGCAGGTCCTCCTTAGGTGTCACACGCAGGCCCAGCAGGACCCAAGGAAGGCGGTCAACCCAGCTGCTGTCCACCAGCGCAGCCCGTAAGGCAGCCTTCATGGTACGGTGGAACCTCTCGCAAAGGCCATTGGCCTGCGGGTGGTACGTGGTAGTGCGATGGAGTCTGACGCCAAGGTTCTCCGCCACAGCAGTCCACAGCTCAGACGTGAACTGAGGACCCCTGTCAGATGTCAAGTCAAGCGGTACGCCAAACCGAGATACCCAGGAGGAGACGAACGCACGAGCAACATCTGCTGAGGTGGTTGACGCCAAAGGAACTGCTTCAGGCCACCGAGTCGTCCTGTCCACCATTGTCAGGAGATGGGTGAAACCCCGGGAAGGGGGAAATGGACCTACCAGGTCTACATGGACATGTTCGAACCTTCTCTGGGGTATGGGAAAGTGCTCCAGAGGGGATTTGGTGTGTCGTTGCACTTTGGCGCGCTGACAAGCAACACACGAGGAAGCCCACGCCCTGACCTCTTTCCGGAGGCCGGGCCACACAAACTTGGCCCCTACCAACTTAACTGAGGCTTTAACTCCTGGGTGCGAAAGAGAATGAACTGCCTCAAAAACCCGCCGACGCCAGCAAGCAGGAACCAAGGGGCGAGGCCTGCCCAATGAGACGTCGCAAAGTAGGGTTACGCCACTATCCTGAAATGAGACATCTTCCAAACGCAAACTGGACTCGGCCACCTTAAAAGCCTGAATCTCCGTATCCGTAAGTTGGTCGGCAGCCATGGCAGAGTAGTCCACTCCCAAATGCACAGAGCTAACCTGCGCCCTGGACAGACAGTCAGCCACCCGATTACACTTGCCGGCGACGTGCTGAATGTCAGTGTTAAACTCTGAAATAGCAGAAAGCTGCCGTTGCTGCCGTGCAGTCCATGGTTCTGAAACCTTTGCCATGGCAAATGTGAGAGGTTTGTGGTCTACAAAAGCGGTAAAGTCACGGCCCTCAAGCAGGAACCGGAAATGACGCGTCGCCAGAAAAAGGGCAAGGAGCTCCCTGTCAAACGTACTGTACTTTCTCTCCGCATCCCGAAGCTTCCTGCTAAAAAAGGCGAGGGGCTGCCAAGCACCACCCACCCATTGTTCGCACACGGCCCCGACTGCAAATTCGGAGGCATCGGTAGTAAGGGCAACAGGCGCCTCGGGAGACGGGTGGGCCAGCAGGGCAGCGTTGGCAAGAGCAGCTTTGGCACTGTCAAATGCCTGCACCCGCTCAGGTGTCCACTCTATCTCTTGGTTGCCTTTCTTGCCCTTAAGTGCATTGTACAGAGGGTGCATGAGGTGAGCAGCCCGGGGGATGAAACGGTTATAAAAGTTCACCATCCCCAAAAACTCCTGCAGGGGCTTCACTGAGGAAGGGCGCGGAAAAGCAGAAACCGCCTCCACCTTAGCGGGCAGGGGAAACGCCCCTTGGGGCGAAACGAGGTGTCCCAAAAACTCTATGGCCGGCAGACCGAACTGGCATTTAGCTGGATTCACAATCAAACCGTGCTCACTGAGACGCTCAAACAACTGGCGGAGGTGCACTGAATGCTCCGCGGCGGAAGGGCTGGCAACCAGTATGTCATCCAGATAGACGAACAAAAATGGCATACCACGCAAAACGGAGTCCATGAGGCGCTGAAACGTCTGTGCCGCGCCCTTCAGACCGAAGGGCATTCGCAAAAACTCGAAAAGGCCAAAAGGAGTGATAACCGCGGTCTTGGGCACATCACGCGGATGGACAGGAACCTGATGGTATCCCCTCACCAAATCCACCTTTGAAAAAATAGTTGCCCCCGCAAGATGAACCGAAAAATCTTGAATGTGGGGAACCGGGTACCTGTCATTAGTCGTTGCATTATTAAGGCGCCTAAAATCCCCACAAGGGCGCCACCCACCGTCAGCTTTAGGGACCATGTGCAACGGGGACGCCCACGGGCTGTTTGAGCGGCGCACAATACCAAGGCGCTCCATGTTTGCAAACTCCTCCCTGGCTATCGCTAACTTCGCGGCATCGAGACGGCGTGCACGCGCAAAAACCGGCGGACCCACAGTGGTAATGTAATGCTCCACACCATGTTTAGCTACGGCTGCAGAGAAGGTGGGAACCGTGAGGGTGGGAAACTCGGCAAGCAAACGCTGGTACTCATCACCTGTGGCAAGCATGTTAGCGAGGGGCAGGGGGCCAGGACTACCAAGTGTACAGGGGTAGGTATCAAAAGACACAGCACCTATCAAGCACCTATTAGCTACATCGACCAACAACCTGAAAGCACACAAGAAATCAGCGCCGAGTATAGGTACTGACACAGACGCTATCACAAAGTCCCAGTTAAACTGACGTCCCTTGAAACACACAGTCACCAACCTCATTCCATATGTGCGAATGGGGGTACCGTTCGCCGCGTCCAGCAGGGGTCCGTGACATTGTCCCAAGGCGTCCGCAGCTGAAGCCGGCATGATGCTACGCTGAGCACCCGAGTCCACAAGCAGACGGCGTCCCGAAGCAGTGTCCTCAATGAAGAGCAGCTTGTCCGAGCTGCTAGCGCACACAGCTGCTAGTGAGCACTGGCCCTCTCGTTTCCCTGGTGCTGGAAGGTACACGGTGGAATGCAGCGCTTCGCCTTCACTCCGAACCGGCGATGATAGAAGCAGAGCACGCTCTCCTTCCTCCGGCGCTCTGCGACGGCGGCCACAGCACCAGCTTCTCTAGTCTCCGTCCCTTGTAGAGCCGCACTCGGTAAAAGTGCATGCACACCGGAATGCCTGGATGCCAGCAAAATCTTGTCCGCCTCTTCAGCTAGCCCGCGGTAATCCTTGGCCCGTATCAGAGCGGAGCTGGCTAGCGCGGTGCGTACGGGAGGGGGGAGCTGGCGCAGGAACAGATGCGTAAAGAGAAACGAAGCGTCGCCCGGGCCGAGCAGAGCCAGCATGTGCTCCATCAGCTCGGAGGGTTTACCATCTCCCAAGCCATTCAGGGACAACAGGCGATCAGCCCGCTCTTCGTCTGAAAGCTGATAAATCCGCAGCAGGTTCTCCTTCAGCGCTCCATACTTGTTAGCAGGCGGCGGGTTCCGGAGCAGTCCCATCAGCCGGCGGGTAGAAGCAGAGTCCAGCGCCGCGACGACATGGTAATACTTGGTGTCGTCTGAGGTGATCCCGCGGAGGTGAAACTGGGCCTCCACATGCTGGAACCAAGGCTCTGGATCGTGCTGCCAGAACTCCGGGAGCTTGACCGTGGCCGCAAAAATAGCGGGAGAAACGGCGGCGGCTGGTGAGGAAACGGCGGCGGCTGGTGAGGAAACAGCGGCCGCGGCCGTTGAGCTGTCGTCAGCAGACATGTTCTTAGTCGGGGTCACCAATGTAGGAGTCGGTGGAAGGAGACACGAGCAGGTATGTAGTCTCAGCTTTATTGGCGGTAAAACTCACAACAAGCTAGAACTCAAAATATAACTGCCTGCAAAAGGAGGAGTCAAGCCCTTTTATTCCAGGCCTCTCTCTCCCGCCTTTTCCAGATCTATTCCGGTCTCTCTCTCTTCGCAATAAGAGCTTGGGGCATTTTGGTGTGAAATGTGCATATATGTGGCCACCACAGTAGCATAATTCAGCCTAGTCATGGTTAGCATGGTGTAGCTTAAATGAATTAACAGCTTTAGCCTCCATACATGTAACTAGAACAGCTGGAACAAGGCCATCTCTATACATTCCAACAAACAAAGACACAGGAATAATAATAATAGTACTGACAAATATACAAAAATTCACATGACTTGTGATCGCTATCTGGACAGCTAGGTCCGCCATTACACAAACTACGTTGCACTCGCGGTAAAAAATGCAGCCGCGATAAGGCGATTATTAACTAATTACAAATGCGAACACTTACTACAGCTACACAGAGTACTTGGACGAATACTCACTTGTAATTGAACGCACACAGGGATTAATGTCAAGCCAGAAACTACCTACAATCACACAGGTCCAAACAATAGCGATCACAATACTAGCACTCTCCAGCCACTCTTCTTCTCCTCCCGACAATGCTACAGCTCACACAATGCTGCGCAGCGCAGCGCTCCCTCATCAGCTGGGTTCCGGTGCAATTGAAGGCTGATCTAGGGTCAGCCCTTTGTTACATCTACTTAGAACCTTCTTAAGATCCAATAGTGCAAAATGCAAATTCTTGCAATGTTTTAACTGGTCTTAAGATTTTGATCAGGAGTGTATATTTCCTTGCCCTATAATGAGGAAAATGCAAAGTGCCTCAAACTAAGGCTACCTGTACCTGCAGGTGACTCTTATGGCTTAAGGTTGGGGTCCATGCTCTATAAAGCTCTGTGAACATTTTCCACCTGCTTTGGACATTATCAGTAGTGGTGTGCGATACTGCAAAATTTGATATCGATCCGATACCAAGTAAATACAGGGCCGGTATTGATACAGATACTGATACTTTTTAATAATTATGAAGATTTTTCATGAAGTTTAAGTGTTTTGTCATTTTTTTCCTTTGGATCATTAATTAGTTAAAACCCAGGATAGAACTGGGCAATGTTTATAGGTAAATAGAAAATACTTTATCAAAATAAAAAGTTTTGTTCTGAAATAATAGAACAGTGACAAAACAATTTTCCCCATATGTTGTGATGTCTGCATTTTTTTCTTAAATAAAGTGTACAAAATGATGACTCAAGAACAAATGAAAACATTTTTTTCAGGTAGAGTGTTCAGAAAGTTTAATACAAAAATGTAATAAAAATACCCTTCATTCACTAATTTTCTGGATTTCTTTCTTAAATAAACAAGCTGTACAAAATTATCACTCCACAATTTTCTAAAACATTTAAAGCAAATTCCTTTTTGTCCCCAAATAAAATATCTTACATATCACGTGACAGGAGCGGCACTTAAACAGACAGTCAGCTTGCATCTTTGATGAAACCACAGCACTACATACAGGAGAGAAACTGAAGCTTAAATATCGATCTCATTATACTGATATTGATCGGTAGCACCTGTCTTTGTCTGCATGACCGCAGATGCTCGTCTCTAGATGAGTAATCTGGAACGATCATTTCATTGTGTGCCTTGTGTGCACAATGACAATGAGTTGAATCTAACATCTAACATCAATATCAATAGCAAGGTTGGTATTGATATTATCGATATTTGCATCAATCGGCCCACCACTAGTTATCAGTCCATTCAATGGATGTTATTAGTGCTAATCAGCCCCATAGATAGGGGCCAGTAGGGCCATCTCCCTAGAAAGGTCCATAGAGAAACTTGCTAAGCCTGACAGGGAATAGATAGGACACAACCCAGATACAGCCCGGCCACAAATTGTACAAAAGCATTTGGCAAATTACAACAGAGGAACAAATGCAGATCCCGCCTAAACTAACCAGCCTGCACCAACCTGACATTTTCCCTAATTTAAATAGATGGGTGAAAATTAAGGAGTTCTCTGACACTGTGAGCGATACTTCTAGCGAGCTGATATCAACAGTTGTAACAGACTAAGCTACCTGAGACATTGCATTGAATTACTGTAATTATCTTAATTGTTTCTGTTTTACCTCAGATATTCTTTTTAAATGTTTTTAAGTTATTTATTTTTCCTTGAAATCATCTTTGCTGCTATACATTTCTCTCATACAGAATTTTTTTTCATATTTCTGTTGTTGGCTCTTGAGTACTATGTCTCTGTCTTGTCTTTGACACAGATCTTTAAAAATCTTTTAAAATCTATAAAGTACCTATACATTTTACATTCAAATTAGCTTTTAATGGATATGTTTTTTTTTTTCATTTATTATTTTACACTGTTAAGTATACATTAGGGACATTTTAGTTATCTAATTATGAGGCTGGGCTGCTTGACTGTGATTTGACTAAGATCAAGGCAGCACACAGGGAAGTTAGCCAGCTATTGGAGCTGCAGAAAGATGTGATGAAGAAAGGGGTGCCTAAGAAGTACAACAAGCTGTTCATAATCACGTCCCGGCCCGGCGCCTATTTGCCCGCGTGTCTTCCCCTGTATCTTTCCCCATTTCCTGTCTCTCTCCACTGTCACAAAAAGCCACTGTGGCCAAAAATGGAAAAAAAAAATAACTGAGGCCTTAGAAACTGCCAAGCAAAGACACACAGCCTTGGCTAACTGCTTGAAGATGTATAGTAGAGTCATAGAAGCCAGGAGGATGTTCTCCACTGAACCATCCAATGTGTATTCTGAGTAGCAGGGGAACAATATGAGAACAGGTATCTGAGTTCACCAGATATCTGGCTTGGATAATAAACTGGCCAAAGTAGGAGATTGAAGCTGCTGACATCAAGACAAGAAGAGACCTTACCATGCATAGAGGGTTTCACCCCAAATATTGCACCCTGAGCCTGTAATCCATGAGTACATCAAGAAGATGGCCACAACTGATCACTTGCTTAGTGAGTACCTCAGGCAGAAGAAACCCGAGAAAGAGGAGGAACAAGAACAGGAACCATCATGGAAGGATTGAAGAAGTGGCTGAACAAAGCTGGGCTGAAAGAGGCACTAAACATTGCAATACAGGAACAAGCTCTGAGCACAAGCTCGATAGAGGTTGGGGTTTACCACAGCAGGCAAGGCCCCAGGTGCAGGCTGTGCAGAGATGCACCTGAGACAATCCAGCACATAATAGCATATATATGGGGTATCTGTTTTTGACTATGCAAAGATTAAGCTGTGATCCAGTTTTAACCTTCCACTGTTTGAACTGACTGAAGTTTGATAAGCTACAATTGGCATGATACATTTTTATTCCAGCTGTCACAGGGCAAAGGAATGAAACAGTCTTATCAAACTCTGTGGTTAGATACACAATGTGTGGTTCATAATTCTCTTAACAAATAAAACTTAGTTATCTAATATCACCTCATTCACTGCATTCAATGCTAGCTACACAATGGACTTTGTCGCTATGGTTACATCATATCGTACATTATTATCTGTGTAAACAACTTCCAAAGATACCGCCATAGCTCTCTGCAAGCTCTGTAATTGCTTGCTATGGTGGTTGCTATGAACGCCTAAGCAGTGTTTTGGGTGGAATTGGAGTGTTCGAATCCTGCTGTTAGCTGTCTGCCTCAGCAGGGCTGCAGTCCGTTTCAGTGTACCGTCAGTCTGCCATTGCTCCAATTCAAAGGCATTTTGTCCTTTAAGAAAAGGCCTTTTATTGATGACAGAAAGCACTTTACCTCAGCATCACAGTGTGACTACACTAAACCTTCTAAAGTCACTGGTATAAAATGGAAAATGAATCAGCCAGAGATTTGATGATGAAGACTGATGGAGGTCTGCAGCTGACGTTTTACAATCCTGAATTATTTCCCACACATTCATATAATTTATTGAAGCAGAGTTTAGACTGCACATTGCATTCACTGTTACTGTTTAATTTTTGATCTTGTTACCTTTAAATAAGGTTTACCTGCTGGAGTTTTGATGGGGCAGGTGGAGGATACAAAGACAGACATGAATGTTCAATGAAGCCTGGTTTGATTTCAGTTTGCTTTTATATTTTTCAACCAAATGTTCAATACAACTATGACGGACTGGAGACCTGTCCAGGGTGTACCTTCCCTTTCACCCAAGGATCCCAGGATAGAGTCCAGTACCACCAAGACCCTGGATGGATAGTGGTTTTTTTTTGGACAGTGGTTATAAAATGAAAGGACTAATACTGAATATGAAAATTACATAAAATCCTTTTATTATGCAATTTCCTAGGTATTTGTAAGATTCAGCAAGAGTAATACTGATGACATTTAAAGTCTGAATTTATAACCCTAAGCCTAGCTCAACATACAGTAATGCCCTGGATTGCCAATATTATCATTGTTTAGTGAAGCTCACCTTCACAATTTCAATCATTTCAATGGTCACAGTTTCAATTATAAAAGAAAAGAAAAAACTAACATAAACAACAAAAGCAACAACAGACAATATTTTGAAGAAAAATTACATACTCTGATAGCACAAGAATAGGCTAATTATTTATGATGACTTAGAGCAATAATACATGTTATATTGTAAATTGTGTGATTGTATTGGTATGCGTTTGTGCAGTTACAGCCACCACCTCCATTCCAGTATAATTAAGATGCAAAAGAAATATTTAAAAATTGTACATGGATTTGGCCAACAGTATTATTAATAACATATTCAACCTAAACATTAAAAAAAATTAAAAGTTGTATCTGCTATTTTGTAAACTAAAATTTAATCTATTTTAATAGCATTTCTATACTTCTTTTACATTTGGAAAACTTACTGAGCGCTTTTACAAATCTGCCTCATACAAAAGCATGTATAGGTACAATATGGTAAATGTTAATATTCAAAAACTGCCTATACCTGGACTACTCAAAGTTTATTTACTGAGTCAACAATTTGTTAAATTACAGTTAGATTGTTAGTCACAGTGAAACACATATAGAATGGTGAAATGATGGCAAAAAAAGTAAAAAATGACAAAACATACAAACATCCCCATAATATTCATCAGTAATCAGGAAGCAGCAAAATAGTCGTGTCATAGACTTTTACAGTCTTAGCTACAAAGGCTCATCAATCACACCTGCTTTGAGAAAACCTTAAAATACCTTTCGAGCATCAGATTTTCTTTTTTTAGCTTAAAATTGCAGGTCAAAAGTCAATCTTAAATATTTCAATCATGACTGATTTGTCAAAATTTGTAGTTAGTTGTTGGAATAGCAAAATTTGTTGAATACCACAGCTCACAGAATTGTAGGATCAGCAAAGCAAACAGCTGTTTTCAGTTTCCTGACTGGGAGGCAGAGCCTTTTAGGCCCCCATTCTGTGGAACCCACTCCTAGTTTAATTCAGGAGACAGACACCCTTTACTTTTAAGATTAGGCTTAAAACTTTAATTTTTGATCAAGCTTATAGTCAGGTGACCCTGAACCCTCCCTTAGTTATGCTGCTATGGGCTCAGGCTGCTGGGGATTTCCATTGATGCACTGAGCATTTGTTCGCCACTCCGTTCTTTTCACTCATCATGTGCTTATACACCACTGCTACATGGCATGTAGAGATTGCTTAAGCAGTAACTGGTAATATTTTTTCTTGAAGTGTCTCCACTGACAGCCAGTTTATGCTACTTTGAATATTAAATAGTGTAATATTGTCACTGAATAAACTTAATTAATACTAGGGTGCGTCATTTGGCAATAGAAAGTGACTTGAAAGACCTATTTAAATGAAAGTCACTTTAGATAAACAATATTAGCATTTTGTTGTTATTATTAATGAGGGACTCTGTGAATTAGAGGGGTGAACAAATCCCAGACTGAGACTGGGAGGAGACACAAAAAAACTCAGTCTCAGGGGTCACAAGCTACTGTGTGCCCAAGCCCAAATAAGTGGGAGAATTGCGACAGGAAGGGCATCCGGTGTAAAATCTGTGCTCAATCAAACATGCATATCTATCCCCTGTGGTCCTTGGGAAATAAGGGAGCAGCTCAAAGTACCCTCTCTTTCTAGTTACTATTAGTAAAAGTCATAGAATAATAAATAAACAAAAAAAATGTGCATGACTTATGTAAGGGTGATGCCACAGATGTTATAAGGATAAAGACTTTTATGCTATTCCAAATATTTTATGTACGGAGGCAAAAAATTAGGGAAATCTTTATTGTTGTGGAACTATGACCAAAGTCATAATTGTCATTACTGTATAATAGACTTACTATTCTCCTCAGCTAATGCTGACAAACAGAGGAATTCATGATGACAAAATGCTCCAAACCCCACTGTAACATCAGGTTTCTTCTCTTGTTTTTGTGACCTCGGCATGTTGAAGTTAAGATATTTCTCTCTTTTTCATCAGTTTAATTCAACAGTTTATACCTCAGTTGTGTCTGTCATTATAGAGCTCTGCAACTACCACTAACCTAAGGAGGCTTGGAGCTAAAAGGATGGGAGTGCAGGTGTTCCTGTACAGCCTTCTCATCAGCAAACATGTGGGTACTATATGATGACTCAACCACACTTTTTCCTGAGCTTTGCTTCCTCACAAGAGCAAAGGTGGTATCCCGTGTCACAATCATATTACCGTCCACCTGGTTTCTTTTCTGATCCTACAAAAAAGACTGAGGTCAGAAAAACCTAGAGAACACAGATACACCAGGTCCAAAATGCATACTCAAACATAAATTCTTCATAAATGAAGAGAACCAGGTTGATAAAATTATACTATTACAAGATATCACATTACTTTGAATGAATGAATAATAGACAAGAACCAAACTTTGGAGATGCTGAGCATCAGACTGTAGACAAACATCTATCAAACTTCTCTGTTGAAAGAGCCCTTCATAGTCACTTAAATATTACTGTTTCAGATAATAATATCTACCACATGAAAGCCAGGGTGGGAGGATTTTAGATGACCTCTGCAAAGCATCTTACCAATGCAAGTGTGAGGATGTTTCTCTAGAACAGGGGGGCTGTAAAAGAACCTCAGCAGCACTCTGACTCTCCAGTCACAGGCAAACAAAAAGCTCTAGCAGAGCCTTCATGCACACAGCATATGACCTTCAGGTAAACATAGGAGTAATCTCAGGAAAATCGTTCATTATAGGGATTCTTACAAAATCCCTATTACCAAATGTTACTAACAGTTAATACCTCTGATTTCTAACAAAGTAAAAAAAAGGTTATTCAGTTTATCCATCCATTTTCTTTTACTCATTCAATTTGCAGGGGATGGGTGGGGGGCCAGAGCCTATCCCAGCGGTCACAGGCAGGGCACACCTGGGACAGGTCGCCAGTCTGTCGCAGGGCTAACAGGGAGACAGACATTAGTTAGAGGAACAAATCGATTCCAAATTACTTCAAGCTCACAACAACTATATGTATGACTATGTGCTTCTATTCTTACATTTCTTTTTTCAGGATGCTGCAGAGAAGTTTTGTGAGTTCTCTTTAGACAGACCTCATAAAAACCTGATGTGGTCAGTTCAATAATATGACTTAAGTAAGAAACCTTTGCATTGGGATTAATCCAGTACATCTCACCATCTTCATTTTAACAGTCCTGAAGTGTGTGCTCTGAACCGTTGTTCCCACACCTGAATAAAAAAAAATATCGGCATTTACAACTAACAGATTCACTTAATCATAAGATATTAAGACAGAGACACAACAAAGAGAGGTGGGCAAAGTCCAATTCAGGCAGACACAGACAGTGATGGACTTTGGGTTTGTTTTTCAGCTGTTTAAAGCTGAGATCAGCAAATGTTATTGTTAACCTAAGTCACTGCTCACTTACAACATTTCCCAGAGTCTGACAGTCTTCTGCATGATGTAAATGTTACTGTAAATTTTATAACTTACTCTCAGGTGTGACAGGTGTGCCAGTAGGAAAGCAGGTCAATATGAATATGATACAGTGTAAATGAAGCACTGGTACTAGCAGATATTGAATATAGCTGCATTGAAGCTAATTGGGATATTTTTTTGGAATCTGTGGCTGCAATTGATCATTTTACTTAAGAAAAAAGTTTGATTAAAGTTAGATTGAGCTTTGCAACATGACACATTATCCTGCTGGAAGCAGCAATCAGAAGGTAGTAAAGAGTTGGACATGGTCAGCAACAACACAAGTTACACTTGTAGCCCATCTGCTCTAAGGTGTTTTGCATTCAGAGATGCTCTTCTGCGTACTTTGGTTGTAACAAGGGGTTAAAGTGGGCCAGAACAATCCTGAACGGTGTTCAGCAAATAAATCTGATAGGTAAGGTAATGTACAGGGTGGGCCATTTATATGGATACACCTTAATAAAATGGGAATGGTTGGTGATATTAACTTCCTGTTTGTGGCACATTAGTATATGGGAGGGGGGAAACTTTTCAAGATGGGTGGTGACCATGGTGGCCATTTTGAAGTTGGCCATTGTGGATCCAACTTTTGTTTTTTCAATGGGAAGAGGGTCATGTGACACATCAAACTTATTAGGAATTTCACAAGAAAAACAATGGTGTGCTTGGTTTTAACATAACTTTATTCTTTCATGAGTTACTTACAAGTTTCTGACCACTTGTAAAATGTGCTGCCCATTGTGTTGGATTGTCAATGCAACCCTCTTCTCCCACTCTTCACACTGATAGGGACACCGCAGGAGAAATGCTAACACATTCTTCCAGTATCCGTAGTTTCAGGTGCTGCACATCTCGTATCTTCACAGTATAGACAATTGCCTTCAGATGACCCCAAAGATAAAAGTCTAAGGGGGTCAGATCGGGAGACCTTGGGGGCCATTCAACTGGCCCATGACGACCAATCCACTTTCCAGGAAACTGTTCATCTAGGAATGCTCAGACCTGACACCCATAATGTGGTGGTGCACCATCTTGCTGGAAAAACTCAGGGAATGCGCCAGCTTCAGTGCATAAAGAGGGAAACACATCATCATGTAGCAATTTTGCATATCCAGTGGCCTTGAGGTTTCCAGTGATGAAGAATGGCCGCACTATCTTTGTACCCCATATACCACACCATACCATCAATTTTTTTGTTCCAGCAGTCTTGGAGGGATCTATCCAATGTGGGTTACTGTCAGACCAATAGCGGTGGTTCTGTTTGTTAACTTAACCATTCACATAAAAGTTTGCCTCATCACTGAACAAAATCTTCTGTGTAAACTGAGGGTCCTGTTCCAATTTTTGTTTTGCCCATTCTGCAAATTCAGTGCGCCTATCTGGTACATCCTCATTGAGATGCTGCAGCAGCTGGAGTTTGTAAGGGTGCCATTTGTGAGTAGCTAATATCCGCCGAAGGGATGTTCGACTGATGCCACTCAGTGACATGCGGCGAGTGCTACGCTGTGGGCTCTTGCTGAATGAAGCTAGGACAGCCACTGATGTTTCTTCATTAGTGACAGTTTTCATGCGTCCACATTTTGGCAAATCCAACACTGAACCAGTTTCACGAAACTTGGCACGCAGTTTGGTAACTGTAGCATGGGAGATGGGTGGTTTCATAGGGTGTCTTGCATTGAAATCTGCTGAAATGACCCGGTTACTGCGTTCACCAGACATCAACACAATTTCTATCCACTCCTCACGTGTTAACCTCTGCGACATGTCAATGGCTGAGAACAAAGAGAAACTTGTAAATAACTCATGAAAGAATAAAGTTACATTAAAACCAAGCACACCATTGTTTTTCTTGTGAAATTCCCAATAAGTTTGATGTGTCACATGACCCTTTTCCCATTGAAAAAACAAAAGTTGGATCCACAATGGCCGACTTCAAAACGGCCACCATGGTCACCACCCATCTTGAAAAGTTTCCCCCCTCCCATATACTAATGTGCCACAAACAGGAAGTTAATATCACCAACCATTCCCATTTTAGTGGACTCTTATAAGTACCTGGGTGTTCACCTAAACAATAAACTGGACTGGACTCATAACACTGATGCGCTCTACAGGAAGGGTCAGAGCAGACTCTACCTGCTGAGAAGGCTGAGGTCTTTTGGAGTGCAGGGGACACTCCTGAAGACCTTCTATGACTCTGTGGTGGCATCAGCCATCTTCTATGCAGCAGTATGTTGGAGCAGCAGCTTGTCTACAGCTGAGAGGAAGAGGATAGACAAGCTCATCAGGAAAGCCAGCTCTGTCCTAGGATGTCCTCTCGACTCAGTGCAGGTGGTGGGAGACAGAAGGACTCTGACCAAAATAACATCACTGATGGACAAGGTCTCCCATCCCATGCATGAAACTGTTGCTGAGCTGGAGAGCTCCTTCAGTGACAGACTGCTGCATCCTAAATGCACAAAGGAGCGTTACCGCAGATCCTTCCTCCCAGCAGCTGTAAGACTTTATAACCATCACTGCTCCCAACAAAAACCACAATAGCCTACACAATGTAGGATAATATATAATATACTGTAAATAGTCCGGCACATCATGCACATTGTATATAGTGTTATTATTATTAGTAGTATTAAGGTTAATATTGTTTGTTGATTTTATATATATTCTTTTCTTAATAGTGTGAATTATTATATCTTTATTTATATTTATAATAACTGCGGCTGCTGTTACACCCAAATTTCCCCTCTGTGGGACAATAAAGGCTGTTTCTTCTTCTTCTTCTTCTTCTTCTTATTAAGGTGTATCCTTATAAATGGCCCACCCTGTATATTACTGCTAAATGACTAAATATTTTATGACAGCATGGAAATAAGTCTTACAGTCCTAATTTGTTTCATTTTTTAAATCAGATATTGATGTGTGTTGCTAAATTGTATTTTTGTGAAAGGCTTTGCAAAGTAGTATACAAATTTTGTGTTATTCAGACTTTACATGAAAATACTGTACTCCTTCTGAGCAGTTTGGTACAGTTTGGCTAAACTGTTTAGTTTGAAGTAGTGTGATGAAGTTTATATTAATGTACTATATGTTGAACTGGTACACAGCAGACATGGCATTCATGGTCAATGTTAGGTTACACCAAGGGTAGCAGACATCAATTTATAATTAAGGTGATGATGCTGATTAGACTCACTCACCGAATTTTACCTTTTATGCTAGCTTCAAAGTGTCTAGCGGTTGGAAAATCAGTCATACAGCTCCTGAAAAATCGGCTTATATATTGGTGAATTCAGGTGGCTAAATCCAAACAGAGCTGTGAATATCAGAGTAGCAGTGCAGGTCACCTTATCACAGACTCACAAACAAACAAACAAACAATATTATGTGACTTATTTCCAAGTAATTCTTTCCTCTATGCTGCACTGCTGCACCTGATGGTAGGGTTCCCACTTTAACCCCTGGTTGTAATGAGTGGTTATTTGAGTTACTATTGCCAGAGTCACTTAAATCACCTTTCTTCCTCATTCTGATGCTCACTTTGTACCTCAGCAGGTCCTGTTGGCCATGTCTTCCTACCTAAAGTTGCTGCCATATGATTAGCTGATTATACATGTGCTACAACGAGCAATGCCACAGGTGTGCCTAATGAAGTGGCCAGTCAGTGTACTTTTGAGGATTCAGTGCTAACTACCTTTTGCACATTGTCAGTTTAAATATAAAGTTTCTTTTATATCTCTACCTTGTAATGAAAACTGGGGCTAAAAGGCCCACTAAGAACCCTAAGAAGCATCCATCTGCAGGCTCATTTCTAATAGGCAACAAACATTGGCAATCCTAACGGAACTGACTCCGAGTTAGGAATGCCAGTCAGGCACTCACCACAATCTATGAAATACCAGAAGGTCCTCTGGAAATCTTGTTGTTATGGAAACGTGGTGTGAGACTGAGACATGCTATGGTTTTAATGCTGAAAGAAAGGTGAAACATTAGGAGTTGCCACTTAGGAATGGCTGAGGAAAAAAACATATTCAAAGTGAGAAAGAGAATAAGAAAAATGTATGATGACAGATATGTTATCTTATAGTTTTGTAGTGGAAATAAACTGGGACACACAAGGAGAAAAAAAAAAGGTAGGGCTTAAAGGTGAACAGCATGAAAAAAAAAAAAAGGAAATGCAGCAGAGATTAACTGATGTAAAACTGAAGGAATAAAAAGGAGCAGCTGGTAGAGGGAACATCTCCAACAGGAAGAGAAAGCACAAAAAGAGACAAAGAAAGATTCAATCCAGCCCCATCTATGATACGAGCTAGGCTACGGACACCGAGACGTAGCCAAAGACAGAGAGAGACGAGATAAATAAAGAAAAGGGAGGCAAAAAAGGAACAAGGTATGGAAAGAGAAGTGACAAAAGACGCACTAGAAGCCAAAGCACATGAAAAATAGACACAAAGGCTGAGTAAAAGGCTGCACCAGAAATAGAAAGATGGATTTAGAAATCTTTTTGACCCAGCGGGTCACTGACATCACTCCAGTCCAGCTGGTGCCAATTCTCAGAGATTTACTCACAAGCCATCCCCATGTGAGACTCTAAAGATTCTTTAAATGATTAAACTGTTTATAAAATTTATGAAACAGACAGATTTAGACAAGTATGAGAAAAATCAAGCCAAGAAGGGACACATGCATGATACTGTGCCCTCCTATGAATCACTCATTATATATACTAGACTTATTAGGCATTCCATTACAGCTAAATAAAACAGGTCGCTTAAATTACTCAGGTAATATAGTCCAGTCTGTATCAAATTATTGAGGAGAATCTTCTTTGTTCTGGCATATGGCACATGCAATTTATAAGATGTGACAAGACAATGGCAGGGCCATTAAAATAATTTCAAAAGCAAATTACCCTGAAGAGTTGAGTATGAGCAGAGAACAGTAAGATACACAGAGAGAAGGAAAAAGAGAGAAAGAGAGATGAAGCTGTTTGAGGACCTGCTGCTTACTTCCTCTCTCTCTCGCTCTCTCTCTCTCTCTCCTCTTTCCCACACACATTTACACACTCAATACACACACAAACGCACACACTTCATGAGCAAGACTGTAGTTCTCTCTGGGAGCAGAGCAGAGTAGCAGGGGCAGTCATCACAGACAAGAAGAAGAAGAAGAAGCGGGGAGGTGAGTGGATAGTTTCCTACATTATACTCGCTGTTTAATATGTCCTTAAATTTGAATGAACTAGGTCTGAAAACAGTGCATCCTGTACTCTCACAGCATAATCAAGCTTGAGTTAATATTTGATCCAAGTCTGCGCTGTCTTACTTGAGTGCATTTCAGCAACCAAGCAAGAATGCTAAAGAAAGGAAAGTTCAATTATAGCCATTTGAGATTTGTCAAGTATGTGACAACACCATATTTAATTAATAGCACAGTCGATACAAATTCAATTCAAGTCTCTTTTTAGGCGCTGTTGGCAGATTTTCTTTAGAGTTTACTGCATTTAAATGCAAAGACGAGGAAAAAGTAGAGAAGCAGCTTCTATGTGGGAAGTGACACAGGCATTAATAGGAACTGTCAGAGGTTTGGGGCTCTGGAGAATACAGTTGAGCCACTTCTGAGTGTGATGTGAGCATGTGAACTATGCACAAAGACAAACATACAAAGAGGTCATGTAATCAGTCCTGAATATGAGGAAGTGAGATTATTCTTTGTGTGATAATTTCTCCTTTACCTGTTCTGACACTTGTGTCATACTTTGAAGCTGTATGTTTAGCTTTACCTTTCCTGTTTTCTGTTATAAAACATTGAAAGTCATGGCCAAAAGGCAGACAGATGAGTACAGAAAGGTGACAGAGTACCTATGACTAACTTTTTCTAGCTACTTGCATTAGCGAAAAGACATAACATAACATACATGAGCGGTTCATTGCAATAAGAATAGTCATATTATCAATAAAGTCTTCCTGGACTTGCTCATAAACAAAATATAATGATTTTATCCCCCCAATTTGCTGGAGTACTGGTAAGTAAGATCTAATTAAAAATAAAAGAATTACATTTCTAATTCTATTTTTTCAAATTAGTGATTCCCAGAATCTTACATTTGGTATTTATTGATATTTAATATTGGCCACATCTAATCATTCAAGATATTTAGTGATGGGTTTTGTAATGATAACCACTTTGTTTCAAAACATCACTGCTCCTCCCTGCTCCTTCATACATTTAAAACAAGAAATGCACACTCATTAACTGGGATAAAGAAATGTTAAATGTGTATTTATTAAAGCATAGCTCAAACTGGACGGTTAACCTAACGGAGCAGCAAATGAGAAAACGTCACTAGAATAGTGAGAGGATGTGGTTTAGTGTCAAGACATGGTCACCAGGCTGTAATATGCACACAGCAGTTCAGAAGTTCCTTTTCAAAGTTTCTGTTGAGTGTAAACGTATAACAGGAAATCAGCTGATTACAGTTGTGTGCAAGTTTGGTGGTTTTTTTTGCAAAAGTCTCTATGTGTGCCCACATTACACACCGGTACTTTTTTCTGAAGGACTCTATATGGCTGTAATGGCGACATAACAAAGGTGTGGTAAGGTCAAGCATGTCATATTGAGGGCAATCAATCATTACCATGTGACCCGAACTTGCATTTGTGTGTGTGTGTGTGTGTGTGTGTGTGTGTGTGTGTGTGTGTGTGTGTGTGTGTGTGTGTGTGTGTGTGTGTGTGTGTGTGTGTGTGTGTGTGTGTGTGTCACAGCAAAGCATGCTGTTAGTGTCTATGCATATTTTATGCGTCTGATCCCCCTGTCTGTCTGTGGTCGTGTCTGTCGCAGTGTGTTTCATTTTCACGCTTCATCAGGATTCCACAGCTTTCCTCCACTAGTTAGAATACACAACAGCTTGCCTACCAAGAACCCGAGACCAAAGGACAAAAACAAAGGCAAACAGGAAGACAAATGTGGACACACACACAGACAGACACGTGCGCACATTCACAACAATGCTGACAGCTATAGATTGCTTTACAAAAGCAGAGGAAGTGAGTGAGCCAAGTACTTGATACTCAATTAAATTATATTAGGATAAATTAAAGATTTGTATGCCTGATTGCATTATGTTTCTCTGATGGATGATGTATGCAGGAGCACGAGTTACTTTCAACATCTGTAGTCCTGTTTAGCACTAGAGAAATGTTTATTGACCTGATAATAGTTGGGGGGTTGGAAGATTTCAGAATCTCACCAGCTGATCTTACATTTGTCATATTTTAACCACTTAACTGCTGTCATAATCAAACAGATATTTTACTCAGAAATACATGTAGCCACACAAAAACAAGAGATTTGATTCAGCGCACAATCTCAGGCCATTGCCATACTTCCTGAAACATAAATGAATGTATGGATGAGTTATTTCCTGAATCCATGACTAGTCAGTAGGAACCTTTCTGAAAAGGCAATTTCACCCCCTGCAATTCAGCAGGGGGTGAAATTACCTTTTGGAGTCAGTTGAGAGGGTATATTAATCTAAACATATTCAAAACACATTACATTGCATTTATCACAATAGATGTGATTACTTTGATTACCTATTGGGATGACGAGGCGCATCCGTTTATTATTAGTTTATTTCTAAATAGATGCATCTGGCGACTAAAAAAGAGGTCAGAGGATGAACACTTGGTATTTGGAGAATCTCACAATTTAGGCAGAGAGTCCCAGCTGAGAGATAAATAACCCCATTACTCATCCCAGAGCTTAGACCATGTCTGGTAAAGAGCCACTGTTCTAAGTACTTTTCTGCCTGGCTTTCATCCTTATACCCAAATTGGACTCTTTTCACAAGACCGCTTGCTGAGTAAAGAAAGGTCTGGGTGAGACAGGATGAAGCCTCTCCACCTCATTTACATCTTCCCTATGTTGAGGAGACAAGAAAGGAACCTATTGAAACTATTAACAGTTAATCACTTTATATTTCATCTCTCTTAAGTCCTCAAAATGTTAGGTGTCACCCCAATTACACAGACACACATATACCACTCCAGGGATGAACTCTTCAAGCACTGTTTTCAAACCCAAAAGCCCATGTAACCTTTTGTTGCTATCTGAAAACATTAAAAAAAAAAGTGTTCTTCTACACGAAACTTCTGAGGATAGTGCAGCCTTTATATCCTGTGGAAAACAGAGTACTCAGCAGTCATTACAAACCATTACAGTCCTCAAAATCCATTACCAAGACATATGTTTTGGGTCATGTTAGTGTGTTAGTCAAGCCCTACATGTGCATGCATGAGTGTGTGTTATTATATAGTATATACAGCTGCAGCAGCACTCACCATTGCTTTCCATTAGGGACAGCTAATGAGTGGTTTGTGAAAGAAAACAGATGGTCAGTAATAAAGTGTCTAAATT
The DNA here is from genome assembly GCF_007364275.1 of Archocentrus centrarchus. Classification (NCBI taxonomy): domain Eukaryota; kingdom Metazoa; phylum Chordata; class Actinopteri; order Cichliformes; family Cichlidae; genus Archocentrus; species Archocentrus centrarchus. The sequence continues at coordinate 15,570,657 of NC_044355.1, read as the reverse complement.
AATGATTTAAAAAAAACTTTTTTTTAAATCATTTACATACATACCAACATTGTGCTTCCCAACATTAAGGTGAATGACATTGACTGACTTTCCTTACTAACTACACAGACTAATGGTGACATATATAAATAACAAATGCATGTGGGTTATTTGCATCTTGTGCTAAATAAATCACATTTATTATGAGTGGTCAAAATTGTATAACATGATTTTTTTTTTTTATTAAAGCACAAACGTTTATGCAAAGATAAACACAGGAAACAAGCCTAGTTAAGTTCTCACACATGCACTGTGACATGGGTAGCTGGATTAATACACTGAGCTCAGAGCAAATAAGAAAAGCACACACAAAAGCACATATATACATATTCTGTATGGTATGCCCCAAAGTTGTGATAAAGTTGTGCTTGTTAAAGAAAAAAAAAATGATTGTAAGGCCTGTGTTGAATCCAAGCCAAACCAAAATGTGTGTGAGAGAGCCAAATTGGGAAAGTGAATGAAAGATTTTCATGATGAAAACAGGTGAAATGTGTGGTCTGTCTGTTGTTCTGTGAGATATGAAGGCGCTGGGGTCTTGTGCATTTAAGAACTGTACTTCATACGTTAGTGGCTGCGTTATCAGTGTTTGCTCTGGATGTAGCTCAAAGCTGAGTAAGTCATAGAAAAGTGCAGATTAGAAGACTTCAAAGATTACAGATTTGGTGCTGGTTTATGTAGGCCCAGATTTAATTAAAACATTTCTTTTCATTATGGAGTCTAATTTTCTTTCTTCTCGTCTTGATATGAAGCCATCATGCCCATCTCTCAGCATCTCTTGCTGAGATGATAAGCAAGTGGCACTGAAACAAAATTTGGCAAATGTCCCATTATCCATTACAGTGTTAGAAAACAGAGAGGCAAACATTATCCACCACCTATTGACGCAACCACATTTAATACACACACATACACTGGCTTTCCTATCTAGTAGTCGTTTTCTTCGTTCCGCCAGGCGCACATTAAAAGCTTAAGCCGACATGCCATTAGAGTTCCCAGAGTACCACTCTGTAAATCTGTAAACAAGGTCTATGTAGAAAACAAAGCATTTAAGTCATTGTTTATCATTCAAGGCTATCAACTGAAACCTCTTCATACAGTGCAAAAGTCTTGAGCCACCTCGCATTTCTTTACATGTTGCTTCCAAGGATCTGACTTTCTTGTAATTTTTTAAAGTGGTCTTAAGCAACAGTTCTTCAGGCTTTCCGAAGGTCTTTCAAAGTTTTACTTTAGACACTGGCTGCTTTTTCACTCATTTTCAGTCCAGTCCTTGTCCATTTTCAGAGCAAGTTTTTTTTTTGTTTGTTTTGTTTTTGTTGACCTGTGAATCATTCAAGCCTAAAAAAAAATCTAACTCAAGGGATGAACCAGAGCTGTCACGACACATGACAGACAGCTTAGCATAGAACCGATTATAAATTGAATCTTTAGGCACATTGTTTCTAGCAATCTGTAGCTGAATCTATGAAAAATGCCAGTTTGACTGGCATAAAAATAGTATTTTTGCACCAAGGTGATTGTTACAGTAGCTATTAGCTAGAAACTTGGCATATCTATGCATGGTGCACAGTGTGTCCCTCAGAAACTGGAGGAAACTTGACAAGTGGAGAACAAAAATTTTTGACCATTGTTCCAGAAGCGCAATTATGAGGTCAGACACTGATGTTAGAAGAGAAGGCCTCGCTCACAGCCTCCACTCTAATTCATCCCAAAGGTGTTCTGTCAGGTTGAGGTCAGGAAAGTCAAGTTCTTCCATACCAAACTCACTCATCCATGTCTTTATGCACCTTGCTTTGTGCACCGGTGCACAGTCATGTTGGAACAGGAAGGGGCCATTCCCAAACTGTTCCCACAAATTTGGGAGCATGAAATTGTCCAAAATGTCTTGGTATGCTGAAACATTAAGAGTTCCTTAGACTGGATGTCAGCGTGCAGCTGTGTGGCATGCAGGGTTGGATCCAAATGGAGGATGTGTGAAAAAGTGCTGAACTCTGTATTAAGCCTCCAGCATTAAAGCTGTTTAAAGTTCCAAAAAACATATATAATACAAAATCCCCCCAAAACAAAGTAGGACAGTCAACAAAACAAAACCCTGGATAACAAAAAGGGGAAAACTCAGAAAGAAGGTGCACACACAGCATATGGGGAACACAACAACACAACAAAGAACTGCACAAGACAGACAATATATACAGTGATCCCTCACCTATTGTGGGGGTTATGTTCCTGAGACCCCTGCGATAGGTGAAAATCCGTGAAGTAGCAGCATTATATTATATATTTATTTTATTAGATGGAGAGCTGTGATTTAGACTTGGCCTTCTCAGATTGGTTCGTCCAGTGGCTGATTCTGGCCTCATGGCACAAGCTTCTCCAATCAGCAATAAAAGCTCTGTAAAAGAATCACATGCCTTCCTGCTCTGATGTTTCCTTAATCATTATAAGGCAATTCCGTGTACACTCCCCTGTACACGTAATTGTACATATTGTGGCAAAACCCTCAAGAATGAGAAACATTTTTCCCCGAGACCGGGAAGGCCATAAATAAGAAACATATCTCCCAAAGGCCGTGAAGTTAGTCTGGCAACCACTGGTCCACCATCTGTCTGCTCTTTGTCTAATTTATTTGTCTATTATTTGCCTCAGCCACTACTTATTAATTTCCTGGAGTTTACTTTTAAGCATTTGTCATTTTAATCATTGAGTAAATAATAAACTCAATCAAAAGAAAAAAAAAAAAAATACATTTTATATTACACACACACACACACACACACACACTTTATAAACCCTTCCCACACTCCTCTAACTTTCCCACTTCAATGATGATAAATTATGTAGCTGTGCAGTACTGATGGCAATGAAGGTGGTGCAGTATCTTCATCCTCGGCTGTTACTTCTATTTCCGCTAAAGGTGTAGGCATACTGTAACTGATCTCTTTGTCCGAGTGAGGAACATTGTTATGGGGTGTTACAGAAATACCTATTACACACAGCAAAATCCTGCAATATAGTGAAAACCTCAAACAGAATTAATTTTTTTTTTTTTTTTTAAAAAAGCCACGATACAGCAAAGCCACAATAAGTGAACCGCGATATAGAGAGGGACGACTGTACACATGAGGTAACAAAAGGAGAATGGAAACATCCGGGGAACACAGGTCAACAGAATTACACTAACAAGACAAGGGCAAGCAAAACTAAACACACAGAACAGGACACTGGCAAAATAAAACAGGAAGTGACCAAAGGTAACAAACTCAGACTTGACACAACATGAGGAACCTAAAACACAGACATTCAGACTACGACACATCAACAGGACATGGAAGCAACTAAACGGGGAAGCCACAGACACCAGAAAACAAGAACGCGGGGAAGACATGAACAAGGGAAACAGACAAAGACAAAGACAGACAAAAAAAAAAAAAAAAAACCCCAAAGAGTAACAGAGTTCCAAAACAAACAGTTCAGGGGTCGACTAAGTCATAGGAACAGAACAAACAAAACACATGGAGCCAGAACAGAAACAAAAAAAAAAAAACCCCATGACAGCGCAAGACTGGAAGAAAAAGAAGGTCCAAAGCAGAATGCTGGGGATGAGGTCAAAAACAACTCAGGGGGAAACCACAAGGGAAGCAACACAGTTCAGGGGGCTGCCCAGGCCATGGGACCCGACCTAAAAACCGAGGCCTGCTGTGGAGGCGAAGCAGTTCTGGGGGCCAGCCACAGAGCACTTTTGGGGGACAGCTGCAAGACTAGCAGTGAAGGTGAAGTAACTCAGGAAGCCGGCCGCAGGCCCGTGGTGAAGACAGATGAACCCTTCGTCCCCTTCAGCGAAGCAAATAAGTTCAGGAGGCCAGCCTCCTGAGTGCCTTCATCGTTGCCACTGGCCATGAGGCCGGCCGCAGAGGCCAGCAGCAAAGACAAAGACTCCCAGGGGGCTTTGTTGGTGACAAGGAGACAATGGGACACCTCTGGTGGCTTGGAAGGAGGCCAACAAAGGAGGCGATAGGACGACTGGGGCTGCATTGCAGGAAGTGCAGCCGTCTCCTCAGATGACTGGGGCTGCGGGTGGCTAAAAAGGCTCTGGCGGTGGCTGTGGTGGTGCAGGTTGCTCAAAAGGCTCTGGTGACACTGTAGAAGCTCTGGACTGAAGGGGCACAGCTGACTACTCTGAAGGTGTGGCTGACGACTCTGAAGGCTGACCAGATGATGCAGATGGCTCAGACAGTGGACGAGGTAAAGCAGATGGCAGAGCAAAGGCAGATGGCTCAGAGAGCAGACGAGGTGTAGATGATGATGTGGGTGGGTCAGATGGCTGACCCAATGAGGCTGATGGCTCAGGTGACTCAGATGGCTGACGAGATGTAGATGACGACGCAGGTTGGAGCAGATGACAGTACAGATGTAGATGTGGATGATGCAGATAGTGCTGCGATGGCACAGGTGACTCAGGAGGCCCTAAGGATGCAGGTTACACTAGCTGCACAGGCTTTACTGGATGCCCAGACTGGAACTGGGCAGGGCTCACAGCCAACTCTGCTGACAGCTGGGGCTGCACAGGGATCACAGCTGACTCCACTGGCTGAATCCAAGGTTGGGACCTGGCTACCCTCACTTGAGGAGCAGGATTTTTTTTTACTTGCCAGCTCCAAAACACAACTCGAAATATAGTTCTCAGGCATGCAAACACTGCAAGAAAACTTATTGCACCCTAGCTCAGAAAGACAACACGAGATATGATTATAGTTCACTGATTTAGAAACTTGAGAAATGTCTCTTATCCGCCAGCTCAGAAACAGGGTGTGAAATGTCTATTTTCCTGCACAGAATGAACACACTGAGTAAAGGCAGATTTATTCACAGACGTGACAATCACAGCAAGCCCAGCGTTGACAGAGCCTGGGGAAAAAGTTGAAAAAGGAACGCCGATGTTGATGACCCTGCTCCTTCTGGGAGACCGAAGAAGCCACTGATTTCATGTCGGGCGGTGTGAGAGGCGGAGATGGACCCACGTGCAGGACTCTGGATACAAACGTAACTTAAAAGGTGTTTATTGAGTTTAACAAAAACCAAAATACAAAAGCCTTCTGGGGGTCAGACGTAGAGCTGAAGACAAAAACAAAGCGAGGTAGACAAAACACACATGCACTCCAACATGGCGGCATCATCAACACAACAACAAGCAGAGAAAACACAGGACTTAAATACACCAGGGGACAACGAGGGAAAGTGGAAACAGCAGGGAGCACAGCTGAACACAATGACACTGACAGACAGGGGGAAGCAAAACTAATTGCACTGCACAAGAAACAAGACACTACCAAAATAAAACAGGAAGTGGGACAAGGGAACAGAGACAGAGACTTGACACAGAACACAAGGAACTAGAAATAAACTGAGGACCAAAACAAAAGAACAAAAAACACTGGGCCACCGGCCCAGGACCATGACAACTGAAGCTGGAGCTACGGATGCCTCCGACAGGCCAGGAGGTGGCGTCAAGGCGGAAGAGCTGGGTGGTGTAGAGACTGTACAGGTGCTGGTCATAAAATTTGAATATCATGAAAAAGTTGATTTATTTCAGTAATTCCATTCAAAAAGTGAAACTTGTATATTATATTCATTCATTACACACAGACTGATATATTCCAAATGTTTATTTCTTTTAATTTTGATGATTATAACTGACAACAAATGAAAGCCCCAAATTCAGTATCTCAGAAAATTAGAATATTGTGAAAAGGCTAAATATTGAAGACACCTGGTGCCACACTCTAATCAGCTAATTAACTCAAAACACCTGCAAAGGCCTTTAAATGGTCTCTCAGTCTAGTTCTGTAGGATACACAATCATGAGGAAGACTGCTGACTTGACAATTGTCCAAAAGGTGACCTTTGACACCTTGCACAAGGAGGGCAAGACACAAAAGGTCATTGCTAAAGAGGCAGGCTGTTCACAGAGCTCTGTGTCCACATTAATAGAGAGGCGAAGGGAAGGAAAAGATGTGGTAGAAAAAAAGTGTACAAGCAATAGGGATAACTGCACCCTGGAGAGGACTGTGAAACAAAACCCATTCAAAAATGTGGGGGAGATTCACAAAGAGTGGACTGCAGCTGGAGTCAGTGCTTCAAGAACCACCACGCGCAGACATATGCAAGACATGGGTTTCAGCTGTCACAGTCCTTGTGTCAAGCCTCTTGCCTGGGCTAAAGACTAAAAGGACTGGACTACTACTGAGTCCTCCAAAGTTATGTTCTCCGATCAAAGGAAATTTTGCATTTCCTTTGGAAATCAAGGTCCCAGAGTCTGGAGGAAGAGAGGAGAGGCACAGAATCCACGTTGCTTGAGGTCCAGTGTAAAGTTTTCACAGTTAGTGATAGTTTGGGGTGCCATGTCATCTGCTGGTGTTGGCCCACTGTGTTTTCTGAGGTCTAAGGTCAACGCAGCCGTCTACCAGGAAGTTTTAGAGCACTTCATGCTTCCTGCTGCTGACCAACTTTACAGAGATGCAGATTTCATTTTCCAACAGGACTTGGCACCTGCACACAGTGCCAAAGTTACCAGTGCCTGGTTTAAGGATCATGGTATCCCTGTTCTTCATTGGCCAGCAAACTCACCTGACCTTAACCCCATAGAACATCTATGGGCTATTGTGAAGAGGAAGATGCAATAAGCCAGACCCAACAATTCAGAAAAGCTGAAGGCCACTATCAGAGCAACCTGGGTTCTCATAACACCTGAGCAGTGCCACAGACTGATCGACTCCATGCCACGCCGCACTGCTGCAGTAATCCAGGCAAAAGGAGTCCCAACTAAGTATTGAGTGCTGTACATGCTCATACTTTTCATGTTTTTAGTTGGCCAACATTTCTAAAAATCCCTTTTTTTGTATTGGGCTTAAGTACTATTCTAATTTTCTGAGATATTGATTTTGGGGTTTTCATTAGTTATCAGTTATAATCATCAAAATTAAAAGAAACAAACATTTTAAATATATCAGTCTGTGTGTAATGAATGAATATAATATATAAGTTTCAGTTTTTGAATGGAATTACTGAAATAAATCAACTTTTTCATGATATTCAAATTTTATGACCAGCACCTGTATATCCCAGGAAACAGGTGAAAGACTCTAGTGCGTTTAAACCCGGAGCTGGTGGTGAATAATCCCTCCTCCGTCGCCAAGAGGCCCTCTTTCTGGGGTGGGCAAAGGGTGGCAGAGAAGCTGGAGAGCAGAGGAGATGCTTGGGTCATGGGTTGCTGTGGTAATGAGGGTTGAAGGGAGGTCACAAAGTCCTTAAGCCATACTGGCAAAAAGTCCATATATTGGGGCCAGAAGTGAACTAAACTGCAGATTTTCTGTCTGCACACCTCCTTTTCCTGTATCAAATGCCAGTATCCACTGTCCATGGTAAATGAGAAGCTGAATTTGAAATTCCTCAAAACTCATGAGTGCTGCATCCACTGGGTCCATGCTGGTTGTGTTGTACTGTCAGAGTGTGGTTGTGTGGCAGGCAGGGTTGGACCCAAATACAGGATGTGTGAAATAGAGCTGAACTCTAAACAGCTTTAATGCTGGAGGCTTAATGCAAAGTTCCAAAAACATGAATAATACAAAATCCCCAAAAAATCAAGGTAGGACACAGTCCACAAAACAAAACCCTGGGTAACAAAAAAGGGGAAAACTCAGGATGAAGGTGTACATGCAGCATGCGCGGAACACGAAGTCGACGCAACAATAAACTGAACAACACAGACAATATATACACACGAGGTAACGAGAGGAGAGTGGAAACATCTGGGGAGCACAGGTCAACAGAATGACACTAATGAGACAAGGGGAAGCAAAACTAAAAACACAGGGTTCGTAAAGGTGCTGGAAATCCTTGACAATGCTTGGATTTTAATATTGTCCTTTCAAGGTTTGAAAAGTGCTTGTATTTGGATATAGTGCTTGAAAGTGCTTGAAATTTGATTAAAGAGTTTGCTTATGTAACAGAGAAAAAAAATGAGTCAAAGTCTAAAATGAAAATTGAATACTAATTCAAGATATCAGTAATATCAGACTAGTCAGAACGTTAATTTAACATATCTTAAATATAAATGCCGTCTAATTCAAAATATCTCTAATTCATTTGGAGATATCTTAAAGGGAATTTTGACTAGTCAAAATTACAGTTATAGATATCTCTAATTTAGTTTTGCCTAGTCATTATTTGCTTTCAAGATATTTAGAATTTAATTTGCACTAGTCAAAACTATATATCTTCTATCTAAAAATATATTTAATTATGGTATCATTCAAGATATCTTTAATTAGAATTATGACTAGTCAGAACAAAAAGCGAGATATCTCAAATTAACTTTATGACTAGTCCTAATTTAATTTTAGATATCTGAAATATGTGTTTTAGATAGTCAGTAATTCATTGTAGATATCTTGAACTGAAGCCTCTATTTAACTCAATGGTGAATCTGACGTCATTTCTACTAGTCAAAATATAATTAGAGATATCTTAATTTACTAATATGTCTAGTCATAAATCAATTTAGATATCTGGAATGTAAGCGTGGTGAAACGGATTTTATGTTAAAACGGCCTGCCTTATTCCAGAGAACACGTCTCCAAAGCTCTAGAGTCCAGTGGCGGAGGTGCTTTACACCACTGCATCTGACACTTTGCATTGCGTTTGTAAGGCTTGGATGCAGCTGCTCGGCCATGGAAATCCATTCCATGAAGCTCTTTATGCACTGTTCTTGAGCTAATGTGAAGGCCACATGAAATTTGGAGGTCTGTAGCGATTGATGCTACAGAAAGTTGGCAGCCTTTGTGCAAGCACCCACTGATCTCGCTCTCTCATTTTACATGGCCTACCACTTTGTGGCTGAGTTTCTGTCATTCCCAATTGTTTCCACCTGTTAAACAAGTTGGAAAACTTCACTATCTTTACTTCTGAATGTTTTTGGGAAGCACTTTTTATATCCAGTCATGCTAAAAAAAAATTAAGCTTACTTATGAGATGTCCCTGATTTAAATGATTTGCCAATCTCTGAAATATATTTTTTTAATTGATATTTTGTTCAGCATCTCAACCTTTTGGAAAATGGGTTTGTAAAATGGGAGCCATGAAATAATACAGAGTGGCATACATGTAAAATATGGTGATGCATGTATTGAATTAATTATTACTGTGCAAGGCTCATACTGAAATAACTGGCATCATACATTATACATGTAAAACATTAGGTGTCAGACATACATCAGCTGTCTAGAGTTGCACAAAAGTGAAGTCTTTATTGGTACTTCAGCATATGCAGTTTTAGATTCATTGGTTATTGTAATATGGATTAAAATGTGAAAACTACAAAACTAATTTCAACATGTTAATATGATATATTTGATTTTAAGGTGAAAGTATGGAAGTTCTCAAAGAAGAAATAACACACTCTTTGTCTTGAACAGAAAAGGCTGAATTTGCAAGCAATTAAATCCTCCTCTCTGCATGGTCCCATCAGTTCAATATATTAAAGGATCTTATCAATATAACCTGATTTACCTTCTGTTGACTAGCTGTCTGTAGCTTGATATTGCAGTGTAATAGGCATTAAAGAGTCAGTGCAAGGACTTCAAATGTACATTTAAAGTTCTTTCAACTTGTGCTATCATTAGCCTACATTCATATTCACATTCATATCATTACCCCATAATTGTTGAATGTAGCCACAGTGGCAGCTATTAGACATTACAGCCCATTGTAAACCTATAAGAGAATGAGAACAGGGTTTAAGCATGTTGTCATAGGTTGCATATGCTAAAGGGGATTTTTGTAGACATTTTCCATCAATCTGAGCCATTCTGTCTGTTAATACTTGTTTATTATTTTTAGCAGATATATTTTTGTTTTTCTTGATTTTTTTTTCCCAGTTGAGGGTATTCTGTGATTCCGCATAGCCAATAATATTGAAAATATTTTTGAATTGTATTTCATAATTGAATGTCCTGTGTATCTGTAACTGACGCAAATACTGTATCACTTATTAACTGTATTTCCTGTCTTTGCCCACTAGGTGACACTATGGCCATAGAAAATGGTGCTGAAGCCAGAAAGATGCCATGAACTACTGTTAATCAGCCATGCAGACATAAAGCTGTTCAACAGCCTGCCAACAGCCCAATTTTTTTTTCCCCATCATTAATATGAATGGGAAGACTGTTCTTATCAAGTCACATGACTGTTTTTAGGTTTTCAACAACAGGAAAGAGTTACTAGCTAACTGTAAATACTAGGAGAGCTGAACAAGGGAATTACATGCAGGAGGCCAAGATCTTAAGTGGCACTTAATCAGTGAGAGCCCTTGAAAACTCAGTTTTTCAAAAAGCAACCACCTTTCATCTGATTAAAAACTAACACAAAAACAGGACAATGGTTCACATAAAGCAGCAGCCATGATGTCATCTGATTGACTCCAGTGAAGCAACAGCAATAATGTTGTCAAAAGTAATGCTGGGCTTTATCTTGACCCTTCTCATCCTCATGACTGTCGGTGGTAATGTGCTGGTGTGCCTGGCTGTCTGCGCCTCTCGACGCCTCCGCTGCCTCACTAACTGTTTCATTGTGTCGCTGGCTGTGACAGACCTGCTGCTCGGCCTCTTGGTCCTCCCTTTCTCTGCTCTCCTACAGCTCAATGATGAGTGGCCACTTGGCGCTGTCTTCTGCAACTTCTACATCTCCATGGATGTTATGTTATGTACTGCCTCCATTCTCACCCTCCTGGCCATCAGTGTTGATCGCTACCTGGCAGTGACCATGCCTCTGAGATACACATCTCTGGTGTTGCCGTGGAGAGTTGCTGTAGCCATGGTGAGTGTCTGGACAGTGTCTTTGGCCGTCTCTTTCTTGCCCATCCAAATGGGATGGAACACAGTTAATGGGACAGTGCAAAACCATGGGCCTTGGGCTTCAGAGGGGAAATGTCGTTTTGAGCTGAACAGACCATATGTACTTACTGACTCTCTTCTCACCTTCTACCTGCCTCTGGTGACTATGTGCTGGACCTACCTCAAAATACTTCGCATTGCACGGGCACAGGCCAAGCGCATTATCAGTGCCCGACCCACTTGCATCACCAGTTACAACAGCAGGAGCAATTCTTCCTCCACAACTACTGTGGTTTCCAGCATTACAGCAGTGGCACTGCGAGAGCACAAAGCCACAGTGACACTGGCAGGAGTGATAGGGGCTTTTGTGGTGTGTTGGTTACCTTATTTCATCCTATTCACAGTGCTGGGCCTAAAGGAGCATCCAGACCCTAGCACAGTGCCAGAATATTCAATTGTGCTGTGGCTGGGCTATGCCAACTCAGCCCTAAACCCAATCCTCTATGGAGCCCTCAACAGGGACTTCAGGTCAGCTTACACCCATCTACTGAGATGCCGATGTCCTAAGTACAGCGGGTGGAGGAGCCAGCAGCCATCCCCCTTTGCAACATCAGGTAAAGCTGGTTCAGTAGGAGAGAGTTCCAGAATCTGGAGGCCACTGTTGCAAAAGCTCTGTCTCCTTTAGTTCTCAGCCTTGTATGATGCACAACCAAAAAGCCCTGGTCTCATGGCCTGCTGGGGATGTATGGATATAAAAGTTCTCTGATGTACACTGGTGTTTGTTCATGCACAGCTCTAAAAGTCAAAACCAGAATCTTAAAGTGGACTGTGGAGTTAGCAGGGAGCCAGTGCAACCGATTTAGCAATGGTGACGTGTGTGCTTAGAAGACTTAATCAGAAGCCATGCAGTGGTGTTTTAACAACCTGCAGATGTTCCAAAGAAGCTTTCTTAAGACAAGAAAACAATGAATTACAATAATTGAGAGCCATGAATAACAATTTCCAATTCAGTCAGTAACCCGATTTGGCAGTATTAATTAATATTTATTAAGTAATAAAAGTAAGAGTGAACCAGAGATTAGCAAAGTGAAGACTGACTCCAAAGTTACCCCAAGGTTCCTGATAGAAAATTTATCATATATGACCGGGGGATTTAGAGTGTCCATTACCTTAGGCATAAACCTCTCAGGGGCACAAACAAGAACTTGTTTTTTCTTCATTAATTTGGAAAAAATGGTCAGCCATTCAACTTTTAATAGAGTCTAAGCACTTGTGCAAGAAACATCTTGGGGCTTAAAAGTGATATATCACTGAATTTCATCTCTGAAGCAGTTAGGAAATAACCTTAAAAGTGCTTAAAATGTGCTGAAGTGGGTGCAGATATAACAGAAACAGTAATGGCCCCAAAACATAACCTTGTGGCACATCGTAGGCAAGAGAACTGAAAGCGAACCTGAACTTAGAAGCAGCCACAGACAAGGATCATTAAGGCAGATATGAAGAGAACCATTCCAAAGCAGAACCAGATACAACAACCCAGAATCTCAGCCTATCGAGCACAATGTGATGATCAGCAGTATAGAAGCAGAGGTCGGGTCCAGCATCAGCAAAACAGAACATTCTCCTGCATGACTTTTCATCAAGATGTCTGTGAGGACTCTAAAAAGAGCTGTTTCCATTGGAATGAGTTCTACAAAAGCCAGCTTGAAAATGATCAGGAATGCTGTATTTGTCTAAAACAGCTGTAAACTGCTTAGCCACAACGTTTTCTAAAATCTTAGCAATGAACGGTAATTTTGAGATTGAGCTGTAACTGCTAAGAAGGGTCCTGCTTGTTTTTTTTGTTTTTTTTAAGTGGGTGAATAACAGCATTCTTAATATAAGCAGGGAATTGTCTAGACACCAGTGAACCGCTGATTATGGTGAGGACACCAGGACCAATACATTGAAAGACATTTTTGAACAAAGATGCAGGTAAAATGTCAAGAGAGCAGGAGGATGCTTTCATTGATTCAACTAATTTAACCAGTTCAAGTAAAGAAACAGGTTAAAAAAAAAATTCTAAACTAACAGGCTGAGCTGTGGTAGGAAAAGAAAACGAAGATGCTGAAGGCAAAATATTATTTCTCACATTACTGTGGGGTTTGTTCTGCAAAGAAAGTGAGAAAATGTTTACATTCAATATTTGAAATAATTGGGATAGCAGGTGGAGCAGGAGTAACAATATCACTAATAGTGTCAAATAAGACCCTAGGCCTACCTCTGCTCTTTGAAACCAGGTTTGAAAAACAGGCAGCCCTCTCATCTCTTAATGAAGTGTTAAAAGAAACTTAAAGGTCCACATTCATCTCCTTTAAATGAAGGAGATGAACACGTAAACAAGTTGATCTCCACTAGCGCTCAACTTTTCAACAAGAATGATTTAAACAGCGAACACTATCATTTATCCAAGCAGAAGAGTTTGAAACAGAAGCTAATCTTATTTTAACAGGACATACTTTATCTAAAATGGAAAAGCAATGAACATTTAAAAGAGCCATTAAGAGATTAACATAAGAAGATAAGGATAAGGGGATAAGAACAAACTGAAAGCATCATAAAATGTACCAACAGAAAAACATTAAACAGGGCAAACATGTGACAGAGGTGCATGAGAAAAAAAAAAAAACAAGTTAAAAAGAATACCGTGATGATCAGAAATAAAAATGGTCTTGGAACAAATGCAATCAATATTTAAACCCAAAGTAAAAACAAGGTCCAGTGTGTGCCTTTTGGTATATGTGGGGCCAGGCACACAATATTGATAAAAGCTCAGGCAAAGAGGTCAGAATCATTATCAGTGTGTATGTTGACATCCCCATCTATAGCGAATCTGGACAACTTCATAGAGGAGGATAAAAACTGAATTCTTTTAAGAACAAGCTCTTTGGGCAAGGCAGATAGCCACAGCACAATAAAAATTCCTTATTCCTGACTTTGGTCAGCTGTAAGTCAAAAAATGTCCACCATTCACTGAACAACACGAGAACCGATTTCCAAACTCTGCAGCAAGACCTCCACTTTGTCAGAGGCTAATGAAAAAGTAACCATCACCAATAAGGAATAATCGAGTTTGAAGAGTGACAAATATCTGAGTCATGCTACCAGGTTTCAACAAGAAATCCAGTTTTTTGGAGAGTATAAAATTGGAGAGTTTGAGTCAGCTGGCATTGCAGTAAAGTGGTTAGCACTCACAGCAAGATGGTTTCTGGTGATCAGGTGGGACCAGTTCTGTGTGGAGTTTGCATGTCCCCCCCGTATCTGTGTGTTTCCTCCGGGTATTCCAGCTTCATCACTGTCCAAAGACATGCATGCCGGATTAATCGTTTATTCTAAATTGGCCATGGATGTGAGGTAGATAATGTATTTAAAGTGAGAGAATAAAACCTTCTAGTCTAAAGTCAGTAAGACTACAAAGGCAGTATATAAATATTCCATGTTTGGTTTCAGACCCTGTTTTGTATAAGACAACAAAACATTATAGTGTCAATACATTTTACAATATATTCTTACTCCCGGTCTTTCCATTTTAATTTTTCATTTCCTTCTCCACATCTCAGCCAGAGACCAGCTTACAGAGGTAACGCTGTTGTGTGGCCACACCCCTGCCACCTGCAGGGCAGGTCTAACAGATCAAAACGTCATGCTTCAAGAAATGAACAGCAGGACAGCCACAACATCTATCCAATTTGCAAATGGCACTGCTACCACAGATGTCAGTGGTGATGAAAGGTAAATTATTATTCAGCCTATTGTTGTATTATGCTTCATGAACATGAATACAGAATGTTGCAGATGAGTTTATGTCAGCAATGGTGTTATTGCCTGAACAGTCATGACTCAAACCTCATCATATATAAGCCAAGTACTTTAAAAAAAAAAAAAAAAAAAAAATCATACTTTGCATCCCGACTGGGGTGACAATGCTGCAACACAACATTCAGTCATAATGAGATGAAAATGATGCTGTGAAAAAGAAACCTTGGCTCTATATGATATCCTGCCTTCGGTGTGTCATTGCACTAAATCATATGATCTGTTTCTGTCATACTCTGAAAAACAAAATCTACTCAGTCATACAAACACACAAATATGTCTTTCTTCATTGTTTTCAGTCAGCCCAGGTTGTGCTGAGCCTGTGCTGGTGAGGTGGATGCTGTGGTTACAAAACAAACTAGAACAGGGATCCATCAGCTTGTTGATTAAAGGGCAACACACAGAAAAAGATGGACAAAGATGTATACCCCCTCTATTTGGAAGCCTCCAACGTCACAGTAGAAACAGCCATAGTACACCATGTAAGTAGATATATATTCTGACATCCCTATAGCTCCTACGGACCATGTCCAGCCAAGAACAACTGAACTGTAATGCACAGATCCTTGCTGTGCCACAGCACATCGGGCCATATTGCAATATATTTATTGGGCTGAGAAATCTGCTTTCAGAACAAAGGAGTTTCATGATGCAGTTTCACATCCTGCTCTCATTTCTTTGTTTGCATTTTGTAACTGGCATTGACTAACTCGCTCATTTTATGTGCATGTTTTCTAAGTATGCCTTAGTTAAAGCAACAAAGAATAAAATGTGAACCCATACTGTAGCCACACACACACACACACACACACACACACACAGGCCATCAAATCTACATTAAAGCACATAATTATTCAAG
Organism: Archocentrus centrarchus; assembly: GCF_007364275.1. Classification (NCBI taxonomy): domain Eukaryota; kingdom Metazoa; phylum Chordata; class Actinopteri; order Cichliformes; family Cichlidae; genus Archocentrus; species Archocentrus centrarchus. The sequence continues at coordinate 15,555,021 of NC_044355.1, read as the reverse complement.
TATGTTTATGTGTGCATTAATAGCGTCCCCAGATTTGCCATCCAGTAATTACTTTAACCAGATACTAGTAGTTCAACGTAAAACAATCCTCCCTAACATTTGCCATGTCAGTCAACATAAGCTCGATCTTAAGTGAATACATAGATATATGATTTCTTATATTTGATATATTCAGATATGGGTGAAAACAAGCTAAAAATGTAGTCGTGCTAAAAGGGAGCAGCACTCAGAGAGAAAGCTAATGTCTTACACACATTCTTGCAGACATTCGGTTAGTGGATGTCTTTTGTAACATGTGAGGCAGGTTTAACTGTTAAGTAAAAGTAAATGTTAATATTGTCTCTTTTTATTTTACTGCAGAAATTTGGATTAAAACTTTTTAATTTGTGAATTTAATGTCGTGATTTTGTGTCAGTTGTATGAACTGTACATTAATACTGCAGTATTCTTTTGTGCATACAGCTGTTCCCTCCACAGCATCGGTTCTACCTCCTGAAATTTTTATGTGTAGCCCTGTATGTATATAAACGTTATCAACGGTGAGTGACCAGAGAAGCAAAGCTTTGATCCTTTTCATTTGTGTCTCTATGAATATGAAGATAAGGATCTCAGCAACTCTACACCTCATCAGTAAGAATCAACTGCGCACGCACAGCCGCCTCAATCCACCCAGGACTGAACAAATAATGCTGCTTCTGCTTGGATGGAGCTAAAACTCAACTTGTCTAACACAATTAGTTCACTGCAACCAACTGTCACTCAGGGCAACATATGGCCCTAAAATGCTCTTAAGCTAACTAACTGTGGATAGTAATGAAGCTCAGCAGGACTGAATGAGACCAGCCAATTAACTTGTTGGTCATCAATTTTATGAAGGACTGGAAATTTTATATGCTGACTCAAGAGTGCACTCCAGTGGGAATACAAAATACCACATCTTCAAGATGGAAAAAAGGAAAAATGGATGTTAAATTAAAAATGTTCAATAAAATCAGAAAATGGGAGGGAGACGGTGATAAATATACTCTCATTACACTTATTTATGTGTTGATAAATATGTGACCTTTGAATGTGTAGCATGCAAAATAATATTATGTGTAGATTTTAAAGAATGGAGCCACCTCCATATATTGTTTTACTGTTCATCATTTTGTGGTACAGAGCTGGTAAGTGTAAGCATCGAATCACACTGTAAATGTAACTATGGACTGAAAAAAAATAGCATGCACTGTTCCTCAAAAAGCAAACATACCAATAAAGAGCAGCTCGAATAAAAAATATGATACATACCACCATTTTTGGAGACAATACAGGCTGTTAAGCATGAACAGATCTTATCTTGTGGGACGGTGTAGAAAATGTGCGTGTGGTAAGGAACACAAGTACATTGGAAACAATTCATCACAGCTGTCAGCAAACATCGCTTCAAACTGTTGCCACATTAACACTTAACCTTCTCTAATCTTCAAGCTATTTCCTTTGAGGAATGGCTCAGAAGTGAATACTAATATATATATATATATATATATATATATATATATATATATATATATATATATATATATATATATATATATATATATATTTGCATGTTAGGTTGTAGCTGGAAACAACTGATTTTACAATCCAGTTCGCCACATGGAAACACTTATTTGGTTTATAGCTAGGAGAGTAATTTCTTCAATTCAGCTCTGCAGAAATAAAGGATTACTTTTGATTGTTTCAAGTCTGTCTTACTCAATACTGACTATATCTCATATGTATTTCATTCCTCATGTCTTCTAGCAAGGCATCGCTTTCATGCGTGACTATGTAAAATATGAAGATAAAATAGAACCGTTGTTCAGCTGCAGACATTTATGCCAAGCATGTCTTAAGGAATTTATAGTAAATGTAAGTTAAGAAATAGTAAAGCTGAATGCTTTCAGAACAGGATCTCTTCTTCGAGGGGGGCTCTCAAATAGCAGCAAGAAATCTACAGAGTGAGTTACTTTCACAAAAATACACAATGAATATGAATCAACTATGTATAATCACCAGAGCTTAAATTCATTTAATTTGTGGGGGGAGTTCAGACAGCAAGATGACATTTGGAAACAGTAGAATAAAAGTGCAAATAAGTAATTACTAATATCTTCTTATATAATACTAATAGGATATCAATGGCCAGCTGGCAGCTGTACTGATGATGTCTTGGTAAACAAGTGATACTGGATACAGAGCATGACATGCTCAGCTCAAGCTAAACACCTGCCCAGAGAGCAATTAAGTGTTTTGCCTCAAGCTATCAGGCTTAAATTGTGCATCTTCACAGATGCAGTATACATCAAACCTACACAGAGAGGTGATGAGTGTAACCTTTTCTTGCAAAGAAGGTCCCAAGGAATAATTGCTGCTCTTGAATACTGTGTGAAAAAGAAAGTACAATTTCAATTCTAAGATTTTATATATTAGGACATTATAATAAAAAAAAAACAACGTAAATACAACAACAACACATGACATGTTACACAGTGTAATTATTTATTTAACAAAAACTAAGCCAGAATGCAGAAGCAGAAGTAAACTTTTACTGCTTCCACAGAAACTTCGAGGGTAAGTAGCAGCCAGGTGCTCCTAATCAACTGTACTTGATTAAGTGATCACCAGCAAATGTGAGCACCTCCATGACAGCAGAAGTTTTGACACTTTGCTTGTCTGGAGCATTCAGGTGTGTGTTAACACAATGCCAAGGAGGCGTGCTTCCCATCAATCTGGGAAGGGTTTTAAGGCCATTTCCAACCAATTTGAAGTCTATCATTGAACAATGAGAAAGGTTATTCACAAGCGAAGTACATTCAAGACAGCTGTCAATCCTCCCAGGGGTGGATGTCCTAGTTAATTCACCCCAAGGTCAGACATTACAATGCTCAGAGAAACTGTAATAATACCAAGAGTGTTAAAGTTCACGATGATACTATTAGAAAAAGACTGAACAAGTACGGCTTGTTTGGAAGGGTTGCCAAGAGAAATCCTCTACTCTCTAAAAACAACATGTCAGCACAGCTTAAGTTTGCGTAGTTGCAGCTGAGGAAGCCACAAGATTTCAGGAACAATGTCCTTTGAACAGACGAAACCAAAGTGAAAATGTTTGCCCATAACACACAGCGCCACATCTGGCAAAAAACAAACACAGCATTTTCAGCACAAACATCTCAAACTAGCTGTCAAGCATAGTGGAGGGGTTATGATTTGGACTTGTTTAGCAGCCACGGTACTTGGATACCTCACAGTCACTGAGTCAACCATGAACTCTGCCTACAAAAATGTGAGGCCATCTGTCCGACAGCTAAAGCTATTGAATCACAGAGTGTAATTAGTTTTTCACAGATTGCTTCTGCATTCTTGCTCAGTTTTAGTTAAACAACTAATGACACAGTGTAAATATATGTTGTTCATCTGATGACCTCGTTTTAAGACCTGGAAATGACCAGATAATTTTTCATTATGTCCTGATACATAAAACCTTAGAACTGAAAGAGGGTGTACTTTATTTTTAACACAACTGCATTCGCTGCATAATGTTTTGTTTTTTTTTCCCCCAGGGCTGCAGGTTGGGGGGGTTAAGCAGAGCAGATGTGGCCATACCTGTAGCTATCTTTTGCCTGACAGTTTGCACCTTTACATACACATTACTATCAGCTACATGTTATCAGCATGGCTCAGTGAGAAAAAGAAAAGAAGAAATTTTAAATTGAGAAAGAAACTTAATCAGAAAAGTTCAGGAATGCAAGAGGAAGGATAAATCTTTACATTTACTAACCTCAAAACAAACCTGCATCATTTAAGTGCCTTTAAAATGATTTGTTTTAACTCATTTTTTTCATTGTGAAGAAAAAATATTACTTAGGATCTCCATGATTCTAAAGTTGGTAAATATCTGAGAGAACTGATCTTATCTGTACTCGGTCCAGTCTTTCTCAAATTGATTATGTTTTTTTCTTCTCCCTCTAGAGTCTCTCTATTCCTACATAAAACTCATGTGTCCCTTGGTAATTCTGGTCACTTGCTACTCTTCTCCATCGCTGTGACCACTGACAGCTCAAACCACATGAAAACCATTCATCATGGCTCCTTTAACATTAGATTAATGTGGTGAAAACGGAACACATAAACTCTCTTTCTGTCACTCTAATACACATGCACACACAGACAAAAATACAGTACACACACTCAACTAGCCCTATATAAGCTATCAATCATAGATATTGTCATTATTCAAGTCTGTCATCGACAAGCCCCCTTCCTTCTCCCTCTCCCGCAGTCTGTCTTTCCTGCACTCCCCTTTTCTTTCTCTCTATTCCTCCTCTCTCACACACACACAGACACACGCAGACAGAAGAGAAGAGAGAGAATCATGAATCATAAATCTTATGAATGCCATCTAAAGACTGCTCAGTGCTATGAGAAAGAGAGATGATTGATAGATGTGAGCGAGTGTGGCAAAAGAAAAGACGATGGACAGAAGGTTGCAACCAGCAACACCGAGGTCAGAAACTACAGTTCAAGGGTCATATGTATCAGAGCAGGCGCAATATGGCTGAGAAGGAAGGAGAAAATGGGAGGATGAGGAAAAGGAAGGGAGGGAGTAAATGGTTGAAGGGGAAGAGAGAGAAGAGGGAGGGAGGACGAGAGTATGGGGGATGCTGCCACAGTGAGGCTAAAGCCATAACTCATCTTTTATTAAAAATAATGAAAAAAACTTAATGAGTTAATAATATCTGGAGAAAGAGATAGGGAGTGAGAGAGAGATGGAGGAAGGGACAGGAGGACAGAGAGAGAAGGAAGGAAAAGAAGAAAGGAAAGGAGGTGGGAGCTATGATAGAAAAGAGAACAGGGTCAGCGCGAGTCTCTTTTCACTCTTTGGTCATTTATTCCACTTTGCAAAGTTCACTCAAGATTCATTAGACAAACAGGGACAATCACAGGGATCCCTCTCTTTCTGCAGACCTAAATCCCAAAGCCTGCTTGGTAATTAAAGGCACTTAACAACCAATTAACAGTGATGAGCTAAATTAGCAGGATATTGTCTCCTTTGACTAGGCTACTGCATTATCAGTGTATTGAAACAACGATGAACAAACCTCAGTGGCCCGCGTTTGCATGTAGGCAAATGACGGATTAATTACTATTAAAACATCAGCATCTTAATGAGCTTGGAAACAATTAGAGAGGTCGTTAGCATGTGGAGAACGGCTGAGAACAGAAGAAGGGCGGGTGTGCACAAACAGGAGAGAAATCTTCATTGGGAAGCAATACTGATTAAATGGACGTACGGTCGCACTCATCGCCCAATATCCACGGACTTATTAAATACATGACATCACCATTTGTCTTTTCTACCATCAAGCTACTTTTCTCCTGCCATTATCTTTCCTGCTTCTTCTCAGGCTTCCCCAACTCTGCCTTCGTTTCATCTCTCATAAAAAGCCTTTTTCTTGCGCTTCCATTGCTTTCTCCACTTTCTGCTTTTTAACTCCCATTTCTTCCTTCCCTCCTTCATGCTTGGGGGGCACAGTCCTGTGAAGGAATTTAATATGCAACTTTTATATGAGAAACCAATCGCATACGTCTGGGTCTATTGGGCTCGCAATCTATCGGCCCGGACGGCTAATGCAATAGAGGGAGCCTGGGCTATTTATCACACAGGGAGCTATCTTTTCCTTTCTCTCTCCCGCTCTGCCCTCGCTCTCTCTGTCTTTATTCAAGCCCAGATTCCTGGCTGCCACTAAATCAGGCCAACTATGAGCTATGGCTGCCCAGAGGGCATCTCCTCTTTTATAGGAGGATTTGGATTTTGTATCTACTGGTTCCACAGTGGTCGTTGAGACTGTGCTAACGGAAGCTATAAACATTCAACAAACAAAGGCAACAACTTAAATGTTCCTCCATCCCCACTGTAATGATCGTGAATGTGCGAAGATATATGGAAGTAGGAGGATGCATAAACCTGATGAATAAGATATCAAGGGCATTTACAGTGATGCTGCAAAGATTTGTTTTTGTGCATGTCCTCAGACAAAGACGAAGAAATACGTACGAAGATTACACATACACAGACATGTACACATTCTGTGGTGTTAGGAGAATGCGATATAATTCACACATTATTGCTATTACTATTCACGCACAGCAGCAGCAGCCCAACGTCAAAAGTTTCCTGCTGAAAAACAAAAGTGACAGCGTGCAGAAGACGCTGCCCACCTGCAGCAATTAAAATGCCTCCAAAAACCAAATTCATTTCAACAAATTAGCCACATTACTGGCCACTGTGTAATCGCTGATGGCAATTAATAAGAAATTAGTCACAATCAGCCCTATATTAACATCTCACCCAGGGGCCGCGGCTGGAAATTAATAACCGGAGATTCATCTCTCTTACTGTCTCTTTTGGCTCTCTCCCTCTCTCTCACACACACATATGCACACACACCTACGCCCACCTATATTGTTCATGAATCACCTCTAAGACACTGATTTTTTCTATGTGGATTGTCTCATATGATCCACAATCTGCTCATGTCAGCTAGCCAGCTTCCTCTTTACCAGGGTGTGAAAACCCCCTGAAAGACATGAGTGTGCGTGCATGTGTGTGTGCATGTGTGTGCGTGTGTGTGTGTGTGTGCGTGTGTGTTTATGAGCAGGAGTATTTTCTCACTAGTACAGTCAACACATGTGCTCTTAATGGTTTGTGGACATACATTATATATAGATACTGTATATCTGTGTGGTGTGTTCTGTATACGCGCGTGCAAGAGAGCATGTGAGTTAGGTGCTACATAAAATGGGGAGGGGGCATGGGGGGGAGACTGAGCCCGCCTCTAGGGGTCCTCACACCAATCAGCACAGCGCACCAAGAATCAATTAACACCAGTGGGAGGGGGCAGAGGCTATGGCACCACACACACTTAGATACACACACATACACATGCTGTCCGCACGCACACTGCCCACACACATGGTACTGTCTGAGGAAATATCCATCAGATCACACGCTGCACAATGTGCCAATGTGTGTGTGTGTGTCTTTGAGCGTGTGTGTGCCTATCCCAGTGTGCCCCGGTCTCTCATGGTGTGAGGTTGGGGAACAGATTGGGGGTCAGCAGGGGGGTCAGGCCAGGGTCACCCCCGTCTGAGCAGTGTGTGCGTGTGTCAGTGTGGTTTGATCTGAGTGTGTGGACTGAAGCCTGACCACCACTTCCAGAGCTCACTGGCAGGCAGAAGTGAATAAGATTGATGGTGTTGATTCATAGGACGAATTCATTGCTCCCACTGAATCCGTAGAGAATAAATATATCCACAGAAATTATGAAGCAAGGGACCAAAATGAGCAGCTCACATTTCATATTCCTCTTTCACTCTTTCTCTTTGTTTGTCCCTCTATCTCTCTCTTTTTTTCTCTTTGTCTCTCTCTGGTGTGGGGACAGCTGCTGGCTACATGAAAACCATTCATCATTGCATCTTTACTATAAAATTATTGACAGAGAGGAGGCTGAGGAGCTATATTGGCTAGCTTTTACAAGGTTGGACAAAGGGAAAAGTCACCTGTGAAAACATAATGAGATCTACGAAGCAAAAACAAAAGGCAAATGTTTTTGGGTTGCTGCGGATGCCTATAGCTAAAAAGTAGAGCAAAAGATATTTCCACCACAACAGACAAAGTCGAATGGGCAAATAAAGTGATCAAAGGTGTTCACCATTTGCCCATGAACGTTCCACTGCGAAACCCCACCTCTTTCCTCTTCCTCTCACTCTACACATTGCCATCTCCATCTGTTAGCCCATTGCACTCATCCGTCCACTACCCCCCTCTTATTCGTTTCCTCTCCTCCTATGCTCCTCTCTGGCCTTCCTACCCTCAGGGAGGTAAGGTGATCTCCCTGTGCTGGTGTAAGTGACTGGTATTAGTCTCCTTCTCTGTCTGTCTGTTTGATCCTGGTACTAATGACTCCACAGGGACTGGGGTCTGATAATGGGAAATCAATATAGAGAATAGCGCTCTGGAGTGGCCTCACTTAGCTCTCGCTCTTTCACGCCTCACAGCAAAGTGCCTCTGTGTATCCTTGTGTGTGTACGTGTGTGGAGGGCTGCAGTAGTGTGCGTGTGTGTGTGTGTGTGTGTGTGTGTGTGTGTGTGTGTGTGTGTGTGTGTGTGTGTGTGTGTGTGTGCGCGTGTTTACTGAGGAAATCTGTTTATGGGTTTAAATATAGATGTATTTTTGAGTGCATGTACATGCACAAAGCATATAAAAGATTTTGTACTTGTCCCTTTTTAATTCAAATGAAAGATTCTCTAAACCACACAAGTTCTGCAGCCTTTGAAACATTCTCATTCCACATTGGATCAAAGCTAAAAAATTTTAGAGTCATTCAGCAGGGAAACGTTGTATATAATGTATCTGAGTGTGTGTGTCTAATCGGTCACACTACGCCTGGGGCAAGACAGGTGGGGCTGGTGGCATGAGGCTGGCGCCCCCACCCCCCTCCCCCACACCCACCCTGAGGGGCCAGAAGGCCCAGCAAAGCAGGGTGCTGGAGTAGCTCCCTCTGCCAGGTACCAGAGCACTATGGCTGGTGGCAGCTGGTCCTCTGTCCCTCCCTCCCCTGCTCCCCTGCTCCCCTGCGTGAGCACCCCGCGGGCAGGCAACAGGAGGGGTGAGGAGGTCAAGAGGCAGGAGAGAACGGGCGGAACAGCGGCGACATGCAGCATAATCGGCTTTTATGAAGTGGAGAGAACACAGACAGAGGGAGATGGGAAACGCTGCTTTGACACAATGCAGCTGACTACAAGCAGTAATGAATTAACACATTAGTGCCACGACCAGGGGTGTTCAAGACCACTCAGCTGCTCTTAAGCACAAGCCTATCCTGGCACATTCTCTCTCAGACATGCACATATAAATCAGTCATTAAAAAAAACACATACGCACACACACTCACTTATTAATTGCATCAGTCACTTTGTCAATGGCAGATCTCTTTGAAAGCTATTGAGTGTGATGAGAGACTAAAAAGCAGGGAAACTTTTACTTAGCCTTCAGCTCATATCTAACATAGGTCAACTTCCAAATGTGCGCGCACACACACACACACACACACACACACACACACACACACACACACACACACACACACACACACACACACACACAAAGACAAGACTATGCTTTGAGAATCCTCTTGTCCAAACTCAAGCCATGTGTTCAATTATCATCAGCCTCAAATGACCCCCACCCCCCAATAATGCTTTAACTCTTTCTCTCACATCTAAGTCTTAGCCATCCACCCATCCATCCTGTTTTTTTGCTCTTGTCCATCCCTATAATCCATGTCTGTGTGGTTACTTACTTCCCTTTCTCACTCTTTTCCTCCTCTCCCTCCACCTCTCCCTCCCCGACTTTTAACCAGCGTGAAGAGGCAGCCATGCATTCAACCATCAGACAGGCTAACATGGTCTACGCACACACACACACACACACACACACACATGCACACACAGCCAAAGCGCATTGTTCTTCAAGTTTAGCAAATATTCAACATTCACTGTAACAAATACCATCCCTATCAGGGAATCTTTTTGCAGTTAAATGTGAACCCTGCTACATGCTAAAAAAAATAAATAAATAAACTTCTGTCTCATCTATATACAGAAAAATTCCCCCCACATTTTTATAATCAACTTCTACAACATTTAAAAGGCAAAAGGTTTGCTGTCATCTGTCTTTTAGGGTAATGTAAAATAGATTTCCTCCAATAAAAAGAACCTTTTGGGATTACGACCTTCATATTTGGTCATTAAAATCCTTTAATATCTACCAGGCCATATAACTGACATTTACTGTGACATTTTCCATGGTTTATCTGCTTTTTAAGTGTCTTGCAGATAAGTGTGTCCACACAGGAGCACAGAGCAGTGTTCCTGTGACAGCCCAGGGATGAGGATGGTCCTGTCTGCGTCCCTGATGGGGGATCCCATTGCTCTCTTCTCATCCAACAATCCCACTGAGCATGTCAATATGAAACACTATCCCCCCACACACTGGGGCCATGCAATCCCCCCCGTTACAGATAAAACGGGCTTATGCGGCATCTGTGAGGAAAAAGACGCATGGCGTGGGTATGGAGAAAAGTGTAAATTAGACTAAATCAAGTCTCCAAACAGTAAAACACATTTTCACTATATTGCGCTCAATGTAAGCGTGATTTACTACACGACTTCTGGTGTATGTGCGCTGAGGAAAAGCGGGCCGTAAAGCTTTGTTTACCCAACTTTAGAAAAATCCACAGCCTTGTAAATGTTGTCAGATGGCCAATGCCAGTGTCTTTCAGCTTAATACCACCTATATTAAATAGTTTAAATATTTCATAAGGGCGGTTTTTAGAGCGAGGGAGGGGAAATCGTTAGCTGCGGTAAAGTTTCATTAACTGGTCCCCATTTCGCTGCGAGGCAAACTCATCTCCTCTTATTGTAATAAAACAATCTCTCTCTTTCTCTGGGTTCTGCTCTCCACTCATCTCCCTCTCTCTCTCTCGCCTCTCTCCTTCTCTTTTACATCATAATAATACACTACATCCCCTTTAAATGCACTATTACTTACCGCTGCCTTTTCATATTGTAACATCACGGGCACTTTAGCGACAATATAAAAGCGTGTCATTCATTATTCAGAAGCAGCCGGCCTCGTCCCCCTTTTAAAAAGTCAGGCGCGCTGCTGAAATTGATAACGGCGAAGAGACGCGCAATAAAAACGCAGCCCCCGGGTACCGAGCTGCAGCCCAGACCCCCGATTATGCAGATCAAGTGGTAATTTCTCAAACAAATCGCACTCTTTCACTCTTTTGTTGTCGTTTCTTTTTTGGACTTTTGGAATCAGGGTGTCAGCTTTATATTGCCTGTGGAGAAGAAAAAAAATGAGGATTGATGTGCATCTTAATTGTACCGGCGGTAGGGTTTTCGGAAACAGTGCCTAAATATTTAAGTCTAAACGAGGCTGTTTTTTTGTAAAATGGACTCTTAGTATAATTAAAAAAAAATGCTGTATCCACAACCCAATGAAAAGGTCCGACACTTTTTTTTCAGCATTCACACGATCAATAAATTTATAAACTTGGCAGAAAGCGGCCCGGGTCTTCTCTTGGTGTGTTTTTGGATAACCCTTGTCACCGTGGAATCCCGGAAGGTCAGGGATAATGTGTCATAATCAATCATAATCATTGGATTACACCAGATTACTAACACCCAACATCTGCAACCAGTGAGACCCCTTCTGCTCTGTACAGGCTGGAGGGACTGCCTTCATTCTGTGTTGGAGTCAGGATAAATGCAATAATTATTAATTTTCATGAAACAGTTATTCAGCAGTTATTGTAATCTAGGTGTGACTCATCCCATAAAAAAGTGTCCGTGCAATTAAAAGAAGTTGAATGTGTATTATGTTCTATTCACAACTCCGCCATAAGAGAATTATCTTTGCAAATGTCGTCAAGAGAAACATAAAAATGTCTGAAATGATGACAGCTATAACAGACCAATTCTCCCCCATCAAAAGCCACCGGTGAGCTCACATATGGCAGGGTGAACCAGCCAACACTCTGAGTCTGTCCATATTGCCAAACAATCACCTCGGGCCTTGTCCCATCTTATATTGCTTCATAAGACTTTATTGTGGAGGGCGAGATGTGGATCCTTTTAAAAAAAAAAAAATTATATATATATATATATATATATATATATATATATATATATATATATATATATATATATATATATATATATATATATATATATATATATATATATATATATATGTACTGTACCTGCTACAGTTTCTTTGCATTTCCATTTGATTTTATAAATTATGACATCACAAACTCGAGTTTAACTATTTAAATGTATTTAACTTATTTCACAGAGTTTAAGGTTAAATACCTAGCTATTAAATACATTTAGACTGCAGATTCTTAAATGACTGATTATGATTGAAAACCACTAACAGATTGATTATAATGGTTAATACTGCGCACAAAAAATCCAAGAAAATAATATAGTCTATATAGTATTAAATAAAGTATTTAAATAATTTAATTCAGGAATTAAAATACAGTAATTCCAAACCAATGACGGATTAAATGGCTGAACAAACGCCAACGATTATAAACCACCTTGTCAATAAATGAGTATGTTGGGTAGCTACTAGTTTGTTAAAGTCCTGTAATGTGATAGCCTAAAAAGCCACCTGCCGCATCCCAACCCCATGCGCATTTGTCTGTCCGTGAGACAAGTTAGTGAAAATGTGATTACCCGGTCACTTTGGGCGCCTGTTACATTGAATCTGAGCGGTTAGCAGCTTCCAGAGTCCGGACACTTTATCTGAAGTAGCCCGTGGCTTTCCCTTGTCAGGTCATTTAATGTGGCACTGGCTACCAGGAACAAATAAGGCCGCGTATTGCTTTGCCAAGCTCAATAGGTGCTGGTGATTCTGCCAACGTTCAATACGGCTGCTGTCTTTTTCTTGTTTTAAAGAGCTGCATGATGCGTGTCATGTCATGAATTGGATGTGCGTAATTACGCACCGGAGTGCTAATAAAAAGGATTTGGAGTGTTTATTCGGCTCACATAAGCTCACATTACTTGCTATGTTTAATATAAACGTTGAACTAGAGTATAATGTAAATGTTTTGATATTATTTTATCTGAAACTTCATAACTAAATATTTAGAAAATATGATCATGGCTTCTCTGTATTCGGCAATAATGTGCTAAGATTCGAATTTTAAATGTGACACCTTACGGACACCGATTTTCTTTTTACTGGTTCTTTTTACTGACATTGTATCCACCTGCCACAGTGTAAGGGAATACTTAAAAAAAATGAAAATAATAATAATAATTACTAACTCTTTGTATTTGATTATATGGCTACATACGAAATGGATGATTTAAATTTAAAGAAATACAAACTGAGAATGTACCTTCTTTCTTTTGGTGAGTTATTTAGAACGTGAAGATTATTTATCGGGGATTATATCACAAAGTTTTCCTAATAGCTTTCAGCCAGTTTTCGTGTGAACTTATTATTCTTGCACATTCCACATGTGTCAAGAAATGACAGAAGCAGTAAGAGGAAAAATGATTCGCACTTTGTGTCTAGCCTGAAAAGTGGGGATGAGCAGAATCTCCAATTCGTCAGACTTCAGGGTATGCAAAAAGTTTTTCGTTATTTACTCCAAAACTTGAAACGAATGGGGATTTTTTTTTCAGCATATATTTCTGGATACAAGCAGAACATTGACAGGTAAATGACAAAACGTTATTCGGCTGAAATGCCGTCGCCAAACAACAGTGAACATTGGTCCTTCCCCCCCGGGTCCGATTTTTTCGATATTCCATTTACATTTTCATGGAGTTATTGCTTGCTCCCTGCTCTCTATTAGAATTACAAGAAACGCCAAATGAAATACTGACTCACTCAGACAGCATCGAGATGCCATATCTTACCATATATATAACACGCTGACGCCCGTGGTTATGTGAAATCTTGATTATTGTGCCAAATCGTGGGCCTACCCCCACTGACATTCAATCAGTCATTCCAGTGCCAGCCAATGAAAGGTGGAGAAGGATGGAGGAGGACGGAGCTGCTAGACGGAGCGTTTTGACGCGCTGAGAGGAGGACAGAACGTCACATCTCTCCAAACGCCCATCAAACTTTCACCACAGCCTGTAGAGAGGACCCAGTCCTCTGAAAGAGGCCTGTTAGAGACAACAGGGACACGCTGGACTCTGGGCTTATGGCTGGACAGCGATGGAGACACTTCTGATGATGACTTTTGTTACAGTTTGACCCCACAGTGAATTCGCCTACAAACATCTGCTTCAGTTTTCTTGTCCTTTTTGCGACAGAGAGAGGGATGGAGCAACCACCCAGCGCGCCGAGCCCTCCTCCAAAACCGGCCCATCACGAGCCCATAAGCTTCGGCATCGACCAGATTCTGGGAGCCGGTACAGAGCCAGAGAGCGCACGCACGGCAGGAAGACAGAGTGGATCAGATTTAAGCAGCGGGGACGGTTATTACAGTTTGGGAAGCCCGACTGGGGCCAGCGCACCCTCGTACACCGCGCTCTCTATCTCCCTCTCCGGTGTAATGCCTCCGGTGGAAGCTTCAGGTTCATACGGAGAGAGCAGGAGTCTGGGCAGCCGGGGAGTCATTCGAGTCCCAGCCCACAGACCCGTGACAGCCCCGGGACCCCCAGCCCCTGTGCAGAGCGCTGTTCCCGGTTTTGGGGGGCTGTGCTTCCCTTGGATAGGGAACCGGTTTGCCAAGGACAGAATATCAGGTAGGCCAGCTGTGCGAACTAATGACTTCCCCTCGTTAATATTTTATAATGTTTAAAACGGCACTAAGTGTTGCTCAGCCATTACAAAAACCAGCATCACTGCCAAATATCTGTAGAACTGTATTTACCGTCGATGGATGGATTTTTCTCTTTATTTACTAAATGGTTTAAAAATATAGAACATGGTACAACTTGTTCTTTTAAAAATATTGGAATATGCTACATTTACAAACTGCCATCATTGTCCGCTTTGCTTAATCCCCTTATGTTTCAGGAGTTGAATATTTAATTTCTACATCATGCTTAAGAGAAACACAAGTCTAGTACAGTCACACAGATGCTTTTATGTTAAACCAAACAAATATGCATAAAAGCAACTTAAATTAATGTATTTATTTATGGAATTAAAGACAAATATAAATAAGCTGACTATTGGGCTTTAGAGTGATTTGCTTAACAAATTACAGAGAAAACTAAAGCATAATTATGTAAAATAATAAAAGCTATGACCTGTTCTCTGCATTTGAAGCGGGTCAAAGTTTATTATTAGTATTATTACACAGACAGTGCTGTGGCTTATGTTATTGAAGACTAATAGAAGCCTTCATAATCACAGGCCTGAGACAATACATATAGTTTATATATTATATAGCTATAAATATATTGGCAATAAGTTCTGTGGTAAATAGGCCTGCACTCCCGTCTAATTGCCAGTGCTATGAATATCTTTTCAAGTCCATACAACTTTAAGAAGAAATATTTACAGGCTAATAAATTACTTTGTTTCAAAAACTTGGTAAGACGTAACTGGCCTAATAATTCCCATTTCACCATATTTCACATTTGCACAGCCTAAAGAGGGCAGATTTCCGTGATAGATGGCTTTGGATTGCCACACAGAAATCGCCTGTCTGCTGCTGTATAAAATCTTACCTCACATTTATCGCTGTCTCCCTGTCTATCCTTCCTGCAGCGGCTCTGGTGCCATTCGCCGTTACGCGGAGAATAGGGCACCCGTACCAGAACCGGACACCTCCTAAACGGAAAAAGCCCCGCACCTCCTTTTCAAGAGTTCAGATATGTGAGCTGGAGAAACGCTTCCACCGACAGAAGTACCTGGCCAGCGCCGAGCGGGCAGCTTTGGCAAAGAGTCTCAAGATGACAGACGCACAAGTCAAAACCTGGTTTCAGAACCGCAGGACCAAGTGGAGGTCGGTATGAAATGTCATTTTAACATGTCTCAAAAGTGGCACTCTTATAGCAGCATATTTTATAAAACTCTAGTTTCTTCCTATGTAGACTTCACTTCTTTTGAAGAAGCTGAAAACCCAAACTTTCCACTTTCCGGGTGACCTCGCGCGTAATTTCCTGTTAATTGACCCAGAAAATGAGTAAATATAAATAAACGTCAACAGCAAGAATTTTGAATTTAGCTCATACTTTTTTTTTTGTTTTGTTTTTTTTTTCTTCTGTGCAAATTATTTTCAAGTTTAAACTGTAATTTCGGACCAAATTCAATTAAAAAAAACTTTTTATAAAGTAGTTGTTTTTTGATTGTTTGTTTGTTTTGTTTTTGCAGTGTTTGACAAATCAGCTTTTATTTCACATTTCAGATTCCCCTAAATATTATTTAGTTCATTTTTATTCTTCGAACAGCTTTAATGTGATCATTGCATCACCAGCCGTTTTCCTAAGAACGCACAGCTGCTGTTTTCATCTTGCAAATAGCAGCTTTCAAACTTCAAGACTCTCTGTCGCTTTTCTCTAATCGTACACAGCCCTTTTACAATTATTTAACGGCTGTAACGTTTCATTTTTCTTTCTTTTTTCTTTCTTTTTTTTTTTAGGAGACAGACAGCCGAGGAGAGGGAGGCGGAGCGTCAGCAGGCCAATCGCCTCATCCTGCAGCTGCAGCAGTCCGCCCTCCAGAAGTCCCTCAGCGAATCAGCGGTGTCAGATCCGCTGTGCGCCCATAACTCCTCCCTGTATGCTCTGCAGAACCTTCAACCCTGGGCCGAGGACAGGGAGTAGAGACCAGACACCACGCGGTAATCACTGATCATTCTCTAACAGCCCTGTGAGGATACTTTAATTAAATTAGACCTACATGAGGACAGTAGGACCTACTGTGATCCTTACTGTGGAGGAAAAAAAATATATGTGACAAGAAAAATACTGAAGAACCCGTTTGAGTGGTTGTGAAAGTGGACCTGAAATGATGGTGAGTCCTGAAGCAGAAACTTTCCGTCCATCCGTTTTCTTCCGCTTATTCTTTTCAGGGTCTGTACTTGGAAACACAAGGACTATACAAATTCTAAGGATACGAAAAAGACTTGCCGTTAAAATTTCTCGCCACCATGTGATTGTCCTCTTAGGCTCGTACTTATAAGAAGAGACCTGATGGAGGTAATTAATTTTCCACATCGAGACGCAAGAATCAGTGTTTTGTGAGGGTGTGGTTTCTCAATGCAGCCATCGCCTTAGTCTATCCTACATAGTGGACTTGGTTACAGCTGGCTCTGTTGTTTTTTTTTTTTCTTTTCTATTTTAATAGGAGGAAAATCACCTAAATAAAGGCGAGGCCTAAAGTCCAACATCTATACAACAAAGTACACGCGTTGAAATGTGTTTACGAGATTTAAACAGACTCAATCTTTTTTTTTTTTTTTCTGTTTTCTGAAAGCGCAGAAACAATAATATCTTCACAAAACAATGGAGATGAAAGCTACTTCAGATATTCCTTTTTAATTTTGAATTGTTCTGGTGTTTAAACCTTCATTTATAAATGTATTCACTCTGACTAGACTACAATGCACCATCACAATCACCTGTACATGCACAGGCATTGATGCCCCAACAAAACTGTGACAACAGTGTTACATTATGGAGAAAAATAAATACTATTTTAAGCAGTAATAAAAAGAAAATAGAAGCTGGGATTTGGTTGTGTGAGGTGAGGAAAATATGAAAGAAGCTGTATGTTGGGGAATAAAAGGAGTGATGCATGTTCAGTGATGGTGAAGTTATTTTTTCCCCCCCTGCACATTATCACGCTTTATTTGTGGGCCTTGTTCTTTGAAATGAAGGCACAAATGTACAAGTCTTTTTGTACTTACGTTGTATATGTGTACAGTATAAAATGTTGTTGTGACCTGTTTGCTCATGTGCTTATTTAAAGGTTTTACCGTATAATGAGGTATAAAAACAGAAAAAAGTATGGAGCGACATGGTGAGGATGGGGCAAAAAAAGACAGACATTACTTGATTTTATTTCTTGAAAAGTTTATTGATAAATATAATGATTTTATACAGTATTTCAATACACACATTATTTCATTCTGACTGTTTTAAGTGTGTCTGTCTGTATGCCTGTCTATCTGTCCGTCTATGTTAAAGTATCTCCGGGGGTGGGGTGTGGGCGGGGGGTTTAATCACACTATTGGTAGCACAGTGAGTAGGCATGACAGTAAACCATTTATAAATGTATTTTTGCACTACTCTATCTTCAAAATGATGGCTCTTATTTGAAACATGGCTTCCATTCCTCCATAATCAGTGAAAAGGTCTTTACTTTTATCTCCTGTCTTCTTCTCTGAGCTCTGTCCTCCTCTGTATCCCCTCCTTCGACACCTCTCCCTCACAGTGAAGTTTTGGTCGCTCTGAGTTGACATTTTCAACAGACAGAGTTAAAGACAAACCTCTCCTCTCAAGCGAAAATGCAGTCAGCTCATTTGAAGATGAAGCTACAAGCTAGAATAGATGACACTTTAATATTCATTCAAACGGGACCTTTACACCAGGACACCACACACACACGAACACGTGCACATCTTCGTATTGCTCTCCATCTGCATGCCAGGAAACCTCTAAATGGGCTATTTATTTAACACTGAGTGTCAGGTAGAATGATTACAGCGTTATATCCAATCTGACAAAAGGACAGACAGGCAGTCAGAATCAGAAACACACAGACAGACACCAGCGAGTTCAGACAGTGAGAAGAAGCCACAGACACAACAGTTAAATATCTACAGTCGAGTCATAACAACGTTCAAACACCGATCGACGACACTGGAACACACATTAGGAGTTAAGGAGGCCTTTGGGGACTGTTGCAAGCTGTCACAAGACCTAAAAATGTCACAAGCTGAGACACATTCACACACTGAGCTCTGCAAACCATTCCAGACCTGTGTTTGTATTTAAGTCTTAAAAAACGGCTGAGCTGACTCGGCAAGATGCAGCGTACATACCTGGCATCCCAAACGTAACCATTTAGCAAGAAGTTGTGTATATTGCCGACAGGTTTTATGACACATATTCATTTATTATGCTGTAGGAATCTCTTGTGCATGCTTCACAATATTGCTCATGTTCTTTGTATCGATACAGAAATTTATGATGCTCTTATTTAAGCCTTTAATGAGCAAAGTGTGCATTTGGTTGCTCTCTCTGCTAAGCTGCATTTAGGAATTGAAGTCCTGCATGGTAACAATTTGACATAATTTGGGAAAAGTCTTTAACCAAATGTGAGAGGGGCCATATTTACATAGTGGCATGAAGTGCACACCGTCCAAGATGACACTAACAACAGCAACAAACGAGGGAGGTGGAGATGAGATGAGTGGTCACAGAAAGGTCAGATTAGTCTAAAGGAGGGTTTCCAAAACCAGTGATGGTTTGTTGCCATAGATTTCCTACAGTAAGATGCCTTCCAGACGGTTTTATGGCAAACTGTCACGCCCAAAGTGACAAGCTTCTTTGTTTGCCTTCTCTCACAATTTAGGTTGTTCCTTTTGCTCGCAGATTCTTGTTCATCACTCCTTCTCCTCCTATTTCCTGTCGTTCCCTCCCCTCTTCTCTCACTCTGTGCTTCGTCTGTTGCACCATCGTCTTCGTGTCTAGATTACATTTTCAAAGAGCTGTAGGGACCTCATAATGTTTTCATCCTGTGCAAAGAAGAAGGAGAATTAAGAAGCGGTGATTGTGAGAAGAGAAAGTCGACCAACAATCACCATTTAATTCGCTTTACTGGCCACTAGGGGGCAGTAAAGGTCCATAAAATTTTAATGATCTCTGCAGATAAATACTGATGGAAAACGGTAGCAACGGTCATAATTAATAGCATGTACAGTGAGACTTGCAAAGGTAGGAGGCCTTTAGTAAATAATAAATAGTTAGCAAAACCGTTTTGATTGTGGTGATCTTTTGTGCAGACATGCTGACATTTTGGAGAGCAAAGGTACTAACAACATTAACAACGACACTGTAATCAGCCGTGACGAATTTCATTATATTATATTAAACTGTTCTCAGTGGAAGAAGCATTTACAGTGAACTGAAGAATTAAAAATGAGTACCTCTTGACAAGAAAGGAGGAATTCATCAAGAGTGACCACGCCATCTTTGTTTTTGTCCATTTTCTATGGATGGAAGCACACACAGTGATTTTTAGAGATAGAAATGCATTTAGTAAATCAGGTTCTAAAATACATACACTACTAAAATCAACACTGTAATCCGTGAGTTGGAAGTCACCAAATGTTCTTCTGACTTGGGCAGAGGCCCTGCTTGCCACCAGGCAAGGCAGGCCCCAGGTCAGTGCCCCCCCCCCCCCGAAGGACTGACAAACTACAGCATTTTTTAATGACAGTCGGACAATCCTGACCTTTCTAAAAGGGCCTCACCTCACTCCATTCAATCCAGCTGCAAGTGGTTTGCATCAAATAAATGCTGCTTGCCTACCCTACTGGATGGATGGATGGATGGATGGATGGATATGAGATGTGGGTCAGAGGGTTGACATGCTGGTCCTTGTATATTTTTGGTGGATATTTCTGTCCATACTGACTGGTCATTTATTTTCTACTGTAGCAGCTTTTGGATAAGCAAAGTCAGTGCTGAGCTTATGTGTGTGCTGTCAGTTTTACTGAGTATGAATGAAGGAAGCAGATGTTGGTACCTGAAAGAAAGCATCCACATGCTGCTTGGGTGCATCAGTTTTCAAGACGGGGTAAGTGTACTTCCCCATCATGTCATATATTGCTCTGACGATGTCTGTCATCTCCTGTGAAACAGAACACAGACACCACGAGTCACGATTAATAAAAACCCACATGGACACATGGAAAAAAGAAGATCCACACAGGAACACAAACCTCTTTGTTGATGTACCCATCTCTGTTGATATCATAGAGGTTAAAGGTCCACTGGAGCTTCTCGGTGACAGAGCCCCTCAGCAGGATGGACAGCGCTGTTACAAAGTCCTGGTGGAGAGAGAGGCATATACAGAATCACAAAGTAAATAAGGGAGGCATTGGGTATGTCTAAAACAGGGCTCTTCAACTCCAGGCCTCGAGAGCCCCTGGAGTTGAAGAGCCCTGGTCTAAAACAATGAGAGTACCAAAGAGCTGAGATGTGAAAATGAGTGAGTATAAAGCAAACCTCAAACTTTATGGATCCTGTGTGTCCTGTGTCAAATGCATTGAACAGGTAGTGCGCGTAGGTGCTGGCATCTGCAGGAGAAGAAGAAAAAAATTGCTAATACACTGGATAGAAACCATGCAGAGGCAAAGATGAATACTGATGCAAACATCACAGCATACACACACAACCTCTTCACCTCCATGTGGAAAGAACTGGGAGTATATTTGCTTGAAGGTATCTTCATTTACAACACCACTTGGACACTCCTGGAAAGAGATGGGGACAAAAGGACACCGAGTAAGAGGATGTAGAAACTGAGCAAACCTACCCTGGAGACAGGTCAAAAAGAAGTAGACTGCAGTGGACGGCTTAACAGGTGGAGTGATAGACTCAGTTGGAGAAATATGAAAGCTGATAAGACACAGATACTGGGTAAACCTAGAAATGATGATGTTTTGTCAAATTAAGGTTGATTAAAATGATTAGAGTCGAATTCCTGACAAACACCAAAAGTACGTCTGATTGCAGGTACAGTTTCTGACCATCACTGGAGAGCATCACTTCTGAGTCTAGTTTTGATAAAGGGCTTTAAACTAAAGAGTGCATCATTCCATAGTAGTTATACTTTATGACAAAAATCTGTAAAAGTAGGGGGAAAAAAGGAAAAAAATTAATATGATCTGCACTAAAATCAAACACTCATGGCAAAGTTATAATTAAATGAAAAATGACTAAAATCACAAAAAAAGGGGGTTGGAATATGCTCCTTTTGAATACATTATATCCCAACAGAGTACAGTTTTATTTATACATCACAAATTCACAACTTACTGCAGGTTACTGTGTGACTACAAACACACACTGTACTATGGCCCATTTATATATAGGAACTGTCATGATCCTGGGTGTGTTGACCCAGCGTTTTAGGTTGGACTTACTTTTGTTTTCTGGTTTTCTGTGTTATGTTTTGCTCTGTTCACTGTCGTGTTCTTGTCATTGGTTTCCCTGCTGTGCACTTTCTTGTTCATGTTTTGTTCCTGTTCATGAGAGTTTTGTATTTAGTGCTGCTGGCCTGTCCAGCCCTGTTATGTCCTTTTGTTTCTGGCTATTAAAAGCTAAGTTTAAGTTTACCCTCACCTTTCCAGTCCTGCGTTGCTGTCCTCTGCCTGCCTGCCTGCCTGCCTGCCTGCCACAGCAGTTACATCATCAGGCATTTGATTATGGAGACATACACATTGTTACTGTAATGAAATCTAACAGATGTACACAAAGAAAAACAAGATACTAATAAAGCCACTTTGTGTCACCAAAATAAATGTAACAGTGTTCTATGCTTTGACTTTGGGCTTTGGCAAACATTTGTTCAGTTTTAAAGAAGAAATTATCCATTTTTTGGTGAGCAGGAATCCTAACGAAGTGCTTGTGTACCTTCAAAACTGTGTGAGCTCTAATATTAGAGTAAATTGAGTTACTGTACAGGACAGCATTGTACAGGAATTTTTTTTGTGAAACTAAGAAAGAAAAAGTATGTCCACTATGATGATAGATGCTCACAGTGATCTCCACATCAATTTTCAGCTATTTAGGCAGACCAGCTCTTACAGTAAAACCCAAAGACTGTATTTACAGGTAGACTATGAAAGTCAAAATATCCTCATCTCCCCCCCCTAGTGGCTGGTAGTAGTATAGGTCAAAAGCCCCACCTCCTCTATGTTGTGTTTATGACACTGGCCATCCACAAGACAGAGTTGTTGTTTTACTAGTGGTGGAAAAACTTAAATACTAAATAAAAATAAAAATTTAATGCAAGGTAAAATAAATTATCATATTATCATCATATCTGTAAGAGGGATTCATGAACGAAACAAACCTGGCATTTTTTGTGTTTCAGGTTAAATGTGCACAAAACCACAGAGAAAGAATTAAAATGAGTAACTTAATCTCACAGAAAATCTGTTTTAATACTGGATCTGTTCCTCTGAATTAAACTGATATTTTTATCATTTATGCTCTAATTCACAGCATTTACAGTTAAGCCAGAGGAAAATTCAAATGGAAAAACTGAAGGTGAAATGCTGCAGTGCATTTTTACAGTCACTTACATTCTTGAAGCCCCTGTAGAGCACTTGGAGCTCTCTTTTACTGAAGTTGGTTTGAGCTTCTAGCTGGTCAAGGCCCTCCGGTCGATGGCACACCATGGTCATCTCCAAGTCATCATCAGCTTTGTCTAAAGGACAAAAGAGAAATAGAAAGAAAAAAAAATCAATATTAAAGAGTAAAAGAGTAGATATAGAGAGGAAGGGACTGGCTATACAGAGGAGGAGAGGAGAGGATGAAAGATGGAGGTGCAGAAAGTTAGAGGTCAGTTTAGCAGCTCTATGCTGCTCCTCTACCAGCCCCATCATTAACAACTCATTACTCTCCTTGCTGGAGGGGAGGGGAAAGAGGACACACCATTGACTCTGACATAACACACACACAAGGTGGTTATGGGGGAACACAACAGTATAAAATTAAGGCATTCCTTTCTTTTAGAGACACTCATCTACACATTTAAACGAGGACACATTTTCCCCCAAGCAATCTACAATGTAATAATTATGCATACTGTTATAACTGTGCATAATTTAATAGAAGTAGTAATAAAAATTCTGAATATGATAAAATGGTCATGGTGCCCCTGTTATGTTATCAGCCCACTGAATGACTGTTATCAGTAGGCGGCCTCCTCCACTAACTTCCAGGCTCAATAGGAAGTTATCATCCCACTTAATGGTGAACGTGCCAACTTGCTGAACAGAAAATAAATAATTTGGAGGGTTTTTTTTATTATTATTTTTAAAAATTTAAGAACATAATACAGAAAAAATAAAATAATGCAGAAAAAAATTCTTGGGTTAAGTTTATTCAGCAAAATAGCTCGTATGTCACTGTTTCCATAACTGTCTGCAGGACACCTAGCAGTGCAAGTCACAGCTTAGCAGATGGTGAGTCATGCTGTGCGTTCACATTTAAGTTCCTAACCAGCTTGTCAAATTAACGATTTCCAAAACATACTGTTTGAATATGTGCATATGAAGAATATCAGCTGATTTAAACTCACTGACCACATTGCATGTTAATGCAAAAAGCAGCCAATCACATGGCAGCAGCTCAATGCATTCAAATAAAGACATGGTCAAGAAGACCTCTTGAAGTTTAAACTGAACATTAAAATGGGGAAGAAAGGTGATTTAAGTGGCATAGCTGCTGGCATAAACAACATGAAACCATGGATCCATCCTGCATTTGTTTTTTCTTGGTACACTTTTGGGGCCCTTAGTACCAACTGAATACAGTCGTCCCTCGCTATATCGTGGTTCACTTATTATGGCTTCATCGTATCGTGGATTTTCACCTATTGCGGGGGTCTCTGGAACGTAACCCCTGTGATAGGTGAGGGATCACTGTATTGTTTATACTCCAGTATAAGTATTGTTGCTAACCATCTCCTTGTTGAATCTATGCTATGAAGAATTAAGGCAGCTCTGAAGGTGAAAGAGGGCCTAACCCAGTACTAGCAAGGTGTACCTGATGAAGTATATTGAAATCCCTAATAATCTGTATTGGTATTAGCCACAAAAACCCAGTTGAGGTGCTAATTAAAACTGAAAAGGGCCACTGAGTGGTGTGTTATGATTCCAGTAGTAGGCATTAATAAAATTAGTAAATGCCAGAATCTAAATAAATAAATAAATATCTTGGTTTTGCTGAAATAATGAGCTGCTGAGTTTAATGAAGGCTTAATGTCTACCTGACTGAGCAGCATGAGACAAAGCTCTCATTATAAGCTGATAAAATTCTCAGAAACTTTTGCTCTTTTAATTTATTCTTGCGAAATTTAGGTTGGCTACTGGACGCTATAAAAAGGGGCTTATTAGTAGAATCTTCCACAGACTTCAGCATGTTAGCGTCAGTCAAGCTCTGTGAAAGACTGCAATTAGCTAGTTTGTTTTCCATGGAAATTGTGGACAATTTTCCCTTTTGTCAAACTAGTCACTAAAATAAAGTCAGTATTGCACTGATTGCTGTCATCACAAAAATTTAGCTTGTTGTGTTTTGATTGGTGTTCAGCAGAGATCTAAAGCTAAATCTTTTGCAAGGCTCCCATCCAGCTTTAATTGGTGTCACAGGGTGCAAGGTTCACTCTGTCCTTGGCAGTCCAGATTTTGAAACATTAACAGTTTTGAAATGAGATATTTCCATCTGTGTGGCAAAACCATTAGTGCTTTGTGAAGCTTCATTACACCAGTCCCTCTTCAGTTCTATTCTCTCAGTGAATGATGGGTACTAAGTCAGCATTTCACTGAGGAAGGCAAAGACTGCTTTATCTCACTGTTAAATTAAGCCTCAGCCATGAGTCTAACCTTTACAGATTCAGAATCCAGTGCTTTACAGAAAACACCTAAGGTCTGCCACCACAGCTTAAATCAGTAGAATGGGTCTGAATTTTACCATCAGTTATGATGTAACACCTCTTTGAACAGCTGATTCAAATGTGTCTATCAAATGTAGACACAGAATGCTTTGAAATTCTGAGAATGGTATCATGCGCAATATTACTAACCAGAGTGCAAGTCAATTTAAAGAATTCACCATAAAAAATATTTATTATGTTATTCAGCAAGTGCTTGCTGAATTGTGGCCTCACATTTTCTAGTTTATGTGAGCATTATAACTTTATGACTTTGTGGAACTTATAATGTTGAGTTGTAGTCTTTTTATATAGCTCCTTACCCCTCCTCCCTCTTCGTGTTCAACACACACAAACACAGGTACCTGCAAATACACACACACACGCACACACACACACACACACACACACACACACACACACACACACACACACACGTAGGCACGGTCACACATCACTTGAAGGTCATTTTCTTCATCCCAGCAGATCAGACATTGTCAGCATCACACTGGGTGGAGGTTCTGAGGTTAAGGCTCCACAGATTAATATGTCACAGATTCATTTTTTTTTTTTTTGCTTTGGTTTTAGATTATATAGCCATACAATCTGGGATTCATGCACCTTGCAAAATATGCATTCCTCTGATAGGTCTCTATGGTGCATATTAAATACCTAACCATACCAGAATAGTCAGTGTCACACTCCAAGCCAAATAACCACCGGACAGGACGTCCCAATTCAAAGTACAAGTTTCATTCTTATTTTTGAAGTAGCATATATTCCATCTGTATCATATGTACTTATAAAGGACTGCTTTATAAAGAGCTTTTATATTTTGACATACACAGCACGTGTAAACAAGTAGATCAACTATACCTAGGTTTGGGAAGGGAGGGTGTCTGATCCTGTGCACAACTGGAAAAGTCCATTGAGCTAACTGGTGATTTAGGGCTATTAAAATCAGTGGATCTGGGGTAACTAAACTTTAAGAACAAATACCTCACAGAAGTGATGGTGAAGCATTAGTTAACACACATTTAATCAGTAAAACTTCCCCAGAGGATAAAAGCTACACTGATGATCAGAAGGAAATAATGAATTAAAGTAAAACCAAATGTAGGGAATTCTCAGGATATCCAACACTATGGTATTAATATGGATTTTAAAAACCAAACATCAATTAACATCTTAGACTACAAGCTGTGGAATTAATGCCAACATCAGTGTCACTGTTAAAATACAGAGATTTTCTTAAATCTTGACTTTCATTGAGCTGTAGCTGTGTGAGGCTCGGTTTTCTTTATACTACATGACAGATAATGTTTCGGAACGGCAGCAGAATTATCATAAGTGGAAGAAGAAATGCATGTATATGAGTCAGCTGCAGATTCGCATCATTAAAATGAGCAGAGGAAAGATATATACAGTCCTCCACAGTAGTTCCCTGCTATGTGTAGTTAATGACAGAAGTTCAGAATTCATGTGGGTAAGAGTGTAAATCTGACAACAGAACAGCCAGGAGCAGTTTGCATTTATTCACTGCTTTTTTTTTTTTTTTTTTTTATTTCATTTATTCACATTTTCTTTTTGTTTCTTGAGAAAAATATAGCATTCGCACATTAATAATACAGATCCTTTTTTGCTGGTTGACAGCCAAACAGCAGTGAAAATCTCTGACTTTGCTGCTGACTTAGTGGTGGATGATAGCATTATAATGACTCACCCTCCACGGTGATGACTCCCAGTAGGTGCAGCATTTTGACGGCCCCACAGCACAGCAGAATGATGGCTATGGTATGTAAACTGTTCTCACTCTCCTCCTCTCTATCCATTTTGATTATTTTCTTCTTTCCTTTGGGTTCGTTGTTTATCCTGAAGCTTTCTGTCTTCAACTTTTCTCTCACTCCTTTTTAGCCCCTTCTAGTTTTCCTTGTGATGCATAACTTTGCACAATATAGAAAGAATGCACTCCAAACTTTTAAACACCGACTGTGGTTTTTCACCACAATCCTAAACAAAGTTGGCTTGCATTTCTCTTTCCTGCTCTCTCTGTCTCTCTCTTGTGATTATAAACTTTCCATCAGTCTTGCTTTCTCCCACAATGAAATCAGCACTCACCTGCCTCTCTCTGTCTCTGTCTTTTTATCCCCCCCTTCTCTCTACTCCCCGGGGCATCTTCCTCTCTTATCCTGACCTTCGCTCTATCCCACAAACACCCTCTCTCCCCACAGAGCCCCCCCCCCCCCCCCCCCCCCCCCCGCGGTATTACAGTCAGTGTCCTTCACTCTTCTGGGCTTTACAGTGAGCACACTGTAACAATGATAAACTCACCTTCCACTGTGTAACCATATGTGGGGTTTTTTTGTGATTGTGTGTGAGTTCATGAGCAGATCAGCGCTTGATTAATTACTCCCATAAAGACACACAATCAGCCTAAAAAAAACCCAAAAACCCACAGCTTAATTTACCACAAAGTGACTTTTCTAAACACACCCTTCATATACCTTACTCTACAACATATACAACGCTTTGTCTAAATGACTACCTACAAATACACCCAGTGAGGCAACATCCATTTTAATTTGCCCTGTGGGTTTTATAAAAATTTCAGCCAGCCTGAATAACAAGAGTATAGGGGACTATAAGAACTGCTATAACCAGGGTGTATCAGCAGGGGGCAGCAAACCCTAACATAGAGAACAGTACTATGAGTTATTAAAATATGATGCACATTTTAATTGGTGTTGTTCATATTTAGCTTTCTAATAGAATATCAGTGTAGTGGCCAATGTGATAAGCAGAACAAAATACCCTTTTCTCTCAAATAAAATGTGTTTTTCCTTTCTTAAAATATGAAGGAAGCAAAGTATGTGTTCACATAGTCAAAATCACAATGAAATAAATAATGAATTGTAAATTCTGCACATTTACGGAGATGACACTCATTTAAAGTCTTTATGTGTATGCAAAGAGAGCTGCAAAGGCCCGACTGAGCTGAGGAGCAGCCCCTGACTCGCAGACTGCAGGGGGCTCTGCTGTATCAAGAGGTTTCCCACAGAGTTGCCGATTGCAGGTTTGCTTTATTTACTGTTGTGAAATTACAGCAGCAGTGCTGGGGAAAATTTAATTTAGTGGCAAGAGTAGAATTTAATCCAATTTGCCAGACATTTGCTCATTAGTATAAATGATTAAGCATATTCTGTGTTGTGTTCATTAACTGTCTCTAACCGGGATTACTGAGAAGCATTTCTCTTGAGACGTTATTCACAGGTACAATGAATGAACAAAACACTTTGCAACAAATGATACACACCAATTCACAGGTGTACTCGGATAGGATAACAAACTGACACCAGATTAATAGTGGAAAGCTGAGAAGTTTATTTTATAGCAGACCTTTCCTTTATAGCAGATCCTTCCCTAGCACTTTATGCCAGCTTTCTTCTAAAGTAGAAGGTTTTGAAAAGCAAATGGATTTCTGTGTCTGAAATGACCAAATTTAGAATATCTCCTCTCCATGGCGTCACAAAGATGCAAGAGTAGAAAAAAACCTTCAGAAACAGACAAACTGAGCAGTCTGAAGCCTGCGCTTTGGCTCACAGGGACTAGTTATAGTGTATACACTGACTTTATTATTCAAAGTTCCATGTTATACAAGCATAACTATGATAGATAATGAGCAAAAGCATAAAAGGTCCCCTGTAACACATTATCACTGAGTGAAGCTGTCACAGGACAGGCCCTCAGTCCATGATGTTTGATACACTGAGTGAAATAATACTTTTGCACGGGCAACCTATCTTTAATGCTTTGAAGCCTCCAACTACAGCAGTTATTCAGTTTACTAACAAACAGCTAACAGTTTCCGTTTGGCATATGCTCACCATCTTTGTTTATGCTCACGTGCACACACCCACACACAGTTGGCAAAGCTCCGTGCAGGCTGCTAGGAGTTCTTACTGATACAAGAGAGGATGGAAAACAAAGGCAGAGCAGTCTTGTACAAAGGTATTTTCTAGTTCTACTCTATTTTGCTAAAACTATGTGAATTGGCAGGTATCTGTGTTTGGAAATGCAAAAGAGTACAACATTGGTTTTCTAAATTAATGAAAGATTTTAAGAAATCTTGTAGTGTTCATTTTTATTTCAACAAATGGAAACAGTAAATATGATATTAAAAAAAAGGTTTCTCACGGAGACACACTGTAATACATTTAAGACAGTAGAGGACAAATAGATTTTGGAGTAAAAAGAAACACACTTCAAAAACAAAAAACGCACACAAAGACTTACTAATTTAATACTGATTCTATCCCACTGTAGCAAATCCTCCTCATCCAAACAGTGATGTCAAGGCACAGAGAAAGTGAATGATGTAAGTGACTATTACACCATGGACAAAACTACAGAGCTGCTATTACTTAGCTTTGATACATTTTTTTTTTTTTGCAGTTACAATGAAATAAAATCTTTGCTTGGTCTTTGGGTTGACCACTAGATGGTGCTACACTGTGTTGAGCACAGGATGTGTATATTTGAAGTGATGGCCACATCGTTCTTGTTTGGTCCCTGATGGAGGCAAAAACACTGGCTTTGATTGGCTATCATGCTGCTCCAGTAACAAGTAAATGAAATAGACTGTGTACAAGAGTCTGTGTGATCCTCTTCCTCACATAGTAGTTAAGCTATCCAAGGCTACATTTAAGTTTATGTCCCGGTGCAAGTCGTTATAACAGAGCTACGGATGTAAACATCACCCAGTTCTATGTTTCTTATGTGAGCATCTCAAATATATTTTCACACTAGGATAAATTTGTGATTTTTAGATCACAAAGAATAAAAATTTGCATGTAATTTGACCTCAGATGTAATGAATTTACACATAGGCACATTCATTTGAATGTTCAGTATCATCATATCTCACATCTGAAATCATGAATGCCACATGTGCCTTTTTTTCAGTATCAGTAGATAATATTAAAACCTACAAATGGAGAGTTTAAGCAAAAGTTTAGCCAGAACATTCTTTTAATTATGAATTATTTTCTTCAAGAACAATTGATTCATTATTTTGTGTTCATCAAATGCTCAGAAGAAATAGGAGCAGGCATAGATTTCTGTTAAATAAGGTAATGCTGACTCATTATGAGCCTTTGGGAGGTTATTATCATGTTTGAAAGTTACTTGGCGCTGACTGAGGTGTGACACATATGGACAGAGCTCCAACTGCAGCATCTTCTGATTCAAAAATCCTCTTTTTGAACACATGAATGTGCCGTGGCTGGATATAACTGGTCATGTAACTTTTGCAAAGTTTTCATTGAACAGGTGAGGTCTAGAAACCTACATGATTCATGTTCCACAACAAAATCTGCAAACTTAGCAAGTAAAGAAAACCTAAATAAACCCAACCTAGAAAGCCACCTCCAGAGCTTCACTTCCATCTGCTACATAACCTATTATAAGTTGTGGAGTCTGACAGTGACCAACAGCCTGAACTCTTTTCTTTCAGAGTGTGTTCAGAGTATTAAGGGGTGGCCTGAGCTGTCAGCAAAGAAAGACTACCTGCCACACTCCCCCAACAAGTACTCTATCACAAAAAAAATACCCTCTTACATCTGTACACACCCTCTTCCTAAAGCCTATGAAGAGGATTTAA
Organism: Archocentrus centrarchus; assembly: GCF_007364275.1. Taxonomy (NCBI): domain Eukaryota; kingdom Metazoa; phylum Chordata; class Actinopteri; order Cichliformes; family Cichlidae; genus Archocentrus; species Archocentrus centrarchus. Next base: position 15,524,107 of record NC_044355.1, on the reverse strand, counting down.
CTCCTAGCTTTCTCCTGACCACTGCTGCCTCTGGCATTTAATGCTGCACTAATTTCTTCCCCATCTCTTCCTTTCTTCTGTTTCCCACAGAATCCTTCTTTCTCCTCCATTTCTTATCTCTCTCACTCTGCCAAACTCTCCTCTCAGTCCGCCACTCTATCTGCGCCATGCTCTCGCTTTCTCTCTAGTACTGTGTCCTGTAATCCTTGCCAGAAAGTGTGTCATTTGCATAATCTGAATTAGCCTAATCTGCCATCCTGGCCGGCTGGAGAAGGGTTCCTCTTACTGGCCTCTGCATGGTGGTGCTTGCTCTCCAAGAAAGAGGCAATTCCAATAGCTGTGAGCAACAGTATAAACCATGGAAAAGCTGAACATATAATCATGTTTCACGGAGTGAATTTGAGCCCTCATTCTGAGACATATTGTTTTCCACAGTCAATATTCAAGTCATGGGACACAAGCCCAATCCTTTACTGGCCTTCGGGTGGTTTACTGAAGGTCTGGTGTCTTGTTATGATTGAAAGCACACACATAAACACAGAAAACCAAATTCATCCAGTCACATGGGCTCAAACAAGACAAAAATCAAGAGTTATTGATGAACAAAGCATTTAAGCACCCATGTGTGTAAAGCCACACACACACACACACACATCTCTATGTGCATGCTGACTTTCAGCCCCTGAAGGAGGACTGTTTGGATTGTTAAAGTATGTTCAAACAAACACAGGAAAGTATGTCACATACAGTATCGGTTTGCCACTGTTGATTATGTTTAGGAGAAGGCAGTTAAATACGGCTCATTTAGACACACATAGCAGCACGCCAATATTGATTTTTGAGTAAACACATGTCTAGACTGCAGGAATACACAAACACATATACACAGAGAGTCAGAAACACATACTGCTGGATGCCAAGAGGATGAGGATGATGAGATGACTTAATAAGCACTCACACCAGCTAATGGGAGTGTGGGTGATGCAGAAAGGGAGCAAATGAGAGAAAGAACAGTGGCACAAAAGTGAGAGTGGAGGAAAGGAGAGGTATGGAGATGAGAGTTCCAGGAACAGATTGTGATGGTGGTGATGGTGATGGTGGTAATGGCAGTGATGGCGGTGGCATGTGAGAGTGTAGGGAAAATTAGAAGAAAGTAAGATGAAGAGGAACAAGCGTAGGAGGAAAAAATGGGGGAAAACAAGTGGGAATAGAGAAAGCAGCAGGGGCAAATAAAGATGTGAAACTGACAAAAACAATAAGAGGAAGAGGTTCATGGGCGGGCAGGGATGAAGCAACTAGCAAAAGGAAAGGAAGATAAGACAAAAAATAAAAGGATAGAGGGAGGAGATTGAGACAACATTGCTGCGGGGAGTAAGTGAGGGAGGCAGTGAGAAACAGAAAATTTGCCGGGGAGCAGGAAAAAAAAAATGCCAGGTGAAAATTCTTCTAGAGAGATGAGCTGTCAGAGGCCACCGCAACAGATGAGGAGGAAAACAGGAGCGAGCCTGCCAGACAAGACAGTAGGAGAGAACTCCCACCAATGAGAGCCTGTCAGACTCAAAAAAAAAAAAAAAAAACTTGGCAGAAAATGAAGTAAGTTGAGAGAAGAACAAGCATCCTTGATGAAAACAGACAGTCCAGACAGGCATGTAAACATTCAAGCAGGTGCAGGACACAAACAGGGTGAGGGTATTTTCTTTCATGACACAGGAGTGATGAGCTCATGCCCAGAAGATCAATCATGTAGAAATCTAATCTCACCACATTATAGCCATGCACTGTCCCTCATTTTCAATGTTGCTGTCAGTGTTGTGAGGATAAGTTATCTGCAACTCCACAGAAAGAAATGGGTGCCTGCATACGCACCAGCCCCTGCTGCACTAATCCTGCATAAAGCTAACATGTCAGAGCAGGAGAAAGATGCTGAAGTAACAACAGCTGAATTACAAACAATTCATCCCCCCCCCAAACAGCTTCACAGCTCCCCATCCCACTCTTTTTTATCTCTTCGCAGTGTATTTGTTGAGGTAAAAAGGCTTGTTTTCATTTGCAGCAAGATTCAGATTTCACGCGTTTCCACAACCACCACATTTTTCAAAATAGCAACAAATTTACGCCTAGCTCTTTTAGCGCCCTTAGGGAAAAGTGTTTGTTTGAGCTAGCGGTGGGGTGGAAAAGCTTATTCAAAATATGAAACCAGCCATATGCACTGATTTGGAAAAGGTCCTGCTTGGACAGAAAACTGATAACAGCCTGCCTCAACAAATAAGTTTAAATGACTATTAATAGGGGGTGGGATTTTTTTTTTTCAGTCTGGCACTGATCTCCTGCTCACTGTGCCCATTCACTGAAGTAGCCACTTTGGATTTGTAAGACTTGTATAAATGAGGTTTACGGGATTTTTCCTGGAATGAGTAATGAGGGAGTAAGACATTTCTTACAGGCAACAGGTTTTTCATAATATCCCACTTCTTGCTTCATCTGCAAATTTGCATCTCTCACTATCTCAGTCTCTTTCACACGGCCTTGACTTACTTAGGAAAACCCCAATCTCTTCAAAAAAAACCCAAACCCCACCCCACCCACCCCAAAACCCACATCTTTTGTTGCCATGGTTACAGTGCTTCCAAGGTAACAGCAAGTCAGAAAAGCAGTGTGTGAGCAGAGTGACAAATACCTTCGACATGTGTGTGTGTGTGTTCACCAGCGCCGAGGCTCGCGTCTGAGCATGCGGCCAGACAGACAGACAGACAGAACAACGCACACTCACACACATGCGCAGGCACACACACAGACCAAAAAAAAAAAAAAAAAAAAGCCAGCTCTTAGATTCCTCCCGCGGTTTGCTGTGTCAAAAAAGATAAGCTCAACAACAATCACATGGGTGCACAGACACTGCCTCGCTGAAAGTTTGTTGTAGAATAAGCAGATCCACTTTTTTCCTTCTGGGAACACCTGTTGGTCTCTAAATTTCTTCATTTCTCTCTCTCCAAACCATCTGTCCCCCCCCCCTTCTTTCACTGCATCTTAACTGAAATACCAGCATTTATTAATCTTTGCAGCTTTTGTACCTGTGCTGTACATTTGTGCTGGAGTGAGCGTGTGTGAAAGCGACAATGAAAACACACTGTTAAAAGTTTCACCGCCCCTATGTGTGCATCCACGCCTATGTGTCAATTAAAAAGAGAAAAAAAAAAAACCCACGTTATGTTTGTGTGTGAGTATGTATGTGTGTGTGTTTATGTTTGTGTGTGTGTATTCCCTCACCCCTGGATGGCCTCCTCTGCTTGGTCTGCATGGTCAACGTGCCCACCACAGCCCCCATGTTTGCTGCCGTCGTTGTGGAAACAAGTGCGTCTGTATGTTGAAGTCTGTGTCTCTTCGTCACGTGTTTCAGCGGCTAGAACGCACACGCACACACTCCCTCGCCCTCTTTCCTCCTCTCATCCTCTTCTCCTCTCTCTCCACCTCCTCTCTCAATGGCTGCTCTAGGCAGAAACCCTCCTTCCATGATCCCCTCTTTCATCCTTTCTCACTCCATCTCGTGGCGCTCCTCCTCTCTTCCTCTCCCCCCCCCCCTCTTTCTCCCCAAACTCCTTCACTCCCTCCCTCCCTCTCAGCTCCTTGTTTTTCATTAGGGGCTGTAGTTGCCCTCCCCCTTTCCATTTCTCTCTCTCTCTCTCTCTCTCTCTCTCTCCATCTATCACCCTCCCACCCTCACAGTGAGGCAAGAGCCCGAGAGGAGCATCAGTGATTCAGTATGAAATCGCCAGGATGTTGATTCACTAAATTATAAATTAATATTGGTGTACGCATTGATTTGTCGATGATAATGCCGCATGAATCACTCTGAACAAAAACAACAAACATGCCCTGTTACATCCGCACACCTAAAAGCATCTGTTTCCCTCTGATGGAGAACAAATATGCAAATAGATACAGGCTCAACTGGAGAGGTAAATATGAATCATGGAGTGGAGGGGGAAACATGCGAATGTGATGGGAATTATGAAGAGCCCTGAGCTTTACTTCCTCAGCATTATGATTAGTTCATGAAAAGGCCACTTCAGTCCATCAGCACCTCCACTGACTTCATCCATCGTTCTTGTTAATCCATTCTTACCCACAAGCAGGATGGTGAGTGAGTGAGTGAGTGAGTGAGTGGCGGCATATTGGCTCCATGGGTCAGAAGAAAAAGCTGAAAGGATGTGAGAAAAGGGAGAGATTAAAGCATGGGGGGGGGGGGGGGGGGGGGGGGGGGGCAAAGGATGAGAAGAGTGAGATATTTAATAGGGCCCTAATAGGGATCAAGGCAAGTGTCAGATAATATTGCAAGAGTGTGTGCTATTCCCTTTAAGAGCTGTACACACATGGATGAAAACACATTTTAATTACAGATTAATCAATACAAACAAAGTGATGAAAGTATGAGAAAACGAACTGGGAGACAGTCACAAATGACAAACCAAATGTGCTGTGCTGCACATGAAAGACTGAAGACTGTAAGCTGAAACACCACTTTGTGAAAAAAGTTATAAGTAAAATACTAGTAAATATAGTTAAATATAGTATAGTATTAAAAGTGAAATCTTAATGCAGACTGGTTCCTTACTAAATGCTGTATTCACTCCATGGCTACTTTAGGTAAACCTGTATAATCTTCAGCTGTCTGCCAGGTGGTGTTGTACTGGACTGTATTGCACTCATATATATAAATACATAATTTAAAGTCAGTTGTCGGCCACCGGCCACCGCCCGACACACACTGCACCTAACCTCTACGCAGTGACGTGCAGTCAGGGGAGGCAGGTGAGGCACGGCCTCACCTGTCATCGTGGAAATATAAAATTAAAAAATAAATTAAATGGTTATATTCATTCAGTGATTTGTATTTTAAAGTTCTTTTCCATTTAACTACACCATTTTTAGATTAGTTTTTTCAAAATCGCTGAATTTTCGCATTTGCCGGTCAAATACTAAGAGACGAACGGTGAGGCACCAGCCCGGCGAGCCGCACCACGGATTGCGCAATCCGTGGTGCGGCTCAGTATAGTCATTGCCAATGACTACTAACTGTGCTGGCATGCTATGCAGTGAGACCGGATTACTTTCCGGTCTCACTGCACTTTTACTATATGAACTAAATTTCCATATTTTAGCTGGTGTATATAATGCACAGTTTATTTTTTGTTTTTTTCATTAACAACTGTATGTGTGTGTAATGCATTCTTGTGTTGAGCGATCATGAAACTGCTGCGAAGAGACACTAGGTGAGGCACGCAGTTCTCGTGCCTCATGGTAGGGGGCGCTGGTGATCCCAGGGACTCTACGACTCCTCGGCGGCAAGCTACCATAAACAGTTAGCAAGGCCAGTTAGTTTTTCCTGTTGCTTGGCCTTATGTTCAACATGGAAGATTACATAACTCAACTGAAAGAATTTTCTAAACTGGACTTTCAATCGAAGCAGAAGATAATAATTAAAGGAAGACCAACACCGGAGCTAAAAGGTTTGCTTCAGACTATGTTAATGTTAAACAAAACAACTGTTGCCAATCAAATGGTGAATAAGCTATATGTTTGTAAATCTGATGTGATGACGTCAGTGCCTCACCAGTCACGACCCTCACCGCACGTCACTGCCTCTACGATGCCTCCTGCGGGTGGTGGGCCTACAGGAGGGCGGGCCCATGTAACTTTTTCGGGCTGCGCCCGGCCGAGCTCCAAGAGCTAATGCCCGGCCACCAGACGCTTTACCTCGAGCTCCCTCCCCGGGCCTGGCTCCAGGGTGGGGCCCCGGTAACCCTATCCCGGGCAGGGTAAACTGTTCCCTTGCTGTTACAAACATAGGGGTCTTCTGAACCGCTCTTTGTCTGGACCCTCACCCAGGACCAGTTTGCCATGGGGGACCCTACCAGGTGGGACAAGCCCCCGGGCAACATAGCTCCTGGGATCACTGGGACACACAAACCCCTCCACCACGATAAGGTGGCGATTCATGGAGGAGTACTTAAATACAGTTTAAGTAAATAAGTACGACACAGTTCAGGGTTAAGCACATTTTTTTAAAATAAAAGGGGAGGACAGAATATTAGGAATAAAGCCCAACACAACCCCCTCCTTCAACCATGGGCCCTATAACAAACATATAGTTGAATTTAAACATTTCCAACAAAATCACCAAAAACTGACTGTAAAAATATTCTTCAAACTTATAATTTAAAGGCTGGTATATTATATTACATGACAACAGTTACAGTACTGGCTTTGTGATGGACTGGTCAGAATATACTCTATCTCTCACCCAGTGTCAGCTGTCATGGGAGGGGCTCCCCTGTAATTGTGACTTGGATAAACAGTTAAGAATATATATGACTGGATGGTCATTAAAGCGTTTGCTCAAAAGAATAAATGTAATGTTTTTTTGGTTTTTTTGTTCTAGCTTAGCAACAAGAATAATCCCCTCAGTGGAGCTGCAGAGGTGAACAACTTTAGGTTCCAAGGAATCAATAAGACACTTGTTATCACCCATCTTCTCTCTGATGAAGAATGCTCACAAGCAACTGTACATAGGGAAACTTCTGAAATCTTTTGCAGAACTTTTTTTCCAGAACAGCCATAGAAAGCATCCTAATTAGAAACATCACACCCATCCCAGCTACAGCCTGTTCACCTTACAGGCCATCTGGCAAGTGAGATAGAAGCATCCACTGCTGTACAACCAATTTAGTTCTTCTAATTCATCCTCCAAACTCCGCCACAAAAATTGTTTTATTTTTATGACCTGATTATATATTCATTCATTTATAATTTATTTAAGCTTTCTGGGAATAAAGATACTAAAGTTTTGTTATGCAACTGTGTTATATAATGATAATTAAACTGAATACAAAACTGGTGAGAATCTTAATCTGTAAAATAAACAGTTATCACACCTGTCAACTGCCTGTTGTAGAGAGCAGTGGCTCTGGATCCTGCATACAGATTATTATACAGACAGCCAGCATGAACATGCTCTGCTCTCTTGTAATCACAACATTGGAAAATTGCATTTTTAGCTGTGATCAAGGTTATGGTTTCTTTTGTGGGGGAAATCTTTTTTTTTTTGTCCCCCATAGGATGGGGGGTGGGGGGTGGATGGGGGGAGGAACCGTGTTTAGCAGAGATGCAGTTGTTTCCACAAATGTTTTTTCAGTAAACGATTTGGAAAATAGTCACAGTGTCCTTTTATATCAAGCCAGCCGTCCGTAGTAATGCCTCCACAAATGTGCCAACAGCTTTGAAAATGGGGCACTTTTTGTCAGCTGATGGTGAATAATGAACAAAGCGAGATTGTTAGGAAGCCATATGGACAGATTTAGCAGAAAAGATTTAGTTTGGTGAGCAAAAGAAACTGCAATCTGCTTCTGTTAAAATGTGCTCATGAATGCTCTGATGCATTTTTTTTTTTTCTTCGCACAACAGCGAGAGAGACAGAATGGACAGCAGTGGGGTGTAATTCTTTCACCCTGCCTACATGCACACACACAGACACACACACATATATACACACACATTCGTTTTGCACATGCATCAAGCATGACTGTCTGATCATAGGATGAGGTCTCTGTGGATGCTAGTGACATGCAGTAGGCACAGTAGAGTCTGCTATACACACACACACACACGCACACACACACACACACACACACACACACATACACACACACACACACACACACACACACACACACACACACTGCTCTCCCTCCTTGTTTGCCCTGCTATATAACTGACTGCCTGAATTGTGCCTATAGGAATTTACAGGCTTCCAGAATTATTTCCCTCTATCTTTGGTGCACCCTTCTTCTTCTTTAGCCTTAAACTACATCTATCCATCTCTCTACACCCGCTTTTTCTATGAATTTGTCTTCAGGCACACAGCCTATGTCCACACACCTATATCTTGCCATCTCTCCCCATAAATCTCTGTGCTTGTATCAGCCTAGTGTTCCTGTCGTTCCAAGCAGTGTTCCCAGCTTGTTCCAATCTCAAATCTCCGTCCCTCTCTATCTCCCCACAGTCTCTGACAGGCCCGTTTCCACACGTTGACAGAAATGTTTCTCCATCTAGTAATCATTTCAAAATCTGTCTGTAGTGCAGAGAGGAAGAGTGAAAGGTTGGAGTGTGTGTGCTTGTTTTTGCACTTGTGTGTATAATATTGCTACAGAACTGCCTGGTGTTTCCCTGCAGGCATGTGAGCGAATGGCTGCAGACTGTTTTACAAGACCCCTGTCAGACTTTAAAGAAAAGATGATATGAGACAGAAGAGAGGAGAGAGCAGCAAGAGCAGGAAGAGGTGTGAAAGGTATATATATATATATGCCTCTTTCAATACTGCATGTAAGGAGGAAGGAAAAAGCAGTAGAATTGAAGATGGAAACATATTTGGCAATGAAAGATGAAGAAGGGGGGGGGGGGGGGGGGGCATGAGGAAGAAGCACACCAGAAGAGCTTCCAGCGGGAGATTAGAGTGCGATGCAGAGAGAGAATGAAAGAGTAAGAAGTGGGTAACAAGAGCCAGAAGAGTGGGCGAGTGGTATTACAAGAAAGAAAAGGCAGAGGAGAGCAAGTGGGACATGCAAACACCACATTTCCAGAGATGAGGATGGTGGAACAAAAAGAATTAGCAGAAAAAATGGGGGAGGGAAAATAAAACTCTGAAGATTTTGATTAAGATTAAAATGCTGAGTGGAAGCTTTAGAAAAATCAAGTGAATAAAGTCAAATCTGCACATTCAGACCCACCTCAGTGCTAACCTGCAGGGCGAAAAATCCACTAAAACTCCCCCATTTCCAAATTAAGGATTCTTCCCAAGAGTTATAGATTATGAATCAATCATGGCACACAAGGCTTTGGCAATTACTCATCAGGGGCTTTGAACAGGGGACATGTCTATTAGGAAAATCAATACTAATATCTATCGCTGTTGAAATGACTTCTCACACTGGTGCTTCTCTGTATCTTTATTAGCAAACACATCCTAAGCCTCTTACAGGCACCTATCAAATTATGGAAAAAAGGGAATACTTAAAGGAACCTCTGCTATTGATCTGTTTTTATCAAGGGAGAGGGCTAAAGTTGGAAAAAAAGAAGAGGGATGGAGGGTGGTAAGTAAACAAATGGAAAACAAGGAGGCAGAATTGAAGTGTAGAGAAATAAAAGAGATGTAAAACACAAAAGAGTGAGACAAAGCAGGAGATAGAGTCTGAATGTGGTAGAGATTTAAATTAGAATCAATGAAGAGAAAACAAAAGTGAGCAGAGGAAGTAACATAGTTTTGGCTTAATTGTTATTCTTACAGCTAACTGGACTGACATGGGATGTGAGGTCTTTGTAAACATGGCACAGGAAGCAGCAATGGGAAGATATTCAGATTTGATATTGGGCTGTTTTTTTTTAACCTACAGTGTAAAAGGAAACAAAAGGAACTGCAACTGACAGTCAGTCTAGATGTCCTGGCAGCACTTTGGGCCACAGCTCCAGCAGACAGTGTTTAGTTGTGCATGTGAATGTCAGTGAATGTAATGATAAATGTCCACCATGTCTTGTTTTTCTTACAGATCCACCTGGGTTTATTTCATTTAGCAGGTAATTGATGCTGTTCATCTTACCTTTGTCTTTCCTTCACTCTGCAGCACAGCCTTTTATTTCTCAGAGGTCACAAAACAAACTCCAAGACATGGATTCACTTGGTGACAGGTGGGGTGGGGTGGGGGATGGGGGGTAGCTAGTTTGTGAATAATTAAGAATAAAGAAATAAAAGCTAAATGGCCCGTGAACCATGACTGGATTAGTATTTTCCTTTATTCGGCTCTCTGCTGTTCCACTTAAACCTTACAACAGATTTTAGGATTCATGTTATTTTAGGCATGAAACAGTTTCTGCATGCCTTAATTTGCATTGTTGCTGTATTTAAATAGCAATTTTCATAGTGTATTTCATAATATTTGTGGCTATATTAAAACTTACTCTACTTACTTACCCTAGAGATTGGGTTGAAAATATGTGTATTAAATCATTTTTTTTTTATTCATAAAAAAGACAAAGCACAAGGTGATGCCAGGCCTCTTTACTCTTTACTGTAGTCAGTAGACAGACTGAATCGCTGTATTGCTATCCACTGATGTCTGTTAACCGCTGAAAACAGAGCAACTTTGATCTGAATATAAATTCATTTTCTTTTGGCATTAAATGCAACATTGGCAACATTTGCTACTCTCACTATATGAGTGTCATTTCAGCTGTCATATTAATTTAGCTCAAATGATGTGCATCACTGCTGTCATAGCTGTGCATACAGGCTGAACCATATAGTCAGGGCTAAGTAGCTATCTATATTCATCATCTCCATTTCACTCATTGGCTCCAGTATTACAAAGGCCTGAAGGCAAGCACAAGGCTGGACGGTCTACAGAGATAAATTGCATGGAAAATGTTGTTTATCTTTGAAGAACTATGCAAAGCATTTTCCTGCAAATATTATGTAAATGAGGTATCCTTATATATACAGTTTATTGATTTTCTTATATAATGCCTGAACGTGGGTTTAATTTGCAACACTGACAGAGAATCTTTAATTTTGATCACATTTTTTAAAACTGGAAAGCATGTTTGCTGTGAATATCTGCATGGTACAGACTTGAATATAAAGAAATATGAGGTCTAAGGTTCTACAGCAGTATCACAATCCCATCATTGCACCTACACACAACACACAAACACATACATGCTTTGGGCATGAGATTAAGCAGAAAGCCATTTTCATGATGCCATGTGCCTAATAAAGCTCTTTTGCTGTCCTAATTGGCCCTTTTGGTGCACTTCTTTTGATGTGCGGGGATGCAAGAGAACTATAAAGCCCATTAAAGAAACAGAGATCCTCTCTTCTCAACCCTTTAGCCCTGCAGCAGATGAAAACATTGAGCCAAACGCACTTGTTCTTCAGAAGACCCACACGCATAAACACATTATATTTACATGTATTCTACTGCCCCCAATGCTAAAACCCTACATGATTAGTGAAACTTCAAACAGGTGGAATGATCTTAGAGTAGGACAAGGCTGTACTGTGCAAAACTCAGAACACAAAGTGATGTGAGGGTTTGAGAGAGCTGAGAAGAAAGAAACCAAGAGATAAACAGCAAAGGGGGACGAAGAGCCATAGATCAAGAAGGGAACTGTGTGGCGAATACAAGGGGAAAACTTGAAGGGACCGACACATAAAAGTCAAGATGAGGAGGTGAAATGAGGTGAAAGTGGGCAAGACAAAGAGAGAGTCAGGGAGAGAAAGAAAACTCACTTGACAAAGCAAGAGGGTAGAGAAAATTGAAAGCAGAGGCAGAAACAAATGGAGCAAACTGGACAGGGAGATGAATGTGTCGGTAAGTTTCAGGTTTTGTAGTTTATAGCCGCTGGGAAATATTTCACAGGAGCAGAGTAGTTTGTGTACAGGCAATGGATGAATTTCTTTTTGTTCCCCAGGTAAAAAGAGACACATACAGATAAATGCCAGCCTATGGCCATATGAGCCAGTGAGGGCAATGGCTAATAACTCAGTCTTCAAGCTTCCCTTGTGGAACAGCTATGACTTTATGTAGGCCACAGCATTCGTTTGGCTTCATTTAGAAATCCACACTGAAAGCAAAAACACTCACTTCAGTTGTGTAGTTTAGCAACTCTTTTGAATTCAGTTCAGTCAATTCATCACCCTAATATGTGCTGGATAGGACTGTAAATGGACTGCATTTATCTAGCTTTTTAAAACCAAAGTGTTTTACAGAGTGACTTTCATTCCCCATGCACAACACAGTCCTGGCCATGGGGAGCAAGCAAGCTTAATTTCTTTCTCAAGGGTACTTCAAAACAAACAGGAGATGCTTGGGATCAAACCAGCTCCTTTTCTGGATACACTGCTGCTGGATAGCAATGAATTAATTATGGGTTACATTATCGAATAAAGCTTGCACTGCACATCTCTAAAGTAAATGCCAACATTGGTAACCTGTGTCCTCCTGAAAATAAACACCGTTTTGTGACCACTTGTCCAAGTCACAAATGCATATCACACAGATTTTTAAAAAATGTAACAGTGAGCATGTACAGTAAACTCTGTTAACAGGATTTCGTATGAGATGACCTTTGTGGGGTTTTTTTAGTTCTTGTTCGTAGCATTGTCTTGACCTCTAAATGCGTTCACTGGAGTTAACATCTGTTGTCACCTGCTGGTATGAACTATATCCATCAAAACTGACATCAAAATGTAGCTACAAATAGCTACAACTACTGCTACAACAGTTAAGCAGAGTGCAGTCACCATCACAAATTAATTATGATAAAAGGGTAACTGTAAGTGCTGATAACACGTCCCCTATCCACACATAACAAGTTTGGTGTCATCAAATCAAGGCTGCCAAACAGGTAGTGAGGCCACAAGGACATATAGACATGCCCTCACTTTCTATGTGGTGATACATGGATAAGCGTGATAGTCTGTAACTATCTTTGCCAAATTTTGTCAATATTTTACAATATTTAAGGCCACTGAACACCTATGTGATGGGACCCATTATGTTTCAGCTCTATATTTTTAATAATTGAGTTTACTACAGTAGCTTTGCGTGGTTCACAGTTCAAAATAATCCTTGCTAATTTTTTTTCTGGGCTCAGTTCACTTCTGTCTGAAATAAGCTGTTTAAGAACCTCCTTTAACCCCTTAACTGGCAGCAAAAAAAAATCACCTGAAACAACTACATAACACCCTCTGGTTATTATTGGCTCTGAACAACTCATTTCATAACCTATTAACCGGCCGCGTCTGGTCCGCCGGCCGAATGAAGTGCATTTATATGGCAGGCTAGACCCGCCCATTTTGATTGACACCTCATTCGGCCAATCATGTTAAGAAATGGGTTTCCCAGAGCCAATAATACTCAGAGGGCGTCACGTAGCTTTGTCAGGTGATTTGTTGCAGCCAGTTACATGACTGGCCGAATGACGAGTCAATTAAAAATGGGCGGGTCTAGCCTGCCATATAAAAGGGACTAACGGGCCCTGGCCAGTTAAGGGGCTAAGGCAAAGTTCAGATTGACTGCCTCTCCTAAACAGGATGTTTGAACAGCAGGTGGGTGGAGTTTCTCTCAGTTAGAGATGTGTGTCTGTGATGACCATACTAAAGATATCTGAGCTGGCTGACAGCAAGAGTAGAAAAAATGTCTGAAACATACCACTTAAAATGGTCAGAAGCCTGAGATTTTGGCTCACAGGGATCATTTGGAAATACATCCACTGCTCAACAAATTTTAGGAACACTCTGAAGACACATCAGATCTCAATGGGAAAAAATCATGCTGGATATCTATACTGATATAGACTAGGTAATACGTTAGAAATTGTTTGAATGAAATTAAAATTATCAACCCACAGAGGGAGAAAAATGATGCTGCAGGCTAGTCCATTTTGCAGCAACTCAAAACGGTACTTAGTAGTTTGTATGGCCTCCACATGCTTGTGTTGATGGGGCATGCTCCTAATGAGATGACGGATGGTGTCCTGGGGGGTTTCCTCCCAGATCTGGACCAGGGCATCTCCTGGACAGTTTGAGGTGCAACCTGGTGGCATCAGATGGACTGAAACATAATGTCCCAGAAGTGTTATACTGGATTTAGCTCAACATGGGGTTCATTCAATAGTATCAATTCATTTTTCCTCCAGAAATTTCCTGCGTACTCTCACCACATGAGGCTGGGCATTGTTGTGCACCAGGAGGAACCCAAGACCCACTGCACCAGCGTAGGGTCTGACAAGTGCTCCAAGGATTTCATCCTGATACCTAATGGCAGTCAGGGTGCAGTTGCCTAGCCTGTAGAGGTCTGTGTGTCCCTCCATGGATATGCCTACCCAGACCATCACTGACCCACCACCAAACCAGTCATGCTGAATGATGTTACAGGCGTAACATTCTCCACAGCTTCTCCAGACCCTTTCACCTCTGTCACATGTGCTCAGAGTGAATCTGCTCTCATCTGTGAAAAGCAGAGGGCACCAGTGGTGAATGGGCCATATGCTATTGCAAATGCCAATTGGGCTCCATGGCCAGGCAGTGAGCACAGGGCCCACTAGAGGATGTCAGGCCCTCAGACCACCCTCATGAAGTCTGTTTCTGATTTTGTAGGACTCTGGCAGTGCTCATTCTGTTCCTCCTTGCACAAAGGAGCAGATACCGGTCCTACTGATGGACATCAATGGCACATCAACATGTGCCACTGATGTGCCATCCTGGAGGAGTTGGACTAACTGTGCAACCTCTGTATGATCCAGGTATTGCCTCATGCTACCAGTAGTGACAGTGACCCTAGCCAAATGCAAAACTAGTGAAAAAAAACAGTCAGAAATGATGAGGAGGGAAAAAAATGTCAGTGGCCTCCACCTGTAAAACCATTCCTGTTTGGGGGTTGTCTCATTGTTGCCCCTATAGTGCACCTGTTGTTAATTTCATCAACACCAAAGCAGCTAAAACTGATTAACAACACCCTCTGCTACTTAACTGACTAGATCAATATCAATATGCATTATGGCCAAACACTTTCACTTTGGTTTCTTCTTCCAATAGAAATTATTCCTGAAGTCTTGTGGTTTGTTCAGATGCAACTCTGCAAATCTAAGCTGTGCTGCCATGAACGAGGCTTGCTCCTGGCAGCCATTCCAAAAGAGCCATATTTATTCATTCTTCTTCTAATTTTATTGTCATGAACTTTAACATTTAACATATTAACTGAGGCCTGTAGAGTCTGAGATGTAGCTCTTGAATTTTTTGTATGTTCTTTGAGCATTGAATGATCTGACCTTGGTGTGAATTTGCTGGGATGTTCACTCCTGGGAAGACTGGCAGCCGCCTCGAATGTTTTCCACTTGTGAGTAGTCTTTCTCACTGTAGAGTGATGGACTTTAAATTGTTTGGAAATGGCCTTATAACCCTTCCCAGACTGATGGGCAGCTTCTCTCAGCTTATTGCTGATGTCTTTCCTCCGTGGTACTGTGTTAACACACACCTGAATGCTCCAGATCTGCACACTGCCAAAACCTATGCTTTTATAGAAGTAGTCATACTTACGGATGATAAATTAATCAAGTGCATTTGGTTAGCAGCACCTAGCTGCAACTTACTTACTCCTAATTCTCACAGAAACAGGGGAAGTAATGTATTTTGTTATTCACCCACTGCTTCTACATTTTGGCTTACTTTTTGTTAACAAAAATAATAATAACATGGTGTAATATGCTAATTGTAAGACCTAATAAGGGTCAGATAATTTCCTCTTGTCCTGATATAAAACCTTTATATTGAAAGAAGGTGTATTTTCTTTTTAACATGACTTTATAAGGTACAGATATGGTGAAAGATCTGGTGAAAATAATCAAGATTCTGTACTTAGTTTTCATTTTGTGATTCAAGGGGCTGATATAGACTTCACTGCCTGGCCCTCCAAAAATAATAAAAATAAGATAGAAAATAAGAAAATAAGATAAAATTAGTAGTTTTTAATATTTTGTAACATGCTTTTTTCCCCTGTCAGCAATAGCAAGAGTGAAACCCAGGGGAAGTGAGTTGTTGAATTATTAGTGTTTCTGATTTTGTCCAGTCAAGTTAACGGCTTTCTTAAATCCACATCTATAATTTTCATTTAAAGTTTTGAATCCTCAGCAAGTTAACTTTAAGTCCTTCTCAGCTGGTCATTGCCTCATGTTGAGTTGTGATCAAGGATGGGTCAACTTTCCATGCAAAATGAATCCTGCCCTGCTTTCATTAGACCACTTTTTTTTTTTTTAAACACTGCAGCAGATGGCGAAACACACATTCAGTGACACACAAACACACACACACACACTGCAGCCCCCTGAGAAGCAACCTCGCCTCCTCTCTCAACTTTTCTCAATTTTTCTCTCCCACTTTTACTCATCTATCACTTCCACCTCACACCCTAACAGTGCAAACTTCAAAGTGGCTGCTATTTAGAGTTTACCCTACATCCTGGTTGCTTCGTAAGCATTGTTGCCTTCCCTAACGAGTAAATGGGTTGTGCTTGAAATGGAAGTAGATACCACAAACACCAAGTTTCTGACATGTATGCTCATATTATAGACTGCAGAAAACAACCAACTTGAAAATGTGCCTTAAGTATCTGTTCAGCAAATATCGACTGAGAGCTGTTTCCACGCAGCAAAATGAGGTGCAGGTCAGGCACTGAAATAAACAACCCACGCAGGATGCTATATATGTTTATATTTCAGGAGCCCATTTATGGGGTCTCTATAGACTTTTCACAGCTTTTCCAAATACTCAGCTTTGTCTGACTGTACTGTTTGACAGGTAAAACAGAAAATAAAGAGCTGGAAGGCATTTTCCTGAGGGACTTGCACAACATTCACAGCACATAATTTACATCATTTACATCGCCTCCACAGTTTTTTGTCACAGCATATGCAACATGAAGACAGTTTTGCATGATCTCACTCTAGTTAATGGTCCAATTAGAGATGTCTGAATTTTATCCCCTCTTTTCCTCCACGAGATGCAAAATGATTTGGCTCCCAATTTTCTTGCCTCTGCTGTGTGTATTTGAGATGCAGCGCTGTGTCTGTCAGTGACAGCCATTAGGTTTAAGGTCAACAGATGCAGGACGGACCACGGCCAAAAGCTGATGGATTACAACACTTTGATTTACAGCACTCAAGCACACAATACCACAGCCACAGCACACACAAAATGCACGCCTCCTTATACATGCCTACATTTTCAGCAGTAAATTAGGTGCATAAATATTTTTGTGGATAAAAAATACACATACATTGTGGGTATCGCATGCATGTGTCAAGTGTCAGCACCTGTCAAACAGAAGCGTGGTGGAAAAGGAAGTGGCCTGGTTTGGAGAGCAGGCAGGGGTAAATACCATCACCTATTATAGACATGCCCAATGGCACAGTTGCGCACACACACACATGCACACACGCCGACACATGTATATTCCTAAATCCACAGTTCAAACAGAGGACAGGTGGCCCGGAGCACCCTTAACAAAGAATTTTTTTTTTTGTACAACTTCATATTGCTGCTTACAGTGCATTCATTTTAATACCATATTGCACTTATTGTGCAATATTCACCACTCAAAGCAAACATATATGTCTCCATCATTAAAGCACAAAGACAACAACAGGATAGATGCTGCTCACAGCAACATGCAAATGCTCACATTTGGGATACACACACATGCAACCTTTGTGTATTTCAAAATTATTTGCATTAGTATTACAAATTCTTACCTTTGTGGTAGGACACTTGCTTGGATTGCATGGAAAAGGTTCCCATCACAAGACCCATCTTGACTTCTGGCTTCTGGCTGCTGGAAGGTTTTGTGTGTGCTGGCGTTTGTGTTTGTGCGCGCGCGTTGGTCTGCGTTCCTATGATCAAGGTGTGCTAGTAAGTGTGCGTACAGTAGGTGAGCGTAAATTTGTGATTAAGTTAGTCCATCAGCCAGCTGTATGTGTGGAAGTACAGATATCACTTCTCATGCTGCCTCACACCCACACAGCTCTGCTGCTTCTGCTCGAGGGTGTGTGTGTGTGAGAGTGAGTGAGAAGAGAGAGCGAGAGAGAGAGAGAGAGAGAGAGGGAGAAAGAGTGCGTGTGTGTGTGTGTGTGTGTGTGTGTGTGTGTGTGTGTGTGTGTGTGTGTGTGTGTGTGTGTGTGTGTGTGTGTGTGTGTGTGTGAAATAAATGGCACACATCCACTCTCAAGCTACCTTTGTCTACCCTGTCACTGAAGCTGTCTATTTTACATCCCTTCTATCTCTTTGTCTACCTCACACACCCTCTCCCTTTTTCTCTCGCTCAGTTTGTCCCCAGTCACCAGACTGTCATCCCATCAATTCCTCTGTGCCTCTTTATGTATCTGCCTCTCTGGCTCTGCTTCTCCCTACTCCCTTTTCCCTCTCCCATTCGTCTGAGTCGCTCTGTCTCTTTGTCTGTCTGGTGGGGAACGGGAGATTGCACACTGTTGCACGGGAAAAAGCTGAGACCGAGACAGGAGAGATGGGGCAAGGAGAGGAGGACAAAACTCAAGAGCAAGCAAGAGAAGGAAGAAGCGATGATAAAATGATAAGAAAGAGGAGAGGGTGAGGAGAAGAGAAAGAAGAGACAAAGACAGGAAGATTCACAAACAGCAGGGGAGGCAAAGTGAGGAGGAGAGAGGGTGGGAGGGAAGACTGAAAGAAAGAGATGGAGCGAGATGAGGAGTGCAAGAGGTGAGGGGAGATAAGGGAGGAATAGACTGATCCGTCCCCCCTTTGCTATTCAGCAACAGTCTGAGTGTGGAGAGTGCATTTGCTGCTTTATCTCTACAAGCACAAGTGTGGCAGGTGGTGTGTGTATGCGTTTGTGTGCGCGTAATTATTCTGCTCGCGGGTGGGTCATGGACAAAACCCTCTACTTGTGGCAACACTACAGTTGCAGAAACGCTGCCTCGCATTTGTCAGCGACTGCATCGACATGCTGTATCAGACATGTTTTAGCGCTCAAGTCTCCTGATGAACTCATCAACTACACAGAGACTCACACACAAACATGGGCCACACAACCTCTACAACAACACACCCAGGAGAATGATGCCAGTCTGCAACACAGTCCAACTCATACGTGCACTCTTCACTCCCATCAGTCACGCTTAACCCCTTGCTGCCCTCTGTGTAACACCAGGTGTTCAGATTGGCAGGCTGCACTGATGCCACTGATGGCAGCCCTTATTGAAATTCCTCACGTGGCTTTAGTTAAGAAAACAATTTACAGCCGAACCATCGCTGTGGTTGAGCTGAGGCCATCAAGGCCAATGATAAAGCCATTAGGGCATGGTATTCATTAAAAGCTAGCTGCAGTAGCCTGCATGCTGAGGATCAATGCAGAGTAAAGCATGAGGGGGAAGGAACCAGTGTGAGAGACTGAGAAAAAGAAAATTAAGAACAGGGCAATAAAAGGTGAATAGACAAAGAAAGTGAGAAAAATGAGCACTGCAGGGCAGGAGTATGTGTGTGTGTTTAATGGTGAGAGACATTTTTGGGTATGCAAGAGCTCACACCTCCCCTTTCTCTTTTCTATCTCTGCATAAAGGAGGAGATCATACACGATTCTCTTATCAAAATCAAACACTAAAAAAAAAAAAAAAATCCCCCCCCCACACACACACACATTTTACACACAACTGCATGTGTACATGCATACACACAAACACTGACAAACACCCGGTGCTTACAGCAAGTAAGAGTGGCAATAAATCAACACAGAGAAGCAGGTCTTTGAGTACACACTACAGCAATGACACAAAGACATGCTGATTAAATTCTGAAAGCCCGGCTGAATAGGCGAGATAAGGGAGCGTGATTTGCTGTAGTGATGATGTTTAACTTCAGTGAAGGGGTTACATACACATCTATCAGTGGAGAGAAAAGCCTTTGGTTGATCAAACACTTTTAAAACCCAGTGGATAAACTGAAAAAGCTCACAGAGGAAAAGCTGAAAAATGCATTGTTTTGATCAGTCTCTGCAAAGCTGACATTTTCCAAATACCAAGTTTTCAAACAACACATACTGAAGAAAACAGCCTGCAATTACAGAATAGAATAGAAGTGAAAGTTCATTCTTACCCTTGAAAATAGTTGGCAAACTTCACTGCAATGTGCTGTGAAAGGTTTTATTCTATGGACCAAAGATCCTGAGGACTGAAAAGACATCATGGTGATATTATTTAGTCCCCCAAACCTCCAAAACAGTTACTCAGTGGATCCTGTGGTGAGAATGGTTCATCATCTGGAAAAGAAAGACTGAACTAAAGTTTCTTAAAACCCTTGAATTCCACAGCCCAGAATGAGGGTGAGAACATCTGTACAGGAAAATCCTCAACGTCAGTCTCTAAATGACCATTTCTGATTGCACATGTTGCCTGGTGGGAGGAAACCTGTCTCCAAACAATCATGGTCTAACTCAGACTGGCTGCAGTCATGCTCAGACATATTGGTGAAAGTCTGCAAATAATGACTGTCTATAAATAAAAATGATAAATATTTATAAAGATTACCAACACATTTAAATCGGTCTCAGTGAGTCTCTGCTGATGAGTGGGACTCCAATGCGGGACTCAACTCAACTGGTTACCAACTGGTTGCATTCTGTTTATATCCCTATATAAAAGCAAAATAATTTCTGTTTCAGATCTATGAGGTTCTGGCTGGATTCTGTCTATACACTTTAAATATAAGAAAACACTTTGTGCAAGAAGAAAGTGAAAAGGCACTGGAACAAAACAACATTGGCTGCGTGTGAACAGCAGCCCAAAAGAGGTCATGACATTGATCGGAGAGAGGTCAAAGTCATCAACCAGGAGCCAGCAGGACAAATGGAGACAGAATAAGAATGGCATTTACATTCACAGTCAGAGTCGTTACAGTTACACTGTTATAACCACCTTAATATTATTCCTGAGGCAAAGCAATGATATGCATACATATGCCCAATATGCCAGTAACATCATGAAAAATGAAACGAAAAAAATGCAATGCTTGTCTTTGAGAATGAGACATATAAATATTTTCAGATCGATCAATTACATATGACTGCTTCCAGAGACTGTAAAACTAACTCTCTGATGTTAAGCAAGAATATTTGAGGTCTGGTTAGGTTTAGGCACAAAATTTTCTTGGTTAGGAATGCACACAGATTGGGTTAAGACTACATCATTCTTAAGGTATTAGGGATCCTTTGTAGCCTTGTAAAAAAAAAAAGTCTGCTCAGGTTAGGAACAATCATCATTATTATTATAAAAGATATACACAACATTGTTGAAACAAATTGTTCCCCACATTTCTTGCATCTTGCTGAAGTATTGATGCTGCCAACATTCATGGAAATTACCAGAAAAAAAACTCTCACACACAGGTTTTTTCATCAAAGGATTTTTTTTTCTTCCCTGATGGTGCAGGCATATTCCAGTGTGACAATGCCAGATTTCATAGGGATCAAACTGTGAAAGAGTGTTTTGTGGAGCATGAGAGGCCATTTTCACACATGGGTTCACCACCATAGAGTCCAGACCTCAACCCCATTGAGAATCTTTGGGATGTGATGGAGAAGACTTTAGCAGTCTGACTCTCTCACCATCAATACAAGATCTTTCAAAATAAATTACTGCAACTCTGGATGGAAATAAATGTTGCAACACTGCATGGGCTTACTGAAACGATGACATGGCTAATGTGTGTCATCATCTGAATTTTTTAATGATCTGCTGATATTTTTTGACAAATGTCTAGATCTACCATAAGTTATTATTGTTGTCTAATTCCTTTAAGGGATCTAAATAATAACAGAGTAATCAAGGCACTGGCTTTCTAGTCATTTTAACACAGGGAACCTAAAATAGGACTCTAGACTGTTTAGTTAGTCCAATAAAACTAACAGCAACAGGTTCATCACATTAGGCCGAGTGCCAAACCCTTCCAAGACATTAAGCTTGACATCGTTTGTGCTGCTACTCAGTCCTGTCCAGGCTTCATTGCATCATTCTGAGTGCCAGCCAACCTCTTTCTCATCATTTATTAACCATTACACAACAGACCTTTTACAGGATTGAGACAGCAACCCAGTTCAATGAATGGAGGCAAAGAAAAAGTACATGGGGTTAGAATGTGGAGTTGAAAGGTAGAAAGCATTTGACAGCACACAGACCGTGTTGACAAGCACAGAAAGTGGTGAACAGGCTGTGAATAATAAATTGGCTGGTTAGCTGCTGTCCAGTCTTATTAGATGAAGGCTGAATGGAATCTGTCATAGTGATGACCACACAGAGGAGAGGAGACCAGGGCAGTGAGAGAAGGGATATACAGAGGGAAGGAAAGACTATAGGAAGTGGCAAAAAGACAAAATGGGAGTAATTTTAGGAGGGAGGACTGAAGGGGTATTGGTGAGGAGGGAAGGAAGGAGAGATACAGATAGTAAAGGTAGATGCAGTATAAGGAGGTAAGACTGAAGATTGGCTCCTAACAGGCTCAGTGACATCTGAGTCATCAGGACAAACAGATTGATTTACTGAAGTGAGAAGCAAAGGAGACGCGCTCGGCGATCCTGCCAGACACGGGAATGACGTGTAACACCACTGAGAACAGACAATTTCTGCTGCAAAGACAC